>NC_133211.1:12278710-12501210 GCF_958299795.1 Porites lutea
ATCAAAACTGACCTTTTCGATAAATTTCATCCAGAAAAAAGGTTCTCGAAAATTCTAGGCGACCTTTTTAGGTTAAAAATCCTTTAAAAATGGGCAATTATGCCATTTTTTTAGATGTTCGAAAATCGTAGGAGAGGCAGGCAAGCAAGAAATGTTGCAACAAATGTTCCGAAAATTCTAGATCTCAAATCGTCTTCCGAACAGATATTTTTCAAAAATTGACGTTGGGTGCCCCTGTATTATGATCTCTTGATGATGGTCATAAACGAGACAACTATACCAAGCGCACGGCTATTAGGCCTGGGTTTGAAATTGTATCCTAGCAACTTGCAGTTCATGCTCAACGAGGCTAGACCTTTCTCGATTCTTGCAGTCTTTTGTTCTGGAGTATACCAAAATCAAGCAAGCGAAAGAGGGTTTCTGCCGGGCAGGGTGTTGTTTTAATCCAGACTGACGATAGATCTTTTCACGTTTTTTTTTTCCAACTTTTTTTTCAGGGGGGAGGGGGGGGCGGGTCAAACTTGCCCCCCACCATAGAAACGTCTGCAAATTTTCGCAAGTTTGCTGAGCTATATGTTCGCTTTCTAAAGACGTATCACTTTCAAATTTGGCACTTTTACTAATTTTAAGGCGCTTTTTTCAGTGGTGTCGAGGTGGACTCTCTTTATAAGCGTGGTGGTTTCTTGAGGTCTCCTCGCCTAACAACCTGCTGTATCCTGTAAAATTTGCTGTAAAAAAAGGCTAATAAAAATGATGATGATGATGATGATTTTCGCTAACTAGTCCATATAAAAAGTTGGAAAAACGGTGAAAAGGTCCATTTTAACCGTTCTAATTACGCCGGATTTCATTATCGTTGCCGCCGCATCTGGTACCAGATCTGCATTCCTGCATAAACTTTAGGGTACAAATTCTCTAAATCCGGACAGATTGCGGAAAATCGTTTAAACCTTAGATTCCTCTGAAGATATAAATATATGGAGTTGAAAAAGAAAGCTGAGCGGACGAAACTTTAAACTACCTCGCGTGTGAATGTACTGTTAGCTACTGTTCATTACGAATGCAGTAGAATGAAGAAATAAATATGATTATTTTTGCCTGGGATGTACCTGCTGTCCGTATTATCGGGGTGTCCGTTATAGCGAGGTGTCCGCAAGGTTAGAGTTGACTGTAGAATGGCATTAGGCGAAAATGATTAGATTGAATAAATTTTTGACTTAATTGAATTTTGCTACAAACAGCTTGCCATATGTAGGTCTAAATATTATTGTCAGTGTAGGAATGTTTACCGCTCCTTTCTGCTTGACCTCGCAATTAACATATCTGAAGCTCGCAACAAAAAAAAGTGAATTAAAAATACACCTTGTGCGATCAAGCAATATACTGAGGGAAGTGCATGCTCTACAACAACTCAGCGACAAGGGTAGGGCTTTATGACATATATTTTCTTCTCATTCATTTTAAATGTTCAATTCACAGGTCCATCTGTGAAATGCGATAATTATGTTTAGGAAACTGGGTTGATCTAGATCCACTTTGGACATTATACAGGGCTAACTGAACCGAAACTTGATTCGCACTCAGTTTGCCAACCCTAGCCTGTTTAGTCTTTCGGCGTTCTGTAAAATACAGTGGCGCCTATTTATGTTCTAATTTTGCTATATATTGATTTACGGAAAAGCTTTTTACGCAATTTAGCTCTCAGAGTTTTTAAAAAAATTGTTCGAAACATTCTTATACAAGTCACGTGAAAAGACTCCACTAAGCAGAGGTTATCGGTTATGTCATCAAAAGGTATTATGGCTCTTGATACACACCAAAGATTAATCAAAGGTTTTAGCTTTCAACGTTAGTTTTTTTACAGTCTGTAACTGTTCTTAGCTTAAGTCAGTCGGTGAGCGTTTGCGAAATAAATCTGCTGTGTTCAACAATGTGTGACGCAAATTAAATGCAGCCACAGGGAATCCGAACGCTGTATTAGCTAATAGAAAAATTAGGTTTCTAATATTGTTAACTACTAGGGTATCTAAAAGATAGTAATGCTGCGGCACATTCTGTTGATGCTGGCATTAGTTAGGCAGTGGGACTTAAAAGAATCGAAGATGACATTGAATGTCCTATTTACATGTTGGAAAGTACTAGAACAATTACTATCAGTCTATAGAAAGAACTCGTGGGGGTTATCAACTCTGGTTTTCCCACAGTAAATTGTAGGAAATGATAGAAATTCAGATTGTTTATCCATATATTTAATAGAAAAGATAGAACGGTGTACTATCTTTTCTCTGAAAACACGATACTTTTCTTGATGTTTATTGCACTTTATTAAGTAAAAGTTATTTAGCTACATATTTATAGAAAACAACAACACAAAAAACGGGAAAAAAAGAATTCGACAGAACTCGAACTCGGAACCATCGGCTCGACGCGACTACACCTAACCACTACACCACAGAGACCGATTACATAGCTTTTGGAAAAGTCTTTAATTTAATCCCTTTTCCATGAAACTTCCGCCGGCGAAATGATCGCCAGCCCCATTAATCGAGCTATTAACAGTAAAAAAACAATGTAAACGCATATTCCATGGCAATGAATGAATGAAAGAACATAATTATGCTTTTCAAAACGCCGATACACGAGTTCATCACGAGTTCACGAACAACAGTTTTGCGTTTCACGAGTCACGAAAGAAACTTTTACTTTTTCACGCTTGTCCCATTTTCTAAAACAGAGTTCTTCGATTATATTTTAGCAAGTTAACTAGAGTTATACGAATCTTATGTATGAAAAACACTGCGCGGCTATAAATTCCCTACGGAAGCCAGCTGTAGGTGGGTCTGAGCACATTGAAGTGTGAAGTTACATCAAAAGATTCGAATGTGAAGTTAAATAGCCACCAGACGCTAGCTAAGGTCGTTTGGCCAAATTAACGATTCATTTTCTTCCATTGATCTCCAATGTACGTGTAAAAAATCGAGGATTTTGGCAGTTCAGGTTTCACGGAGTGTACTTCAATCACTATTCACTAACAGTTTTTCAGTACATCACGATTCACGGACACCAAAAATGGTCGATCACGGCGTCACGAAAATAAGCTTGCCCGTCTTCATAGAATAAAGAAATAAACATGATATAATATAAACGACTACAAAAAGGTAAACGGGTTCCAGTTTCAACAAACGAACCATTGATAGAAGCTATATAGGTGGACGCCAGATCAATTAATAAACCAATTTCGATATTTTTGAATTTATTCTCCTTAGTCATCTATCATTCAGTAAACCAGCTCCGTGTGAGTTGTCAGATTTCCGCCAATCAGCGCAAAGGAGAAGCGAAAACGAAACAAACATTGAAAAACACGTGCCAAGAGAAATGACGTCATTCCTATCATCATCTCCTCCAATCACCATTTCGCGTGATTTTTTCGTTGGAGGTATTCAAATTCCAGAGACGTAGTTGCAAGCTCTCCTTCCCAGGGCGGATAAAGGTTGGGCGGTGAAACTAGCGCGTCCGAGCAAAAAGGTGTGATGCAGTGGACTGGGACTCTGCTTAGAAATGTCGCTTGTTTTCGACTTCGGTCAGGGCTTGCGATGTCATTTGTACGTTAGACACTGCCACTGTCACTGAATTATGGCTCCTTGATTTGTTTTCTTGCACTTCTTCCTCGTTCGTTTGTGCTGGTACGCTGTCTCCGAGAGGCAAATGTTGCCATTTTTTGTGGGAGGTTTAGTTGGAGTAGACAAACATCTCTTTCAAAAGGTTTCTTTTATTCCTTTCATGACTCTACTGACTGAATTATAATTTCGTTCTGCTACTCGCCAATGTCGATGTTATTCCAAAACAAAAACAACTAAGTACTGTCTAAAACACGAAGGAAAATCTCATCCATGTCATCCATGGCAAAACTAAAAGACAGTAGATCGTGTTTCATAACTAGATGACGTGTATTTTATGAATGCGTGCAGCTCGTGCAAGGTGAAATTATGCTAATTTCAATCACCATCTTCCTTCTTTCTAATTTTGAAAAAAACATCTCATACGTCTTTCTGTTTCTTCGAAACTTCAAAATTAGTTTCCCCTCAGTTTTCACTGTTTACCTTGTTTTGTTTTTTTAGAGAGAAAAACGGAGATAAAACCTTACAACTAACCTCAATAAATTTTGTTTACATCTGGTTGCCGGATTTGCAACGCATTGCGCGAATCGCCATGGCGCGTTGCACCCGAGAAGCAAAGTTTGAAGAAGTACAACGCCACTATATCAATATATATCAATCTAATTTTTTGTTATGTAATATAAAATTTATCCCCCTTTAACATATGTAAAAATTGAGGTTAAGAAGTGTTAAGCTTTTGCAAACGAAACGGCGAAAGACGACTAGGTGATATTTAGTGGAAGGAAAAGGTATTCAACACTTTCAAATTAAACTCAAATTTTGGCATTATACGACCAACAAGTTTGACTTATAGACGTACAGACACAAACATATGAAACTGTTTATTGATATTGTTATGAAACGAATTTATCTATTTAACATTGTAGCCTGAAATTACAGAAAGAAAAGAGGATTTCCGGTTTGCAAAAAGAAAAATTTCGCCGGCCTTCAAGAGCACCGGAAGCGCGGAAAGAGCGCTCGTGCCAGTCCTACTCCGCATCACAGGTTAAATGAAGAGCGGAGCGCTCGTTTCACCGCCCAACCTTTATCCGCCCTGCTCCTTCCGTTCCCGCCCCGCTGCCAGAGCGCCCCGGAGAGCTTGCTCGCAGGTTAACCAACCTTCCCCACTTGACAGCACAGGAGCCTTACTTCAAATCCTTTCAATCAGGGGAAAAGAAAATATTAAATTCAATACTTTACACAAATACAAAACGTTTCAAAATTGGATATCTATCCAGCATGACAAATGTACTTTTTGCAAAACTGAACAGGAAACATTATTCCCCTTTCTCTATTACTGTCTGTACTCAAATTTGTTTTGAAAAAATTTTGAACAGTATTATTTAACAATGGCGAAGGGTTCCGAAGATGCGTTGTGTTTACGAGATGTTATAATTGGAATGAAAATGTCATCATGCCACTCGTTAAATTATGTGATGTTAATTGGTAATCTATATTTATGGGATTGCAGAAAGAACCAGGTACTTGCAAACATCGAAGGTTTCAAATTTAACGTAACTTAACGTTTAATTATATTTCCACCAAGAACAATAAAATTAGAAACCTTTTATCGAAAATGACCAAAAGACCTTTCTCCCCTTTAATTAAGTTAGTGTGTAAATAAAATAGTAAATTATCTTTTATTATATATTTTTTCTGTATTTTTTAAAGTAAAATTTCAGAGTTTACTCTAAATTAGTGTTAATTTCTCTTTTCATCTACGTAATTAAGTATTAATTAACCGCTATTTGTAGAATAAGCCACTTTCAGCTGCTAGTTTTGGCTACAATGCATACAAGTGGAAATGTCTATGTCGTAGTTGATTTTTTATCTGAGGTAATTTTCAGGGTCGTAACAAGACATATTCCCACATTTAGGCCTTAAATTTTGATCCCTGATTCCAAAGTTGATGCAAAACTTGATCTCTGATCCCGTGAATGTTTTTGATCCCTGGATTCAATCTGGGTTGGATTGACTGCGTATACTTCATAAAAACTGAAAAAAATTGTTTCTCTTTTTCATTTCTTTTACAGTTAGTCACATCATTTACTGACTGGACAATTTAAAAGGTTGGTTCCAGTCTGTTCTTTCGAGTTATTATAATTTCTGTCATAATACGGTCCACTTAAGAGCTCTCATTACAATACTGAAACTGCCGCTTATAAGCCCATCCGCTTATAAGCCCCCCCGGTTATAGGCTCGCCTACATGCAAACAAAAAACTACATCCGATTATAAGCCCATCCGGATATAAGCCCCAGTTACAGTTTTGATTTTGTTTTGAAATTTAACTGAAATCGATTTATTGCTGCCTTTTTAAGGCTTCAATTGTAAGAGTAATAAATTTAAATCATACGTCGATCAACAGTGCTGTTGCTCATTTCGAAACGTTTTTTTTCGTCCGCTTATAAGCCCCCTCGGATATAAGCCCCCCCGTTTATAAGCCCACCCAAAACCCCTTACGAACTTGTATAAGCCTAGGGATTATAAGTGACAATTTACGGTATATCTTGTAATGAACTTTTAGTTTAGTGCTCTGTTGGTGCCGTTTACGCCTTTCTTTTAAAATGTGATCAATTCCGCAATTCGCCTTCCCTGGCTCCAGAGGTCCGTTCTTAAAATAACTAATATGAAACTAGAACCACTACGTGGAACTTACCGGGGCCCAGTGGAACACGGGATTGCATAGTTTACCTCTCGCACCCCTCCCCCCTCCTCTGTGGAGGCTAATACTTAGTCTGAATTAACTCATGCAGAAGAAAAGCAACAAAATGCATGAGAAAGGAGGATGTTGTTATAACGGTCTGTGTTATAGTACTGTTTTTACACTGTGATGTCAATAAGTGTGATCTGTATAAGGTTTTTATTTGTTTTTAAGTTTGAGTGAAAGAGCAAAAATCACTGACAGTTTTGGGTTGAATGGTAATGACAAAGTTTGCAAAGAAGTTTGTTACAGAATTATCACAATTTTGCCTACACGGTCTGCATTACACTTCTCATAGAACAAACATGCATGTTCATGGGGAGCCTGTAGTGTTGAAGAATCCCAGTAAGTGCATGATTTGATGACAGAGAAGTATTTCTTTCCTGAACTGGGTAAACAGTAGTAAGTGGTGCAAACTGGCCTTGATTAGAATCTACTATTTGTATAGTAACATTTAATGCATCTGCAACTGCTTGAATGATAACTGCATCAGCCCATGTACCTTGAATACACATATTATTCAGATATCTTAGCCATGAATTTTCGGTATTGCTTCCAATAAATCTCTCTGGGTTGTCTCTCATAAATTGAACCCCTGCAGTACGTACATGCATACGATGGTTGCTATTGCCATATCATTGATGTGATACAGATCTAAAGAAACAATCACCTGCACTGTCAACATCTATTGATTGTAAACCAAGTTCACCTAATCTTGACTGCATCAAATTCTCAGAGGAAATAGGAGAGATCAACTGCATTGTTGAGCTGTGATTTTGCTTAAAAGGTCTAATTATTATTTCATGATGATCAGTGTTGTATTGAGTAGGTCCTGGCATTCTTCTCAACATCTTTACTTAGTTTGAAATCAAATGATTGGTCATATGACTCACACAATTGCAAGAAAACAATGATAAATATCGACGTGCTTTACATTTTTTCATTATCCTCTGATAATGTCTGCTAAAGAAAGACAACAAATAAGCTTTCTTGGGTATAGCCATTTTATTTAAGTTAATTAACTTTGGATCGCATTTGTTATTACATTTATATCGTGCATGATAAAGTTTTCTTACCTTATTAACATAGCGATGGAGCTTTGAAGACTTCGGTACGTCAATCGTTGAAATCATTTTAAAGACAAACACTGAGACAAATTTCTTCAACATGCTAATCTTCTTGTTGAGACCTCTAAGAAATAGCAGTGGATTCTGCTCGGTTCACGAGCACGTCTACATCGCCTTGTAGCACGTTTTTTTAAGACGATATAAAGTTAGCTTTGGTAAGTGTTCGCTTTGATTCTCGATAAATTTCACGATGGAAGGTTCACTCAATGTAGATAGCTTTGATAAGTGATTAACTCTTAAGTGATCGCTCGTAAATTTGTCTCTCCAAATATTCACTCTTAAACTTTCGCTCATAAACTAGTGCATCGTAAAGGTTGGGGAAAAAGCTATAATCTTTCTCTTGACTGTCCTCCATGCCTCGTGCTTTTCAAAATAGCGGATAAGATTTCAGTGAGCCAGCGATATATCTCAATCAGCGATATATCCCTAACAATGTAACGTTGAAAAAAAGACAGAAACCGTCCGCATTTTAAGACCGGTGCCAGCCTTCGGCTGGGCCCAGGTAATAAACCGTGCTTACGGTTGACAGGAGCCGAGCGGTTGAAAAGGCGTCCGAGACGGACCTCTGGTCACACAAGCTCAGAATTTGAACTGGGTCTCCGATTGGTTACTACGTCCGCAGGGAATTAACGCTGTAACAGTGAACTTGATTGGCAGATTCGGAGATCTCGGCTTTCATGTTTACTTTGGGAAGTGTGGCAAAGAAATCTCTGGCTAAACTTCGAAATAATTTAAGCGAACATCCGACAACTGAATCAACGTTGCTCGAGGAAGAAGCTTTGTTTGAATTTTTCCTACCAAAGGACGTACTTTGAATGAATGTGATGATTTCCTGTTATGCTTTGTCTTGCTGGGCTCAGTTCTGCATTCTCACGGATAGTACCCTGGGTGTAAACGGTTTTTCTTTTTTTCCTAATTCCTGATGGTTCGCGGCGCGGTTCATTTGCTAAGAAATGCAGCAGAATGATGTTTTGTTTGGCATAGCCGTTTTGCCTGGAAATACTAAGGGAAGGACCATTAGAAAACTTATGAGGGGGCGGGCGAAGTCCAAAAAAATATTCGCGCAAGGGAAAATTAAATGAAAAAAAATTCATGCACGCCAATTAATCCTAAAAAATATTTATGCTATGGCCTGAAAAAAATTAATACAAGGAATTTGATAACGAAAACAAATTCCTGCGGCTCGAAAATTCCCCTCCCTTCCCCCATAACTTTTCTAATGGTCTGTCCCTAAGTTTGACCTGTACAGTAATACAAGTGTCGCGGACCGGAAATTCTTTTTATCCTGTTGACTTCTAAAAACATACAGTTTGTGTACTTCTCAGCTGACTTCTGTCCTTTTCATATACTTGACACTTGAAGAGTATTTTTTTTGGAAAAGAATTTGTGACAATTTTTATAGCACTTTCCTTTCTAAGTAAGCTTTCGCGCAGTTCTTTTTTCCTGCATCGCAGAGTCATGTACGATCAAATCTCAGCTGTCAGCCGAGCGTCAATGAAAACAAACATGCATATCAGCTCCAAACCGGTTTGATGAGAAATATGATCCTAAAATTGCATGGAATTGAGACTCGTAGCTCCTGTGACTAGAGGTTATTTTTTTCTCTCGGCGTAGCCTTCGAGCAAGCTCTCCATTTGGAACCCAGTACAATTCGCCAACAACACAAGCCAAAGAAAACATCAACTTAGTCTAAGGTAAAAGGCGTTTGCCTTAGTTGTACACGTAACTTTGTCTCAGTCGTCGCCTTTGTAGCAACGGTTGACCAAAAAAGTTCAGGTGTGCCACAAGTCATACATCACCATCTGACTATCCTTTTAATAATACCCGTTTCAAACTGGTGTAGGTAGCCTGAAGGTGTACGCGCGCGGGGTGAAAAGTTGTGGCGATGAAGGCGGCCTAACTTAGGGGGATCTGGGGCATACTACCCCAGAAAATTTTTAATTTTAGGGTCTCAGAACTGCCATTTGCCGCGTCTCTTGCAGGACATTTTAAGTAAATTAATACGCAGGAAAAATGCGGTAGCTTAAGTTGTTTATTTTGCCCATCTCTGGTGTTGTTGGTAAGTTTCAGTGTTTATGGGGAAAAAGAGATCTCTTTGAGCAAAGATTGGTTTGACCAACCACTAGTACCTACAGAATTCCACAAGACCAGGGTGATTAGAGAATCCCTGTCGCTAACGTCAGTATGAACATTAACAGCTTACAAAATGTAAAAGGTGTAGCGACAGGAAATTTGAAGATCTATCATGGCTTCACAGTGTGCATTTCCAGACTCAAGGACAGGGATTGTGTTTCCTGGATTTTGGACGATCCGGCCTAACCTCTTGTAGGCTTTTATCACAGATCAGAGCTTCTCCCTAGCAGAATATTTAATCAGAGCCGCAAGCTTCATCAATTTGCCATATCTTTCATGACACTAGCTGTAGCTACTTTACATTTGAAAGTAATTTGCATTTAGTGACTTGAAAGTGAACTTTTGAATGATGTTTTTGGGATCTGTTAAAGAGATTTTGAAATGAAGGCTGCATTATATGGTCTCTCGAGGCTTGTCAGTAAAACCTGCAAAGGGTCAAGTACTAAGTGCAAAAAGAAAGTAAGAAGATTTTGTTAAAAGAACTGCGTCTCTTAAGACCTCTTGGTTAAATATTTGCTTAGGGTGTCTGGCCTCATCATTACATAATAGGTTTAGAAAGAGGGAAATTAGTCACCCTGGTAAAGGACAATGTCCATTATGTAAATTTTTTTCCAGAATCCGCCGTATTCGCCACGCAAAGACTTTGACCAATTCTTTAGTTCAGTCATCTTAGGTCAAACAAACTGAGTCAACAGGTCAACAAGCAGCGAGTAAGTAATGTGCTAAAAAAGGCAACATAAGATAAATATCTTTAAATTCCAGGAAAGTATCCACAAGTTTTGCAGACAAGCTAGTCCAACAGACCGGATTGCCTTAGTACAGTTTAGTCGGGGGTAGAAGCGGAATAATTTAAGCCTTAATATTCATGATTCCTGTCGTTTTTCTCTCAATGATTCATGATTCCTACAAGAATTTTCTTCTAGATTCACGATTCACGAAGACTTTTCATCACCTATTGACTTAATGATTTTCTCAGTGGCAACTTAGTCTCGTTTTGTAATGTTTCTTTGGTGTTCAAACTTCTGTTTCATCCAGACGCGGCTCGTAACATCATTCGTTTTGTCCAGCTAGGTGTGAAGTTTTTTGTAACTGCATTAAGCACCAGATTACTGTAGAAACAAGCGAACTATCAGCCCGAAATGCGTGCGTTATACAGGGGGGTCGGGGGGATAATCCCCCCGAAACATTTTTGGAAATTGGACCCTCGGAAACGCCATATCCTGCATTCACTGGATCGAACGCAATTAATTCATATGTGTATTTTGTTGAGCTTTTCTCAGAGTCTCGTTACTCATGATTACTCTTGTTCGAAAATCGTAGGAGAGGCAGGCAAGCAAGAAATTTTACAACAAATGTTCCGAATATTCTAGATCTCAAATCGTCTCCCGAACAGATATTTTCCGAAAACTGACGTTGGGTGCCCCTGATCATTGCATTGTTCCATATGCTCAAATGCCCAATTACCAAAGCAACCTTTTTTATTCAGCTGTATATAATTGTGAGTATGTTGTCGTTAAAATTTTGTAGTCTGTTCTTTGTAATTAGTGTAATAAAGTCTTGAATAAAAAAAATATATTGGATTACAAACAAAAGATGTGCAAAAAAACAGACTTGATTTTTTTAGAATTGTATCTTCAAGTTTCATTTTTAAGTACCTAGCTACTGTTTTCGTCAGTGTCACTGAGAGTGCTAAACCCATCGCTTAGAACCCAGTACTGAGAGAGCCATAGGCCATAGCATAGTTTTCCTCAGTGATACATTTTTTTATTGGCACGATTTAGACCCAAGGTGCGCTAATTAGGGACTAATAATACTGAAACGCAACTAGATTTCGTTAATGACGCGGGGTGCCACGTTCTTATCCATTTTTTTCCTTTGCAGACATCTTCATGCCGGAGCACGGATGCGAAATTAAAAACGAAGGCCATTATCCGGAGGATGGTATTCCAGCCGCGCCTGTTGGAAAATTGAGCGAGAAATCGTGTTATACCAAGATGGATCCCACAGGGGTTTCAAGTTTCATAGACGCACAGAGGAAAGTTCCATTCGGCGATATTGAAAAAGAAAAAGGTACTCTTTTGGTTTGTATGGATTTTCGGTAGCAGGCATTCAAGTATCCTAATACCAGTCAAGTTTTGGTTGGAGGATTAATAGAGCCCTTTCTAATGAAAGCCTTTTTCACACCAAAGCCTTAACATGTTTAAAAGTTGTTTAGTTAAACACAGCTCTTAAGAGCTTCTTAAGTTTATTCCCTCCTAAAAGCTGCTTTCTGTCACGGGCCGATCCGCGCTGGCAGAGAAATTTGGAATTGTCTTTGAAGCATCTAAACCAAAATTGTATGGTGACAATTTTTGTTTTGAAAAAAATTATCTGCACTGGAAACAAACTCTTAACAGGCCGTCACATCTCTCATTACTTAATGGAAAGAATAATGGCTTTACAGCAAATTATTGATAAGGAAAAACAATTTTTGGTTATTTTTTTAGTCAAGTTTGTTTTTCATTTTTCAAAACCTGGTCCAATTAAACATGTTTAGTCAGTGTAAGTGGGGCCTAAGATGAGGTCTACTACGAGAACGAGATTTTCTCAATGCTCAGTAGTGCGCACGCGTGAACCATGAGTGTCATTTTGGCCAATCTCGACCCAAAGCTCTTCTGCGCATGTAGAGGAGACAGATCTTGCGTGCGCATTCCCACACCCGTAAGGACTGGGTTTGAGAATGCATTTTGGCGGAAAAACGCGATAAGAGAGGAGAAGTCGTTACATCACGTTGCATAAGTTGCCATGGTTTCTGAATCTCAACAAACCGTAGTCATGCAGATATAACAGAAAATAGCGAAAAGGTTGACATGTATTCCTGTGCATGATTACACTAAGGAACAAAACGGTATCCCAGACTTTTCTTCCATCGTTCGACAATCCAAATGGCCGTCTCTGTCAAGAAAGATTGTTTTGATCCAGAAATTTTGCTACAATGGTAACCTGACGTCACACTTCTTCTCTCTTATTACGGTTGACTTTAGCGAGAATAAAGACCTTAGGGATTCTCCTAGACGAGGACTGAGAACGAGATTGTTTCAATACTTCGTCCGTGCGCGCGAGTGAACCAGCGTCATTTTGGCGGGAAAACGCGACAGACATTGTCGTTCTAGTACTACGGTGTAGCGAGAATGACGCAGAGGAGGAAACAAGTCAGTCATCAAATGTTAAAAGTTGTATCATCTTGCGATCGGGTGAGGGCTCAACCTCTTTCAATAAAATGACCCTGTTAACTTTTCTGGTGGAAAAAAGAACGAAATGAAGCCTTCGGGAGTGTCTATTTTTTGAGAATACTCGTCCTTGTAGTCTTTCTCGTTCTCGAATCTAAATTTCTTTAATGGTAAGTGCGAAGACGAGTTTTGAAGCCAGCACGTTTGGTTAGTCATCTGTAAAAGAGGTATTATGCCTTCTGTTTCTCTATGGGGTGGTCAGAAACGAGACAAAAGACTGGGTGGGAGTTCTGGGGACTTGAATGTCTCGAAAATCCGAGGTTTAGTCTCTTGAACTCAAAACTTAAAATTGCCCATAACTAATCACTTTAACAGTTGAGTTAGAAACACTAAAACGCCGTTGTAAGGTAGTCAAAGAAACTCAAGCTTTCGCCTGAATCAAACTAGAGTACGGTCTTTATCACAGTGCGGGGAACTAGGAATGAGGTACCCTATCACGGCTTTCTAGTGCTCAGTTTTTTACGTGCAGCTCCTTCATACGTGGGAATCCACATGGCGCAAACGTGCTTGTTGTTTTATTCCCTCCCGCGAGAGGAGCACTGCCATATTTTACTTTCACGCGATAAAAAATAAAAATCAATACCATTCACAAAAAAAAGTCGCGATTGGCTAGTAAATAATTGGCATGTTCACTTTTATCGCTTATTCTATTAAAGATTTCTTCCGATAATTTCCAGAATCCATTAGGCGAATCAGGTTTAGATAACTTAAAGAGGTCAGGACCATCCTTAAAGGCGTTGATACTTGTTGAATTTCGCACGCGTAGTGGCAGCTGGTTTCAATATTTGATAACTCTATTGTTAAGGACGTCATGCGCTGATCTTAATGGATGATGAGAACTGACATTAAGATTACGAGTTCGATAAGCTTTAGTCGTCCCAAACATATTGTGACCATAGTTCACAAGCCCGTTGATTAATTTGAAGGTCTCGATTACGTCACCACGCATTCGACGTTCCAGCCAGTAAAGTCGTTAATCTGAGACGCTGTAAGAGAGTAGGCCCCTGCCCTTAATTATCGTGGTAAACTGTCTTTGGCAGTCCTCAATTTCCATTATAATACCCCAGTTCCCGTGTCTTGCGGTTGGGGCCCACACTTGCACTGCGTATTTCAAATGGGGTCTGACAAAAGCTTTGTTAAAATGGTATTAGCACTTCTGGTTTCCTAGATACAATATTCCTAATGATCCAAGACGTCATCTGGTTTGATTTCCAATCATTCCTCTTATTTGTTCCTCCCAACAAAGGGTATCACCAGCTGAAACAACCACCCCCAGATCTCTTTCCTTATCAACCACTTGAAAGGGTGTATGACCCATCACGTGCTTACGGTCAGGTCTTTGTTCCGATTTGAAGGTTTGTAGGGTTTACAAGTAGTTTATTGTGGGTAAGGGTTTTGAAGTGAAACGATTTCGGTCTAGAGTAGACTATCGTTAAGATAAATCAATAAGTGATTTGAAGAATTGGAGTTTTCAGTACACAATTAGACTGAGCGTTTGATCTAAGCCACTGTTGTCACGTGCTGCCAAGGCAAGCAAGTTCAAGTAACAATGACGAGGGTTGACGCTTTCAGTTATCTTACATGTAAGTGTTGTACATTTTGAGACGAAAGCTAAATTTTGGCTACGTTTGGGGGTACTGAAACAAGTTAGAGGTTTTGCCTGCAAGGTTTTCTTGTACCATTAACAAAAAGGGTTTAAAGTTATGTAATCCAAGCCAGAGTCTACTTTTACTCTACTGGATTCTCGTTCAATAATGACTGATGGAGGACTTTGTCTTCTTTTTCTAGCCGTTAAAGAACCTTTTAATCACAAAATTCAGGAAAAGGAAATATGTCAAATGCCTTTAAAATGCCCGTTTAGTGGACAAATTGGAGAATTCAAGATGAGACCACAAGAGCCGAAACATATGAGACTGAGGAATTGGATAGAAGATTCCGATTCAGTTGACACCCTTCATCAAAAAGCACTAAAAGTAAGTGGGTTGTAGACCTTCACCAAAGTTCTTTTATTAAAAAGGAATCATTAAATCTCTTAACGATTTCCCGAGTGATTGCAGTCTAAATGTGAAACATAAGTTTCCCCTGCAACTGAGCTAATTCCAGTTAGTTTATTACGGAAAATGCGAATATGCAGGGTTATTCAAAATCAATTGCTTTATTCATGAAGCAAATAAAGCGTTAGTACGGAAAGACGTTGCCCATAAAACATTTAGTTTGTTCTTAATTTCCTTAGGGGCCATGAGAAAATTATTTCAAAAGTTAATAACTAAAATCACAAATTCAAGTGAGAGCAATCCCTGTCCTTCTACCTTTGAATAGTTTCCAACACCTTTGGCATCTGAATGCGTTGTTCGTTTTGCTCGTCCAAAGCTAGATTATGTTGTTCTTGAAAAGTTCTTCAATTAGGCTTTCCAAGCCCTCAGGACTAAACTTTTTTTGTTAACCACAAAAAAAAAAAACTTTTTCGGGATAACGTTTTTGACAAACTGTCGCACGGAACACAGTTTGACATCGCTCTTGGAAATCATGCATTACGTGCGGTACCCACAGATTAGTCAGTTCTCTGCCAGCCAGAAAAGAGCACTTCCTATTATGTATTTCGCAGAGAGACACGATGATGCAATTCCCCCTATCTTTTCAAGCTAACATTTTTTAAAATAAATATTATTTGTCATGAGTCTGTGTCATTTTTAATGAACGATATCATTAACAATTATGCACTATCAAATCGGTTACATCAAGAGATCATTATGTTCTCTTGGTTACATTTCATGAGGAAATGTCCAAGATTTATTCCATCAAAAGTTTTTGGTTAGGGATACAAAATCTTTCATTCTTTCGGCCTTCCTTTGACGTGATGAGTTCTCAGCTCCTTTCACCAAATCTGTCGCCTGAGTGACTGGGAACAAAGGCGATCGTCAACTTCCCCCTCTTTCCACCCACGTACTCACCTGTGGTCTATCTTTCTACGTAGCCTCTTCATTGTACAAATGGCCGATGCACAGGATCTATAATGTTTCCATACGGAGGTGAAATACCTAAACAGAGGGCTAATGGCATACCAAGACACAAAGATGAGGTCAAGATTCATGCGCAGGACTTTCTCGAGCAATATTACTCCTCTATTAATCTGTAAGTTTGATGTTCGCACGAGACTCTGGAAACAATCTCAACTCATTTTATTTGAGCCCTCCCCTAGATTACCACTTTATGAACCCTTAACAATTTCCTTAAATATTTGATTTTCCTATTTTCAGAACTAGAAGAAAATGAATATCGCCAACCAATGTTTCTTGTACTTTTAACAAATGATCCCCTTACTGTTCAATAAAGGCTATTTTTATATAGCTGAATCCGCGAGAGGGCAAGATGAAGCGAATCCTGCGTTCTGATTTGCTACCCGAGCGGGCAAGATGGGCTCGGGATTTCCCGCGTTGGTTCCTCAAGAGAAAGTTCTCTTTTTGGCCATATAATAAATCCCTTGTTGACCAAAATGACTGTACATTGGCCTCGGTTTTTTTAGCGTTTTTATCAACCTCGACTGCGTCTTCGTCTATAAAAACGCAAAAAAGAACTTCTTTAATATCCAGCCATCTTGACCTCACGCTTGTTAAATAATACATATAAAGAATGTAAAAAAATATTTTCACAATTTTTTTCCAGTTCCAATAGTGATGATTATCAGAACAGGCTGGTCGAGGTGATAAAGTCCATTGAAGAGACCGGAAACTATGAGATGACAGAGAAGGAACTCATTTTTGCCACCAAAACGGCATGGAGAAATGCCCCGAGATGCATCGGAAGAATACAGTGGAACAATCTTCAGGTACTGCTTTTGAATACGCTAGAAAGGAGATAGTCATTTTAAAGTTACCGCATACCTTCAAGGGTATCTCCTGTCACATATATCAAATGAAAGCTTAATGAACTGGCTCTCTTGATAAACCGACAATTCTTTGAACTTGCACTGCGGTTTTTTTTTCCTTTTTTTCGATTTTATGGCAGCGCCCGAATCAGCTTTCGAAAGCTCTTTTGGTGCTCTTCAGCAGTCAACTTCTTTGCTGGGAACAAGTTTGTCACATCGTGTTTAATTCGAATTGTCGTATCTTAAAATTCCTCCTCCTCATCATCACCATCATCATTTTCATCCTCAGCTTCCACTTTCATCGATACCACACAGTCTCGCCACATGGTTTTTTTTCTTATTGCTCTCTCAAGTACAGTTCTTCATAGACGAGCCAGGTATCTCTTGAGATTGAATTGTCTTGGAGTAGCTTAAGGATCTTCTTCCCCTTTTCGAGCACAGTAGTCTTCTGAGAAAAGATATAAGAAATGTCTAGCCTGTTCTTTGGCCCTGAAGTAGTGGCCTGCATAACGAGCTGTCCTATTTGCCTTTGCCTTTGGTCGTTGAGATAAGGGGGATGTCCCCTACTCTAGTTTGGTCTTTCATACAACTGTTAAAAACAATTTATTTTTTCTTATCAGGTTTTTGATGCTCGTCACGTGACTACCCCTGAAGGGATGTTTGAGGCTCTGAAGACACATTTGGAGTACGCGACAAATGGCGGGAATCTGAGGTCAGCTATCACTATTTTTCCACAAAGGAAAGAACCAAATAAAGACTTTCGTGTGTGGAACTCTCAGCTTATTAAATATGCTGGGTACAGACAGGCTGATGGCACAGTGATTGGAGATCCAGCGAGTGTGGATTTTACTGAGGTATTTTACCTGCACACTGGACGAGTAGCTATTCTGTAAACGTTTATTCGTCACTTTTCGATAAGAACATAAGAATAAGAAGATTGCGGTACTTTTCGAAATGGCTTTTACACGGGTCTTATGTTGGTATGCGATGTGACTTTGATTTGCGTAAACAATTGAAAATAAACTAAACAATGTAGCGCTTGTCAGGGGCGGACCCAGGATTTTTTTAGGAGGGGGTACACTCGTCTCTTGCCCCACTTCAACACCAATAAACCACATAGTTTTTTTTTTCTGGCAGAATACCAGTTGTATTAGAAAACCGCAGGTCATCTCAGGGGGGGGGGGGGGGGGTGCGCACCCCCTGCACCCTCCCCCTAGATCCGCCACTGCTTGTATAATTTCACTGTTTTTTTTTTTGTTTTTTTTTAAGACATTTGTTAATGCCGATATGAGTTATTGGAGAACAGAATTTTAATACGTTTCTTTCCCTGCTCGTTTTGTTTTTTAGTAAAACGATGGAAAAAAAGTACGTAGTGCCTTGTTATTCGCGAATGGGAAAATTTATGTTAGCACCACCCCTAAATAAGCGTAGTACCGAAAAGTCGATACTGCAGCAAATTCTTATTGTTAATTTGCTTTTTTTTTTCGTAGGTTTGTCAGATGCTGGGCTGGCAAGGGAAAGGGGGGAGATTTGACATACTCCCATGGGTATTACAAGCAAATGGTGGACCACCAGAATACTTTGAAATCCCCAGAAATCTAGTCCTCGAAGTAAAAATTAAGCACCCAAAGTGAGTATATCATCTAACGGAACTCATTTATAACATGAAACTTATTTCAAAAGGCAAAAATCTCTCCTTTTGTCAGATATTCTTGGTTTGAAGAACTTGAGTTAAAGTGGTATGCTCTGCCAGCGGTCGCCAACATGATGCTGGACGCGGGAGGCCTGGAATTTACCGGTGCACCATTTAATGGATGGTAAGTTGAACAAATCACTCATTAAAGATTTTATGACCGTAAAATTCCGAAAATAAGCCCCGGGGCTTATATTTTTCAAAGGCCCTTTTTGAGGGCCTTATTTTTGGAGGGGCTTATATTCGGAGGGGCTTATGCACGACGGGTGATGTATTTTGTTCTATTCTTTTGACACCCATCATACGAACACCAAAATCTACCAAAAAATGTAAGTTTAAGTTTAAAAGAATCCTTTGTTTTGTAAAACGTTTAATGCCTATTTTATTTCCCGTGAATTGTGAAAGGAATGTTTTATTTTTTGTGAAACTGATGCAGAACTCCCTTTCCCACCGTAAAACTAAACTTCAAAGTAAATCGTTTACTTGTCGCCTAACGCACTTTAGGTACATGTTGACAGAGATTGGATCCCGTGATTTGGGAGATCAGCAGCGTTACAATATGTTAGAGGTGAGTGGATGAAGTATGACTCATGTGGAAACCTTGTTCCCGGTTTTTTCTCCTTCTTGTCCCCGGCCCAGACCGAGAGAGGGGGCCGAGTACATGAGAACCCGGAAGCAGGTTTCCTTAGGTGACTCCTTCACAAAAAAGAGAAATGGACGGTATTTCCAACAAAAGAGTTTTAGGAAACTTTATATGGTTTTAGTTTTGTTCTGGAAGAGATTGTACGTTTCCAAATTTTGGGACATGAGTGTATTTAACTAAAGTATAACCTGGTTCCAGAATTTTCCTTTCTTCTTTCTTCTCAAACTAACTTGAGCCCTAAAGCGAGAGAAGTAAAAGGTCTCCCTTTTTTGCCGGCTTGTAGCTCAAGGTCAATTGAGAATGAAGAAAATAAACTCCGAGTGGGACCAGGATAAGGTGACAACAATGAGATACAATGATCGTGGCAAAAGGTCCTACATAGAAAAGGCTGCAAGTAACAAATTGAGAGGGTTGACAAAGTTAAATGTACTCTCATGTCTGTTTTTAATATTAGGTGGTAGCTAAGAACATTGGTCTGGATACCAAAAGTAACGCATCATTGTGGAAGGATTTTGCGATGGTGGAATTGAACTATGCCGTGATGTACAGTTTCCAGGTAAGATTCAGCTGAAGATTATTTAGGATAGACGGCTAAATCAAATCCTTGCTTCTGAACATGTTCTACGTGTGTGTGTGTGTGTGATTACATAGCGTCTGGAAGGGTATTCTCGGGACCCGGGATTAGACTAACATACAGTGCGGGATTCTGGAAAACGCAAAATATTTTGATGGGATACGGGATTTGACTGCTACTCGGGAAGCGAGATTCGCCAAAATCGTGGAAAAGGATGCGGATTTGGGAAAGAAAACCGTATTCGGGGTAGAGATGGCAGATGTTCGGGTTGCGGGATCGTCGTGAAAAAGGAGCGGGAATGCGGGATCATGGACTCCCCTTCCAGACTCTGTTCACACGGTTAATGTATCTGATGATGGGTGTTTATTTTCGTTTGTTAGGAAGCTGGTGTTACTCTGGCTGATCACCATTCCACATCGGAGGCCTTCATAAAACATTTAAAAAAAGAAGTAAGTGTATGTTTCTTTATGGTGGACGCGGGGCGGGTCGAGCTAGTAGGTTAGGGCTTGAAGAAACTACTGATCCCGACGGCCTTTGCGGCAAACAAAGGAGTAATTATATCCCGAATGATCACTGACCTTGTGGTTTAGGGGGGAAGGGTGTGGCCCTCCTTCATTTGAGACATAAAAGTATCTGCGGCGCCGAAGGCAAATTGGGTATGGATTCTAGAAGGCGCAACTATTTTCTCTTATTTGTCCTTGAAAAGTGCAATTTGATCAATTTGAATCCGCTGATTGGTAGCTCATGTGATGGAAACAGCGTGCATGCTGCAACGTTCTAGTCTGAAATAGGTATCACAGGAAGCATGGCGCGCACCTGCACCCACATTTCCCAGATCTTTCCCATGGTGACCCAAATCGCAGAGGATTAGTCACCAACATACGAGTGATAGCTACTTGCCGTAAAGAGTTTTTATTTTGGTAATTCAATTGTAAATGACTCGATAATTACTTTGCCGTATGAATACATTGTGAACATCTAGTATGAATATCTATATAGAACAAATTGACATTTCCTCTTTTTGAACGAACACCTCTATTACGCAGACACTGACGTAAAAAATTGTCCATGCTTTTTAACACTCCATAAGACGAACACCTCTCTAGACCGAAGCTAAGTGCTGGTATCAGAGGAGCCGTGTCGGTCCTAGAGAGAGTTGAATGTACATTAGTAATTGGATATCTGTTTTTCTAATATCCGTTTACCCAGTAATTAACCTCACCCTTTACGTTTCATTATAGATGAAACTGCGAGGTGGCTGTCCAGCGGATTGGGTGTGGATAGTTCCTCCAATGTCGGGTAGTGCTACCTCTGTCTTTCACCAGGTACGTTTGAAGTAAAAGTTAAAAAAAAACTGTAGGATTACTTTCTGACAAAGTTCTATTAGGAAAATATGTTGCCTTACTTATAACTTGTATCGTCATTCTTATTTTATTTTGCGTAGAAGATACTGTTTAATTGTGCTCTCATAGTAGGAGACCCTCGGGACCAATGCTAGCTATCCCCATTACACGTATAATGTGATCGATCTCTAAGCGGGACACCCTCGGGACAAGCTGTTGCTCCCTTCCTTACAAGTACGCAGCGACACGCAGCGTAATCTCTCTTATTCTTGAATTAGGCAGCGTACCTTGATATATTGTGTTTTCTTCTCAGGAAATGCTGAATTATGCTTTAAAACCAAGCTACGAATACCAGGTAAATTTTCATTTCTTTTGTCATTAGATATGCCCAGAAGCATATCTGATATGCCACATTTGCTATTTCATAACATCCGTGAAAGTGATGATTTTCTAAAAAAAAGTTGCTATTGTTAACAGACTGATCCCTGGAAGGTTTACAATTTTACCGGACAGACCAAACGAAATATCTCTTTTAAGGCCTTGTGCAGGTAAGCAGGATGTAAAACGATTTTTAGTCAAGCCAAAGTAATTTGCAATCGCTGCCTTACGTCCCTTCAGTAGTCATCCTCGCAGGTCAATGGAAGCTGATCTGAACGGAACAAAGAACGGGAAAGCCCTGGGTAATAAATCTTACCGAACTACTTTTAAAAACATGTGAGTCCTTGCTTCTGATTGCCCAGAATATATTTTCTGCATGGCCAATCAGAAGCTTGGAAGCCAGGGTAGTCCGTCGTTGGACGTAGGCCTTCCCCATTGACCTTCACTGGTCCACGTTTTGCGCGACGCGTTGCCAGCGTTTTATGAAACCATGCAAGTCGTCCCTTCATCTCGTCCGTCTCGTCCTTGATAAAAGAAAGAGAGAGAAAACTGATATAACGGAAGCTTTATATTATTTCTTTACAGGGGCATTCGTTGTGCTGTTTCTCTTATGAGAGAAATTTTGTCCAAACGTAAGAAGGCCACCATCCTGTTCGCTACTGAGACAGGCAGATCTGAGGGTTTTGCTCGAAATTTGGCTAAGCTGCTCTCATACACCTTCGATGTTAAGGTTTGTTAGAATTTGTACCTAAGCCGGCGGGAGTTAAATCCCATTTATATGATGTAAATCACAAGTCAACATGAGATATATCTCTGTTAGTAACATATCGGGATTTAACGAAAATCGTGTGTATTTATGAATTATTTTAGAGTTTGAAAACAATGGCAATTACAATTAGCAATTGCAAAAGTTTTGTTAACTTAAATTAGCCTCCCAGGTCACACATGGACGTTTTCTCCCACTAGTATACTCACCCAGGCTTTTGCAGGAAATAATCTCTATTGCAATTCGGCTCTCAAGCTAAGTAAATGTGTACAAGCGTACTCTGGCGCGCTTATTTTTACACTTGCTCTTTTAGGCAAAGTCCCTCCGCGTGATAGTAAAAACTGAAGATCACGTTCGCGGGCATAAAATGTTTTTTTGACCTGACTCTGACTCATTTTAGCCCGAGTTCCCACGCGTGCCATTTCACGTTAGATCTTGTCGTCAGTTTTTCTTTCAATTACTCGCTTTCGCGCGAGCGTTCCGCCTGAATTGATCTATGGTTGACCCTTAAATTTCCCAACACATGGTTATCAGGTTTGCTGTATGGATGATTACAAGCATGGCCAGCTCTCCCAAGAAAGTCTTTTGTTCGTGGTGGCGAGTACCTTTGGCAACGGAGAACCCCCAGAGAATGGGACAAGCTTTTCTGATTCCCTAGAAAGTATGAAGAAAAGCGCCGATGCCAGACCCCTGAAAAATCTCAGGTAAGCACAGCTTTGTTCCTGACGACTGATCCTCGGGAACCTAGGGGCAGTCAGTCGGGTCGGGAGAAAACGCTCGAAGAAAGTCTTCAAGCACGGGCGAAAGAGCCCCTTGGTACCGACTCTCACCATACCAGTTCCAAATGGTCAAGCGAATGCTGGCTCCTGATTGGGCACAAAAATTGTTTGTGTTATTGTTCCCAATAGGCGAACAGAATCTCCTGAGTTCTTTTCGTCTGTTCGTACGCGATGGCTATTGTCTTGCCATTCTTGTCCGGTTCGTTCACCAAAGTCCTCTCGATTTAGTTCACCGCATTGGAAAACTCTTTCAAGTAAAGGCCTTTTTACCCTTGCTATACCGAGTAATTCTGATGGTATTTTGGCAGTAAACAAGAATTGATGAGGGAAGAACGGTGTAGGCAATTGTGCTTGTCATTTTTCCAGTCATTTACCAATGCATTCGAAGTAAAAGGTGAAAATGTGATGCGTGCTCGCTTTGTTTTTGTAGATATTCAGTATTCGGACTTGGATCCAGACTCTATAGTAATTTCTGTGCCTTTGGTCACTTTGTGGATGATCATCTACGGCAGTTTGGGGCTCAGCCTATTTTGCCTATGGGGGAGGGGGACGAGTTGAGTGGTCAGGAGGAGTCGTTCCTAGAGTGGGCCAGGAACGCATTCAAGGTAAAACTAGTAACAAATTCACATTTTCTTGACTATTTTGCCCTTATCTTGGAGAAAAATTGGTTCAATTTGGGTTTTGGTTATTCCTCTGCTTTTTTATGTTTCTTGCTGTTTTCTAGCACAAATTTCTTTTCATGCTAGACCATTATGTGGTCTTAACGGATGTACGTATTATCAGGCAGATTAAGCGAAAAAGAAACCGCGACGACAGTAATGACGGCGCGCGCAGATCTGAGAATTTAAACCAATGATAGTGCGGCAAATAGGCCATTTACACGATGACGTCTTTTTACTAATAAAATGACGTCATCGTGTAAATGGCCTATTCATAATTGACTACCAAAAATCGCAATCAGTCCTTCCGCGCACTTTCGTATTCCCTGTCATGTGACGTCACGACGAGTTTGCTAAATATGGTTATTCACCAAGGTATCAAAACCCCTGCGCAATCACTGCGCCTAGGAATCATCAGATACTAAATCAGCCCCTGCGACCACTCTTTGTTAAAAGAATATTAAAGATGAGTTAGTGATACTGTCTTATTTCAGGCGGCTTGTGATTCGTTTGGCGTGAAGGAAGAAGCCGCGAATAAAGTGGTCAGTGAATCACTGAAAAACATGGCTACCGGGTGGAGTCCAGGCCACTATCGCTGGGTAGAAGACCAGCGGAAAGCTATGGACCCCTGCGCAAGTAAGTTCATGAGAGGACGGTATATAAAACTAGCCCCCTACGTAAGACGTTCTCTCAGCTGAACAAGGAGGAGCCGAAAGAACGTGCGTTTCATCTCGACGTTAACAATGTTCTTCCATGTTCTCGGTTAAAAACCGCGCCATAACGGTGTATACCCAACCTATCTAATCAACTTTTTATCAGTTAGCACTGTGTGCAAGGAAACTGTGAGTTGACTGTTGAAAAATAGTATATGACTGCAGATGTGTGGATTCACAACGGCACTAGGGTAAAATAAGCTTACGACACTTCTGGGCCACAAAGCCTAATCAAGAT
Source organism: Porites lutea (assembly GCF_958299795.1). Lineage (NCBI taxonomy): Eukaryota > Metazoa > Cnidaria > Anthozoa > Scleractinia > Poritidae > Porites > Porites lutea. The sequence goes on from NC_133211.1 coordinate 12,303,250, forward strand.
ATTGTGTATTTAAAGCAGTTACTCAGCAGCGGTGTTGAAGTAAATCCTACTCATGTTATATTGTTTTGTATTCTAGATCTTTCCAAGGCATATAACAAGAAAGTTTGCCCTGCAAAAGTTATTTCAGTGAATGAACTTCAGTCCAAGAAATCCAGGTATAAACTGACTTCCCGATGGTTATTTTGCTGCGGGGATATAGAGGGTGGTCTCTGTGGATCGATTTAACTGTTCTGAGAAACTGCTCACCTATCGTTCCTCTAAGCCAACATTTTGTCCTAAGTGAGAAGTAAGTGTTAATGTTAGCGTAGGGGAGGGGTAGGTGGGCAGTTTCCAAGAAACCTAATTTGATCCCACTCTGTTTGCATTGTGCACTTTGTAGGTTTTTACCGTCTTTTCCGGATATATTGCTACTTATTTCTAACCGATTTTTTGAAAACCAACCTAACGAAATTCGCGGTCATTTGGGTGAAGAGGCGTCAAAGGCAGGTTTTTTAAGCCCACAGTAACGAAGGAAAAGGAAAGGAGAAAGAGAAAGAGCGAGGAGAAGGAAAGGAGGAGAAGAGAAAAAAGCAATGGTTGAACTCTTAGTTTTTATAATGGCTACTTTGGAGTTTTTGGCCGAAAAAAAATGTTGGACGCAAAAGGTTCATTTGGCGACAACGTTTTCAAAAATCTGGCTAGATTTCCAAGGATAAAATAATTATAGGGATAGTAAATTGGCGTCCTTGTGAAAGTGGCTCGTTGCGATCAGCTTCTGGTTTTTCCCGCACTTTAAGTACAATTGCCCTCAGTTGCCTGACGTTCTCTGTTTGCTGTGACTGGTCAATGTGACAATGAGTTTTGCGTTTTATTCCAAAACGCCTAAGTGGCACTTATTTGAATCGAAATATTGAAATTCCCATCACATTGTCTCAATAAACCCTCTCAGTCGTGTACTTACTTTTCTTTTCATCAGTCGTTCCACTATTTTGGTGAAACTAGACATCGAAGGAAGTAGAAAACAATTGGCATTTGAACCAGGAGATCACGTGGCTATATTTCCCGCCAACAAAGCTGATCTAGTGCAGCAGCTGATTAACGTGACGCACGATAAACCTGATCCAAACCAACCAATCAGGATTGAAGTCGCTCGAGAGGATTCAGGTAAACCACCAGCCAACGTTATGGTTATCGCTGTTTGAAATCAATTCTGTGCCGAAGTCATTACTTAGGGCCTCTTTACATGGAGGTGGGGGACCCTAGATAGATGAGGGTTACCCCACCTAAGAGGGTTACCTCACCTACCTGGGGTCCCCCATCTCCATATAAACAGGACCTTAGTGACGTGACCCAAAAATATATTCCTCCTGTAGAGATATGAAGAAGATATCTATGAAACAAATTTTGTCAGGGAGTACTAACCATAATAATGTTTTTGGTGATTTAATATGCAGGCCGAGATATTATTTAAACTTGAAAAAATTTGGCCCACGTCTCAATCCTTGTTGATCCTTGTAATTCTTAAAACAGACGACAGGAAAGAGTTTCAGTGCCTAAATTTAGTCCTAAAATTACAAAACTGGACCATTACTTTTGGAATTTAATTGATGCTAAAACAAGTTTTAGCTTTTTAGGAAGATAGCAAATTGCTCTACATCATTATCATCATCATCATGTCTCATTGCGCCAGTAGGCCCATAAGGCCTCCACGCTGTCTGACCAACACTTTCTGTCTTGTGCTTCCGCTTTGGCTGCTTCACAGCTTCACATAGCCACTTTAATTGTATCAACGCTAAACGTAGCCTGTTTGTTTTGTCTAGGCAAACAAGGCAGGTTAAAAACATGGGAGCCGTTTCATCGTTTTTCACCTGGATGTACTTTGCGAGAGGCACTGACAAGGTACCTCGACATAACAAGTATTCCAACTCCTCAGATGCTTAGCTACCTTGCAAGACTGGTAAGTTGATTGACATGTCGTGGGCTTTTTAAATCATGTTGGCATCCTTCAATCTCAAGACTATGGTGTCGAGCTCTGATTTGCGGCTGTCGAACATCGCCTTGCGTGGCTGGTAAAAACCAATTCGGGAATGACAGTCCCTTCCGCACATTGAGCAGATGTGGTCAGTTGCTTGTGTAGCATTTTAAATAATGATTTAGAGGTAGCACATCCAATTTGGAAATGGAAATGTTGGTTTTTGGGGAGAGGGGAAAACCCCAGCACCCGGACAAAAAGCTTTCGGAGCAAAGGAGAGAACCAACAACAAACTCACCCACATATGGCGTCGACGCAGGGATTTGAACCCGGGCAACATTGGTTGGAGGGGAGTGCTAATCCCTTACTCCCCATTATGGGGTGCGACTGTTCAGAGGCGGATCTAGGATTTTTGATTGGAGGAGGGGAGAAGGGATTATTATATGCATTTGGGGTGTGAAGTCGAAGTGTATCTGGGATAAGAAATGAAGTACACAGCGCCCAAGAACCCTCCTCCCCCGGTTCTTGATTGAACTAAATGCCAAGCGTGACTTATTTTTAATAAAACGTATTTTTTAAAAAAATGGTTTGACTTTCAACTGTCATATGTTTTTTTAGGCAACAAACCCGTCAGAAAAAGAAAGACTCGAAGAGCTTGGCAAGGTAAATAAAGCAATTCAATTCCGAATTTGTTGCTATACAAATTCTAGAAGTAACATTATTTTATTTTTTCTCGTGTTGTAATTCAGGGTGGAAGACAGTACGAGGACTGGGCTGTAAGCAAAGAGTGCAATATGCTGGAAACGCTGCAGGAGTTTCCTTCCGTGCAAGCAACCGCTGACCTATTAATGACGCAGCTGCCAGCTTTGCAACCGGTAAAATAGAACACACGACTATCATAACACACCACCAACACCACCCCTAACGGAAGAGATTTATTTCATTAATGTGAAGTGAGGAAAAAGCTCACAATTTACCTTTCACAAAAAACTATATAAACTTGTTCAATCCGTTACATACATACTAAATACTTGTTCTTTCACAGAGATTCTACTCAATTTCGTCGTCCCTGGACGTTTATGGAAACGAAATTCACATTACAGCTGCAGTAGTTGAATATTACAAAAGAGGTAAGTGATTCTACCCAAACTATTCAAATTTGGCTAACTCGAGGAAATACTAATCCATTCTTCAACCCTCCCCCCCCCCCCACCTTTAAGTTAAAGAAGGCCATTTTCAGAATATATTCTCACGTGTCCGCTACGTAGGTAGGCTATCAGACTAAATGTGTAGTTGAAGACAATGATGTATGACAGACAACTGTTCATCTTTTACAGGAGGTCAAGGACCACTTCATCAAGGCGTGTGCTCCAAGTGGCTTCAGCAGCTGAAACCTGGAGACATGGTTCCCTGTTACATTAGACAGTAAGTCTTTATGTTGAGTGAGTTGGCATTTCCAGTGATTTTTCATGAACCCATAGGATCTTTGACTGTTTTCAAGTGCCTTGTGAGACAGTCGTTCTCTTTTTGTCTTATTTAGTGCTCAAGCCTTCCATCTTCCGTCGGATGGCTCGGCCCCAGTTATCCTGGTAGGGAATGGGACGGGTATCGCACCTTTTCGCGCATTCTGGCAACAGAGAATGTTTGACATTAACAACAAATGTCCACCTACGTCAGCAATAACAGGTCAAAGACAGTGGGGAGACATACGACTGTTCTTCGGCTGCAGAAATCCGCGACACGACGATATCTATCACGATGAACTCCAGAACGCGGTGGAGAACAAAGCATTGACTAGAGTATCCACCGGATACTCCAGAGACAAGAAAAAGCTAAAGGTAAATCGACGAAATCCTGCCCGTGTTACAGGTTCCATATAGAGGAGAAGTCGTTACGTCACATTGCCATGGTCACAGAATTTCTGCATGACAACAAACCGAAAATGTCTCTTAAAAAGTGAATTTGGACTGTTTCACACTTCATCGATCCTATTCATTTTCATTTAATTTGTAAAATGTTGGCAAAATTTCTGGAGTTGAATCCGAAAGGACCGTATTAAGAGTCTATCAAAGTTTAGAAAAATAAAAATAAAATTTCTGTGTTTTGTTCACCTACTCCATAAAGCGGCACGTGAAATTAGGAAGTTTCATGTCGCAATCGTGCAACGACGGCTAAAAAAGGGACAAAAAAACGTGATGCGCGTGCAAATTTGTTGTTTTGCTGTTATGAACCTATTATTTTTGACGTGCTAAAGCTCTCTATTGTTGTGATCCAGAAATTTGGCTACCTTGGTAACGTGACGTCACACTTCTCCTCTCCATTATAAAGCTTCAAAGCTTTTTTGTAATATGGCTGTTTCCGCGAGAGGGCAAGATGAAGCGAATCCTGCGTTCCGATTGGTTACCTGTCAGGGCAGGATGAGTTGCTAAATTTATCCGGTATTTACTAGCAAGCTTGATCGACTAAAATGTCTTAATATTGGCATTGTTCTTGCTTTCTTTTTTTGCGTTTTACCGACTGATATTCCGGCAGCCATCTTGAGCTCACACTTGGTCAATAACCGTATACTGCTACTCTGCACTGTCTTTTAAACTTTTTTAAGAATTAATACTGACGAACAGATTTATTCAAATTCAAGGCTATTTTTGACTTATGATCGAATACTCTTTCTTTGAGCAGGCAGTGCTGTTATATGAAGAAATGAGAGTACAGTCAATTTCCGGAACCCTTTTTTTGTTAATGCTCTTTTGCTTTACGCACTGTGGGAAGGTCTTTTCAATGGAAGATGCCCCCCCCCCCCCCCCCCCATACAAAAGTATTATGTACGGCGTAAGATACGAAGGGAAAAGAAGATCTTGACAAGAGTTATAATAAATCTACGCTTCATTTCGATTCACAGCGTTACGTTCAAGATCTACTGAGAGAGGAATTCTCCAACATCTGCGAGCAGATACTTGACAACGACGCGCATGTCTACGTGTGTGGAGCCGCTGCCATGGCTGAAGGCGTCAATAACACCTTGCAGGTATTGTTTTGTATAGGATTTATGGTTGTATCTGAATCTCCTGATACATTGCATATTGTTTCCAAACACTTTTCAACTTTCCGTGGAGGTATACATTCACCTAGAAAAATCGAAAAAGAAGAAGAAAAGGACGTTTCTTTTTCCATCAAAGGATTTCTTGTTTTCATTCATATTTGCGACTGCTAAGTCTTATTCTTAAAACCCTTATCTGTTGCCATTTTTTTTTAATTAAGACTTTGATCGCGGATCGCCTTAAACTGTCTGCTGAGGAAGCACTAGAATTCATACAGAAAATGAAGGTAAATATTTTAGGAAAAGTCTCCTATAAAACGTTGACATGTTTACTAATAATGAGAACGGTCAGGTATTGTAACATTTTACTCAATATCTGTCTTCTCATTGGCTTAATTTTGAAAATCATCGTAACCTACGGAGTAGTTAGTTATCTGCCAGCAGATTAGTAACTTTTCAGTAGATCGCAAGCGCAATGCAAGATTTCCAAGAGCAATGTCAAACTGTGTTGCATACGATGCTGTGTTTGTCCTTATTTTCTTTAAGACAATGTATAATAAAGCAACTTTTAGATTCGGTTTTTGTGATATCCTGAATAGTCAAGGTCTCTGTAAGTGTTATCAGCCTCGGCCTTCGGCTCGGCTGATAACACTTACCTTGACCTTGATTATTCCGGATATCACAAAAACGTCATCAAAGGATTGTTTATTATTGTTATCATCATCATCATTATTATTATTTACATTGTATTCTAGACTTCTAATCGGTATCACGAGGATATTTTTGGTGTAGCTCAGAGAAACAAGGCCGAGCCAAAGGAGTCAAGGTAAATGTAACAAACAATTAAACGATTCCGTGCATGGTTAAGTAGAAAAAAGATTTCGACGCGAACCCTTTCCACATTTACGCCCTCCACTGGCCCTTCCCTTACAAAGCACCAATTGGAGAAATTTTCTTTCCCAGAGTTGTTAAGATTGAAAGTAGAATGTAATTTGCGTTTGGAGCGCCTGTCTTTCTTGACTGTTCATGTGATTGGTTAAAACTGACTCGCACCCGGCTTGCTTGACCAATCAGCATCTTTCAGGACAAGTGTTCCGCCCTCTATTACAAGTCAGTTCTATACTCAGCTTAAAATCAAGGCATAACATTTAACTTAAACAAACAAACAAACAAACAAACAAAAACAACATTTGGTCGTATTAGCAAATAGATTTCAGCATCAGGTGTTTTCTGTTTTCATATATCTCACAGATAATTTAGTAGCCTGAGAAAACAGCCGACATTAGGCGACGCTACCACTGGTTTCCCCGCCAAATGGCGTCTGAGAAACGAGCGCAGAAATTCCATACTAAGACGCGTCACTATCCAGATCTGGCTAGTGCTTCTGATTGGTCGTGCGGCGTGGGAAATTTATTTCAACCAATCATAAGCACTCCCCAGATCTGGATAGTGACGCGTCTCAGTATGGAATTTCTGCACTCGTTTCTCAGACGCCATTTGGCGGGGAAACCAGTGGTAGCGTCGCCAAATGTCGGCTGTTTTCTCAGGCTAATGACTCAGCCTTGCGTCAAAATGCATTATGAACGAAATAAAGTGACCAATCTCGCCGCAGACGAGTCGTTCACTGACGTTCTTCTCATATTTTAACGTCCTCTGTGATCCCTAATATTAATGAACATGGAATTTTATTACTGTTCTAGAATTTGTTTTAATGTAGGAATTTTTTAAGCCACTTAAACCACATTTTGTGTAAAGTTCCTTTTGTGATCTGTCAGCAGTTTCTGCTTACGTTTCACTTGCTCAGTCCGAAATAATATCATTTTCAAATCTGCAAGCTGTGTTGGACAAGCAAAAAGAAGCTCTCTATGATCGCCCCATGTAAGGACACTTAAGGCAGTCTTGGATTCTGAATTCCAGGCACTGGATTCCTGATTCCAATCCTTAGTGGGATTCCGGATTCCAAAGCCCAGGATTCAGGAGTCCGCAGTTTATACTACTACATGAGAAATTTCTGCAATTTGATTGGCTTAGAGCAGTGGTATTTCAGCTTAATTCGAAAAACCTACACGTGAAAATTACAAACCTTTTGCGGGTAGTATTATAAACAAAGAATAGCATGATTTGTACGTGACATTTGGCATAAATACCACTTGTGATATTTCAAAATTGTCTCAAATTTCACTCGCCTAACGGCTCGTGAAATTACGTATAACAATTTCGAAATATCACTCGTAGTATTTATGCCAAATATCTCTACAAATCATGCTATTACCTATACAAAAATTTGCTGGATTTCGGATTCCACAATAAGGTATTTCCCGGACTCCGGAATCCATAATTCTCTTACAAAGGGCGACTATGACATCATCCGTGCGTCTGTACGCCACTTATGTACGCGGTAAAAACGATGAAAAATGTTATCCTCTAATGATTTTGTCATTCTTTTTTTCAGGAAACAACACAATAATAGTGCTCTGTGTAATGTAATGTAGAAGGTCTTTAGTAAGTGCATGTTCTTCCGTTGGGACATAATATTACAAAAAATATTCTTCAACACCCACGATTTGTTGAAAGTTTAGCAGAACTTTCGGAACCCACCCGGATCCCTTTACCAATTTATGTAACAATTTTGCAGCCTCATTAAAATGAGGCTGCGAATAACAGCAATTATCATCACCGATGAAGGGATTCGAATGGGTTCCGAAAGCTCTGCTAAACTTTCAACAAATTGTTGGTTTTGAAGAACATTTTTTGTAGTCTTTAGTAAGGATTGGTCAGATGGTCGCGTTCGCTATCATAAATTAGTTATCGATTTTAATCAAATACTAAAACAAAGATTAGTACCAAGAAAAAGTACTGCTGAAGACTATAGATGTTTCATTTCAATGATCACACCAGAGGACTTCCCTCTCAGGCACAAACGTTACACCCATTATGTAGCATGTCTCTGTATTTAACCCTTTCACATCCAGACTGAATCAGTGGCGGATCCAGGGGGGAGGGTTCGGGGGCTCCGGACCGCCCTCCCCTCCTATCAGACCTGACGCTTGTTTGAGACTGAAATTCTAACATCAACAGGATCGTATATCTCTTTTTAACTGGCTGATTTTTTTTAATGAAACAAGAGTTGCATTTTGCCACTAAACTAAATTTCAGGGATATTCAAAAATGTAATTGTTCTCCGGTACCCTCCTATGATCTGTTCGCCTCTGCTCGCAAAGCAGTATTTCCCGTGCCATTGGCGACCGGTGTTCAAAAATGGGGAAAAACGTGGTCGTCTCTGCTTTCTCAGCTGGTCGACAATTATGACACAAGAGGAGGATGTTCCAAGGGTGCATCCTTTACGAGTAGAATTCAAGTACACTGTGAGGGGCCAACAGGGGTCTTTTTTGCATGAGCATGCGCGACCGCTGAACAAGCGATGTGCATGGAGGCTCACCACACGGTTTGCCTTCATCAAAATGGCGCGTCTCAAAGCTATCCTAGCGATTATTTTGCTCGTTAGTCTTGGCGAATGTGCTGGTGATGTAACGAAATGTGTAGTTTGCAAAAAAAACTCTAACATGGTCTTAACAAAAGCGAAGTAGACCGGCTTTAACATACACGAGCTACTATCAAATTTCATCTCCCCACTTGACCTGCACAACAGCGCGCGTATATGTAGTACCTGGAGGATTGCGCTGACCTCATCAAAGTCTAAACAAAGTGCAGAAACATTTGTTGATGCAAGTAAACACTTTCAATTTTCTTTGTTTTGAAATGGGAAAGGAAGAGAAATATTTAAAAAAAAAACATAGCAAATTTCAGCGAGTGGGTTCGAAGTGCGCGAAAGCCGATGTTCAGTTCAGCAGTGAATTAATATACGTTCTACAATTTTCCTAGCACTTTAAAGCTACAAAATTAAGAGCACACGAGACGTAGATTAGTCACCTGGTGAGATGTTGGTGGTAGTCACTCTGTATGTCTCGAACAATAAAAAAATGAACATCAATGAGACACAGTCAAAACTGCATTCAATAGGACCGAAATTAAAGTCCAATCTTGGACCGATTTTGATGAAACAAACGGTTAGGTTTCCCAAGAAGTAGATTAAACATGTGATGCCGACCAAAAGTTAAAAATCATTAGAGCATTTAAGTTCTGGCCAAAAGCAAATTCCTGTAAAAGATGCGTTGCAATGTTAGTCCACGCAAAAACAAGAAGTTCTACAATTTTCCTATAAACAAACTCTGTATCGCTAAAATACTTAAGGCAAACACTTTCTATTCCAACTGAAAACGGCGTGGTAGTCGCCCGCTGATCGTTATTAATCCACTCCCGAAATATGGCTAAATCAGCTATTAACAAATTATTGACAGAAATCCTCTACGGCATCGAGAAACTGATTTACATCCGATTTATAGACAAACACTAAATAAAGAACATTTTGCTCAATAGCTACGCATCAGCAATGCATTCTATGCCAAACTTTGCGGTTCTTAAAGGGGAATCAAGACACGAGTCGAGCGCCAAACAACAACAAGCAGCCATGTTCGTGTCAGACATCCTTGAGAAACTTGCTCTTTCACCTCGTTCAGCGCATCAGTCTCTACTTTAAATCAACAGATCTTTACTTATTTTGTACAACGAAGGTCTTTCCTAAGTACCTGCTACAATTTCAATCTCAAGCAAGCTTTCAAAGTGAACAATTTGGTTCCTATGACTATGCAGCACGGTCGCTGTCACGCAAAAAAGACCCCTGTTTGAGGGGCCAAGGAATTATAACGTGCAACCGCGACTGGTGGGAAGGGGTGTGGGGCAGAAGTACTTTACCACAAAAAATTTCAACAGCCCTTTCTGAACCAGAGTTTGAACCCCCTCCCCCTCGCCCCCAATAAAAATAATCCTGGATCCGCCCCTGACTGAATGATGGTGTCTTCTAAAATGGTTCTAATCTCTTTTGCAGTACTTTCACATCAGATCAGATGGTTTTGTTTTGTTGAAAGTTGTCTTTGGCCACTTTTGGCAGTGAATTGACTCATTGACTCTTAGATTGCTAGAAGATATAGAACAATATTTGTAAAAAATTAAAGGAAGTTTTTAGGTAACAGAATATATTTTTTTTAATTAAGGTAATCTTTTTGTATTTAACTATAAATTTTTTGTTTTCAACGAAAAGTGCCTCTTACTTTCGTACGTTTTTATGATAAGCGAGCCACTATTGATGGCCGAATTTGATTTACCGTGCTCTAGACAAAGCTATTGTTAAGTGTATTGTTAGATTTGTTAAAAACGTTTTTCCTTACAATAGTTAGCACTGAAGCTGAACACAATGTCGCAATGCAAACGAGCGAGTAGGCAATGAAACGATCATAACGTGCAATACCTTAAACCGCCGATCATACCCTCTGGACCCAGCTGTTCGAACGCGGTTAGCACTAACCCAGGGTTAAATTTTAACCCGGGTTCGTTTTCTTTTTATCAAAAGCACTCTCTCGGATAATTTTCTCTATTCTTTTTAGAGTATCCAATCATCAATTAGTAGGCAAAGAGAATTTAACTGAATTTGGTTTTTAAGCTCTCATATCTGAGTTCAAATTTCGCCCTGGGTTACCTTAACCCAACTTCGAACACCGGCCCAGGGCTTTACAACTTTACGGATTTACGTAGTCCGGGTGGTCTTATACACAAAAACTATGCTGAAGTGGAATTTTCAATTGCACATTTCACTAAGTAGATTTAAGTTGGTTCTCCGTATTCACGTTAATTATTGCTTAACCATTAATTATAACTTGATTGTTAAAATAAATGAGTTGCCCTTGGAACACTTAACTTCGTGACACTGAACCAGTTCGATATTCAGACAAGACGACAACAAAACAACCAAAGTCAATGCCCAGGAGGTAAACGTCAAAAATCCCAAAATGGCATCTTCTTTACAGTTTGGCCATTAAACAAAATTAGGATAAGACGAAGGGCTGATCCAACTAACGTAAACGTGAAAAGCATTAATATGTGTTGGATTAGTGATCCCAACAATTTCAGAAAATTTAACCGAACTTGCAAAATAGATATCGAGTTAACAAAAGCTAACAAAACTCCTCTATGTAATGTTAAAACGGGAACGTCCCAGGAGTATTCATCTCAATAGGATTTCTTAATAATGCATTTTTCTTTTTAGAACGTGTTGATTAAAAAACGTTAAACAAAAACAGAGTCAAAAGCAGGAAAAAAAAAAACAAATGTTGGGCAGAAATATTTATGCAAATGCATTATGAACCTGAAGTTGACAGTTTAAGCTTCCACTTACCTTCTCAATAAGACTATCCAAATGGAAGAAATTTTACGGTTAACTGGCTGCACAAGAGGGAAAATTGCTCGATTAGAGTGTCGCTAAATCTAACTGCAACTCGACGTAATGGACACTGGTAAGACTTTAATTTTGTTGCTTGTGACTCATTTCGTCCACTCCTTCTTATCGTAACAACCAGTTCGATAAGTGTTAGTTTTGAGAATTCAATATGTTAGATCATGTTATGCATTAATGAGATAAATCAGGAGAAGACAAAGGGCTGATCCAGCATCGTAAATATTATGTGCTAGATCAGTGATCCTGAAAATTTCGGAAAAATTGGGGGGATTCCCATAAAGTGATAGGGATACTCGTCAGACTCGTCTCGATGTCGTTCTTAGGAATAGAAATTGCCGTTTTTGTCTCACTTAGGGTACTCAGAACGGAATAACAATATTTTTGGCCCTAGAGGTATATCACTTAGGGTTGTGCGTACAGATATATCCATAACAAAGGCAAAGGCCATCGCACATTTAGCCTCGCCCACAATGGTATCATTTAGGGGATTCATTCTAATTTTTGACGAGCATACCAGTCACATTTATGTGCGAGTGACCCCAGGAACGTTAATTATGAATTGAGTAATAACGTAGTGTTATAATCAAAGGTGTTCCAATTTAATTTTATGATATACTGGTAATTGATAATGCTATTGATATAATATAGCTAGATGTTGGGGAGATATTTTTGTCCTGTTTCTAAATGACTTGTCATGTTTCATCCTTTCATTTCTTCCCTTATTTCCACTAAATGGTAAGTGAAATCCCGCTTAGTAATTGATAAGAACATAGCCCAGACATCAGTCTTTTAATAAGTCAACCTATTCAACGACTCGCGCTCATTGTTTGCAAAATTGAGTTTCACTCACAATCATAATAAAACATTATAATCAACATAATCAAACATTATATTTAGGACATTTTAAAGAAATACAAACTAAGAGAAATTTCAAATTTTTGACGAAAACTATGGGTTAAACCCTTGGGAAAATGGCAATTTTTCGACTTTGCTCTGATGTCATTTTTATGAAAAAATAGCCCGCGAAAACATCCGATTCTCCTCGCTCTTCGCCGCTGGGGACGTTCCGCGCGGAACCATGGAAAAATGCCAATTTTTCGCCTTTGTTCTAAATTTCATTTTTATAGTCTAGGGAGCCTTTTTTTCTATCTTGAACACAATCGAACAGTTTATCTAGACTTACTTAAAAAAAAAAACACAAACAAAACAAACTGGAGAAAATTTCAAATTTTTGGTAAAAAGCACGGGTTAACCCCTTTGGGAAAAAGCAAATTTTTGGACTTTTCTAAATGTCATTAACACAATGAGTTAACCCCTTCGGTAAAGTATCAATTTTAAGACTTTGGTTTAGTGTCATTTTAATAGTCTACAAAGCCGTGTTTTCAATCTAAAAGAAAACCAAATAGTATATCTAGGAAAATTTTAAAGACAAAACAAACTGAGCGGGAATTTCAAATTTTGTCCAAAACAAGGGGTTAACCCTTTTAAAAAAATGCAATTTTTGGATTTTGCTCTAATGTCATTTTTGTAGACTACAAAGCCTTGTTTTCTATGTCGAACATAATCATATAGTTTATCTAGGCATATTTTTAAGAAAAACAAACTGAGAGAAAATTTCAAAATTTTAGACCAAAACCATGGGTTGACCCCTTTGGAAAAATGAAAATTTCTGCAGCTTTCTCTAATGTCATTTTTATGGTCTACAAAGCCTTGTTTTCTATGTTGAACATAATCAAATGGTTTATCAAGGCCTATTTTAAACAAAAACGAACTGAGAGTAAATTCGAAATTTTTGACCAAAATCATTGGTTAACCCCTTAGGAAAAATGAAAGTCTTTTGATTTTGCTCTAATGTTATTTCTAGAGTCTAGAAAGCCTTGTTTTCTTTGTAGAACGTAATCCAACGGTATATCTAGGCCTTTTTAAAAGAAAAACAAACTTTGAGGAAACTTCAAATTTTAGACCAAAACCATGGATTAACCCCTTTGGAAAAAGGACAAGTTTTCGACTTTGCTCTAATGTGATTTTTATAGTCTAGAAAGCCTTGTTTTCTATCCAAAAGATAACCAAAGAGTATCTAGGCCAATTAAAAAAAAAAACAAACTGACAGAAAATTTCGAAATTTTAATCAAAACCATGGGTTAACTCCTTGGAAAAATACCAATTGTGAAACTTTTCTCTTATGTCATTTTTATAGCCCAGAAAGCCTTGTTTTCTTTTTAGAATGTAATCGAACAGTATATCTAGGCCTTTATAAAAGAAAAACAAACTAAGAGAAAATTTCAAATTTTAGACCAAAACTATGGGTTAACTTGTTTGTGAAATTTTTTGACTTTGTTCTAATGTCATTTTTATGGTCTATAAAGCCTTGTTTTCTATGTCGAACATAATCAAATAGTTTATCTAAGTCTAGGGGAAGTTTCTAATTTTTGACTAAAAGCATGGGTTAACCCCATGAGAAAAATGCAAATTTTTTACTTTGCTCTAATTTCATTTTTATAGTCTAGAAACCCTTGTTATCGATCTAAAAGATAATCAAACAGTATATCTAGGGTAATTTTCCAAAGAAAGACTAACTAAGTGGAAATTTTAAATTTTAGACCAAAACCATGGGTTAACACCTTTGGAAAAATGGCAATTTTTCGACTTTGCTTTCATGTCATTGTAATACTCTTGAAAGCCTTGTTTTCTATCTAAAAGATAACCAAAGAGTATATCAAGGAAAATTAAAAAAACAAACAAACAAACTGAGAGGGAATTTCAAATTTTGTCAAAAAACAATGGTTTAACCCCTTTAAAAAAATGCAATTTTTGGATTTTGCTCTAATGTCATTTTTGTAGTCTACAAAGCCTTGTTTTCCATGTCGAACATGATCATATAGTTTATCTACGCCCATTTTTAAGAAAAACAAACTGAGAGAAAATTTAAAATTTTTTCACCAAAAGCACGGGTTAACCTCTTTGGAAAAATGCCAATTTTGGTCCTTGCCCTAATTTGATTTTTAATTGTAGTCTAGAAAGCCTTGTTTTCTTTTTAGAACTTAATGGAACAGTATATCTAGGCCTTTTTAAAAGAAAAACAAACTAAGACAAAATTTCAAAGTTTTCGAGTTTGTTTTAAATGTCATTTTTATAGTCTACAAAGCCTTGTTTTCTATGTCGAACATAATCAAATAGTTTATCAAGGCCTTTAAAAAAAAAAAAACAAAGTAAGAAGAAATTTTAAATTTTTGACCAAACCAGAGGTTAACCCCTTTAAAATAAAGGCAAATTTTCGACTTTCCTCTAATGTGATTTTTGCAATCTAAAAAGCCTTGTTTTTTATTTAAAAGACAACCAACGAGTATTTCTAGGGAAATTTTTTTAAAAAGTGAGAGAAAATTTCGAAATTTTGATCAAAACCAGCAATTAACCCTTATATTCTATCAAGAATATAAACGAAAAATTTATCAAGAACTTTTTTCAAAGAAGAAAAACTAATAGAAAATTTCAAATTTTTCACAAAACCCTTTAGAAAAATGAAAAGTTTTGTTGGATTTTGCTCTAATGTCATTTTTCTGGTCTTCCTTTCTATGTTGAACATATCAAACAGTTTATCTAGACCTATTTTAAAGAAAAACAAACTGAGAGAAAATTTCAAATTTTAGAACAAAAACATGAGTTAACCCCTTTGGAAAATACCCATTTTTCGCACGTAACAAAATTTACATTTTTATTGTCCTAAAAAGCTTCTTTTCCTACTAGACCACAGCTTAACATTCTCTTTAGGCCAATTTCACTCAAAACAAAAAAAACTAGAGAAAAATTTCGAATTTTTTGACCGAAACCATGGGTTAACCCCTTTGGAAAAATGTCAATTTTTCGACTTTTTCAACTTCTTGTTTTTATTGCCTAGAAAGGCGTTTTTTCGTTCTAGAATATCGTAAAAGATATTTCCCTGGCCTATATTGCCTAAAAAAAAAGTTGGAAAAATAACAATTTTTGGACCAAAACCATGGGTTAACCCCTTTGGAAAAATGTCAATTTTTCGATTTTTTCAACTTGTTGTTTTTATAGCCTAGAAAGGCGTTTTTTCGTAGTAGAATATAGTAAAAAACATTTTTCTGCCCTTGATTGCCTAAAAAAAAAAAATTGGAAAAATGGCCATTTTTGGACCAAAACCATGGGTTAACCCCTTTGGAAAAATGTCAATTTTCCGACTTTTTCAACTTCTTGTTTTTATAGCCTAGAAAGGCGTTTTTTCGTTCTAGAATATCGTAAAAAATATTTTGCTGGCCTATATTGCCTAAAAAAAAAAGTTGGAAAAATGGCCATTTTTGGACCAAAACCATGGGTTAACCCCTTTGGAAAAATGCCAATTTTTCGACTTTTTCAACTTCTTGTTTTTATAGCCTAGAAAAGCGTTTTTTCGTTCTAGAATATCGTAAAAGATATTTTCCTGGCGTATATTGCCTAAAAAAAAAAAGTTGGAAAGATGGCCATTTTTGGACCAAAACCATGGGTTAACCCCTTTGGAAAAATGTCAATTTTTCGACTTTTTCAACTTGTTGTTTCTATAGCCTAGAAAGGCGCTTTTTCGTTCTGGAATATCGTAAAAGATATTTTGGTGGCCTATATTGCTTTAAAAAAAAAGTTGGAAAAATGGCAACTTTTTACCAAAACCATGGGTTAACCCCTTTGGAAAAATGTCAATTTTTCGTCTTTTTCAACTTGTTGTTTTTATAGCCTAGAAAGGCGTTTTTTCGTTCTATAATATAGTAAAAGATATTTTTCTGGCCTATATTGCCTGAAAAAAAATTGGGAAAATGGCCATTTTCCGACCAAAACTATGGGTTGACCCCTTTGAAAAAATGTCAATTTTTCGAACTTTTCAACTTGTTGTTTTTATAGCCTAGAAAGGCGTTTTTTCGTTCTAGAATATCGTAAAAGATATTTTGCTGGCCTATATTGCTTAAAAAAAAAACTTGAAAAAATAGCTATTTTTGGACCAAAACCTTGGGGCAACCCCTTTGGAAAAATGTCAATTTTTCGACTTTTTCAACTTCTTGTTTTTATAGCAGAGAAAAGGCGTTTTTCCGTTCTAGAATATCGTAAAAGATATTTTCCTGGCCTATATTGCTTTAAAAAGAAAGTTGGAAAAATTGCAATTTTTGGACCAAAACCATGGGTTAACCCCTTTGGAACAATGTCAATTTTTCGACTTTTTCAACAACTTGTTTTTATAGCCTACAAAGGCGTTTTTTCGTTCTAGAATATCGTAAAAAATATTTTCCTGGCCTATATTGCTTTAAAAAAAAAGTTGGAAAAATTGCAATTTTTGAAACAAAACCATGGGTTAACCCCTTTGGAAAAATGTCAATATTTCGACTTTTTCAACTTCTTGTTTTTGTAGCCGAGAAAGGCGTTTTTTCGTAGTAGAATATCGTAAAAGACATTTTTCTGCCCTTGATTAGCTAAAAAAAAAAGTTGGAAAAATGGCCATTTTTGGACCAAAACCATGGGTTAATCTCTTTGGAAAAATGTCAATTTCTCGTCTCTTTCAACTTCTTGTTTTTATAGCCGAGAAAAGCGTTTTTTCGTTCTAGAATATCGTAAAAGACATTTTTTCTGCCCTTCATTGCCCAAAAAAAAAAAGTTGGAAATATGGCCATTTTTGGTCCAAAACCATGGGTTAACCCCTTTGAAAAATGTCAATTTCTCGACTTTTTAAACTTCTTGTTTTTAAAGCCTAGAAAGGCGTTTTTTCGTTCTAGAATATCGTAAAAGATATTTTGCTGGCCTATATTGGCTAAGAAAAAAAGGTTTGAAAAATGGCCATTTTTGGACAAAAACCATGGATTAACCCCTTTGGAAAAATGTCAATTTTTCGATCTTTTCAACTTCTTGTTTTTATAGCCGAGAAAGGCGATTTTTCGTTCCCGAATATCCTAAAAGACATTTTTCCGCCCTTGATTGCCTTGTTGTTTTTATAGCCTAAAAAGGCGTTTTTTCGTTCTAAAATATCGTAAAAGACATTTTTCTGCCCTTGATTGCCTAAAAAAAAAAAGTTGGAAAAATGGCCATTTTTGGACCAAAACCATGGGTTAACCTCTTTGGAAAAATGTCAATTTTTCGACTTTTTCAATTTCTTGTTGTTATAGCCTAGAAAGGCGTTTTTTCGTTCTATAATATCGTCAAAGATATTTTCCTGGCAAATATTGCCTAAAAAAAAAAAGTTGGAAAAATGGCCATTTTTGGACCAAAAAAATGGGTTAACCCCTTTGGAAAAATGTCAATTTTTTCGTCTTTTTCAACTTGTTGTTTTTATAGCCTAGAAAGGCGCTTTTTCGTTCTGGAATATCGTAAAAGATATTTTGGTGGCCTATATTGCCTAAAAAAAAAAGTTGGAAAAATGGCCATTTTTGGACCAAAACCATGGGTTAACCCCTTTGGAAAAATGTCAATTTTTCGACTTTTTTAACTTGTTGTTTTTATAGCCTAGAAAGGCGTTTTTTCGTTCTATAATATAGTAAAAGATATTTTTCTGGCCTATATTGCCTAAAAAAAAAAATTGGAAAAATGGCCATTTTCCGACTAAAACTATGGGTTGACCCCTTTGAAAAAATGTCAATTTTTCGACTTTCTCAACTTCTTGTTTTTGTAGCTGAGAAAGGCGTTTTTTCGTAGTAGAAAAGGGAAAAGCTTTTTTTTTGTTCTAGAATATCGTAAAAGACATTTTTTCTGCCCTTCATTGCCTAAAAAAAACAAAGTTAGAAAAATGGCCATTTTTGGACAAAAACCATGGGTTAACCCCTTTGGAAAAATGTCAATTCTTCGACTTTTTCAACTTCTTGTTTTTATAGCCGAGAAAGGCGATTTTTCGTTCCAGAATATCCTAAAAGACATTTTTCTGCCCTTGATTGCCTTGTTGTTTTTATAGCCTAAAAAGGCGTTTTTTCGTTCTAAAATATCGTTAAAGACATTTTTCTGCCCTTGACGGCCTAAAAAAAAAAAGTTGGAAAAATGGCCGTTTTTGGACAAAACCATGGGTTAACCCCTTTGGAAAAATGTCAATTTTGCGAACTTTTAACTTCTTGTTTTTAAAGCCTAGAAAGGCGTTTTTTCGTTCCAGAATATCGTAAAAGATATTTTCCTGGCCTATATTGGCTAAGAAAAAAAAATTGGAAAAATGGCCATTTTTGGACCAAAACCATGGGTGTTTGGAAAAATGTCAACCTTTGCAAAAACGTCAATTTTTCGACTTTTTCAACTTCTTTTTTTAATAGCCTAGAAAGGCGTTTTTTCGTTCTACAATATCGTAAAAAACATTTGCTGGCCTATATTCCCTAAAAAAAAAAATTGGAAAAATGGCCATTTTTGGACCAAAACCATGGGTGTTTGGAAAAATGTCAACCTTTGGAAAAACGTCAATTTTTCGACTTTTTCAACTTCTTTTTTTAATAGCCGAGAAAGGCGTTTTTCGTTCCAGAATATCGTAAAAGACATTTTTCTGCCCTTGATTGCCTAAAAAAAAAAGTTGGAAAAATGGCCATTTATGGACCATAACCATGGGTTAACCCCTTTGAAAAATGTCAATTTCTCGACTTTTTCAACTTCTTGTTTTTAAAGCCTAGAAAGGCGTTTTTTCGTTCTAGAATATCGTAAAAGATATTTTCCTGGCCTATATTGGCTAAGAAAAAAAGGTTGGAAAAATGGCCATTTTTGGACCAAAACCATGGGTTAATCCCTTTGGAAAAATGTCAATTTTTCGACTTTTTCAACTTCTTGTTTTTATAGCCGAGAAAGACGTTTTATCGTTCTAGAATATCGTAAAAGACATTTTTCTGCCCTTGATTGCCTAAAAAAAAAAGTTGGAAAAATGGCCATTTATGGACCATAACCATGGGTTAACCCCTTTGAAAAATGTCAATTTCTCGACTTTTTCAACTTCTTGTTTTTAAAGCCTATAAAGGCGTTTTTTCGTTCTAGAATATCGTAAAAGATATTTTCCTGGCCTATATTGGCTAAGAAAAAAAGGTTGGAAAAATGGCCATTTTTGGACCAAAACCATGGGTTAATCCCTTTGGAAAAATGTCAATTTTTCGACTTTTTCAACTTCTTGTTTTTATAGCCGAGAAAGACGTTTTATCGTTCTAGAATATCGTAAAAGACATTTTTCTGCCCTTGATTGCCTAAAAAAAACAAGTTGGCAAAATGGCCATTTTTGGACCAATACCATGGGTTAACCTCTTTGGAAAAATGTCAATTTTTCGACTTTTTCTACTTGTTGTTTTTATAGCCTAGGAAGGCGTTTTTTCGTTGTATAATATCGTAAAAGATATTTTCCTGGCCTATATTGCCTAAAAAAAAAGGTGGAAAAATGGCCATTTTTGGACCAAAACAATGGGTTAACCCTTTGGAAAAATGTCAGTTTTTCGACTTTTTCAACTTCTTGTTTTTAAAGCCTAGAAAGGCGTTTTTTCGTTCTAGAATATCGTAAAAGACATTTTTCTGCTTTTGATTGCGTAAAAAAAAAAAAGTCGGAAAAATGGGCATTATTGGACCAAAACCATGGGTTAACCCCTTTGGAAAAATGTCAAATTTTCGACTTTATTAACTTGTTGTTTTTTTAGCCTAGAAAGGCGTTGTTTCGTTCTAGAATATCGTAAAAGATATTTTCCTGGCGAATATTTCCTTAAAAAAAAGTTAGAAAAATGGCCATTTTTGGATTAAAACCATGGGTTAACCCCTTTGGAAAATGTCAATTTTGCGAACTTTTCAACTTCTTGTTTTTAAAGCCTCGAAAGGCGTTTTTTCGTTCTAGAATATCGTAAAAGATATTTTCCTAGCCTATATTGGCTAAGAAAAAAAAGTTGGAAAAATGGCCATTTTTGGACCAAAACCATGGGTTAACCCCTTTGGAAAAATGTCAATTTTTCGACTTTATCTACTTGTTGTTTTTATAGCCTAGAAAGGCGTTTTTTCGTTCTATAATATCGTAAAAGATATTTTGCTGGTCTATATTGCCTAAAAAAAAAAGGTGGAAAAATGGTCATTTGTGGACCAAAACCATGGGTTAACCCTTTGGAAAAATGTCAGTTTTTCGACTTTTGCAACTTCTTGTTTTTAAAGCCTAGAATGGCTTTTTTTCGTTCTAGAATATCGTAAAAGACATTTTTCTGCTTTTGATTGCGTAAAAAAAAAAAGTCGGAAAAATGGGCATTATTGGACCAAAACCATGGGTTAACCCCTTTGGAAAAATGTCAATTTTTCGACTTTATTAACTTGTTGTTTTTTTAGCCTAGAAAGGCGTTGTTTCGTTCTAGAATATCGTAAAAGATATTTTCCTGGCGTATATTGCCTAAAAAAAAAAAGTTAGAAAAATGGCCATTTTTGGACCAAAACCATGGGTTAACCCCTTTGGAAAATGTCAATTTTGCGAACTTTTCAACTTCTTGTTTTTAAAGGCTCGAAAGGCGTTTTTTCGTTCTAGAATATCGTAAAAGATATTTTCCTGGCCTATATTGGCTAAGAAAAAAAAGTTGGAAAAATGGCCATTTTTGGACCAAAACCATAGGTTAACCCCTTTGGAAAAATGTCAATTTTTCGACTTTTTCAACTTCTTGTTTTTATAGCCGAGAAAGGCGTTTTTTCGTTCTAGAATATCGTAAAAGAGAGTTTTCTGCCCTTGATTGCCTAAAAAAAAAAAGTTGGAAAAATGGCTATTTTTGGACCAAAACCATGGGTCTTTGGAATAATGTCAACCTTTGGAAAAATGTCAATTTTTCGACTTTTTCAACTTCTTGTTTTTATAGCCTAGAAAGGCGTTTTTTCGTTCTAGAATATCGTAAAAAATATTTTCCTGGCCTATATTGCCTAAAAAAAAAGTTGGAAAAATGGCCATTTTTGGACCAAAACCATGGGTTAACCCCTTTGGAAAAATGTCAATTTTTCGAATTTTCAACTTCTTTTTTTTATAGCCTAGAAAGGCGTTTTTTCGTTCTAGAATATCGTAAAAGATATTTTCCTGGCCTATATTGCGCAAAAGAAAAAAAGTTGGAAAAATGGCCATTTTTGGACCAAAACCATGGGTTAACCCCTTTGGAAAAATATCAATTTTTTAACGTTTCGAACTTCGTTTTTATAGCCTAGAAAGGCGTTTTTTCGTTCTAGAACGTCGTAAAAGACATTTTCCTGGCCTCTATTGCCTGAAAGAAAAAAAGTTGGAAAAATGGCTATTTTTACCATGGGTTAACCCCTTTAGAAAATACGGATTTTTTTTTGACTTTTCAAAATTGACATTTTTATGATTGTGAAAACCCTACTTTGTACCTAGAACATGACTATATATTATTTCTAGGCCTATTTAACTCAAAAACAAACTAGAAATAATTTTTCATTTTTGACCTAAACCATGGGTTAACCACTTTAGAAAACACACATTTTTTACAATTTAGAAAATTGAGATTTTTATCGTCCCGAAAAGTTTTTCTCCGTCTAGACCATAGCTTAACATTATTACTAGGGCTATTTC
This sequence comes from Porites lutea, assembly GCF_958299795.1. Lineage (NCBI taxonomy): Eukaryota > Metazoa > Cnidaria > Anthozoa > Scleractinia > Poritidae > Porites > Porites lutea. The sequence goes on from NC_133211.1 coordinate 12,325,100, forward strand.
ACTCCAAAGGAAACTAGAAGAAATTTTGCATTTTTGGAACAAAGCCATGAGTTATCCCCGTTTGGAAAATACCCATTTTTTTGGACTTTACAAATTTGACATTTTTATTGTCCTCTACACCATAGCTTAACATTATTGCTAGGCCTATTTCACTGACAAAACAAACTAGAAGAAATTTTGAATTTTTTCCAAATTTTTTTGACCAAAACCATGGGTTAATCCGTTTGGAAAATACCTTTTTTTGAACTTTTCCAAATTGACATTTTTATTATTGTGAAAACCTTGTTTTGTACCTAGAACATCACTAAATATTATTTCTAGGCCTATTTAAATCAAAAACAAACTAGAAAACATTTTGAATTTTTTTACTGAAACCGTGGGTTAACCCCTTTGGAAAATACTTATTTTTCACACTTTACAAAATTATTATTTTTATAGTCCCGAATAGTGTCTTTTCCTTCTAGACCCTCGACGTCGCTCTAATGTCATTTTTATGGTCCACAAAGCCTTGTTTTCTATGTCGAACATAATCAAATAGATTATCTAGGCCTATCTTAAAGAAAAACAATCCGAGAGGAAATTTCAAATTTTTGGCCAAAACCATGGGTTAATCACTTTGGAAAAATACGAATTTTTCGACTTTGTGCTAATGTTATTTTTATAGCCTTGCTTTCTGTCCAGAGCATAATCAAATAGTTTATCTAGGCCTGTTTTAAAGAAAAAACAAGTCAGAGAAAATTTCTAATTTTTTTAGTAAGTGCCTTTTTAAAAGGCCTGATATATTTTATTTACAACACAAAATACAATAATATTTTTTTAAACACTCTTAAACAAAATAATTCTAATAAATTAACATGTCACTGGAATAGAAGCAAAACGCAACAAAATACAAACTTAAAACTTCCTACTTCAAAAAATGGTTTTGCTTCGTATGACAAATCCCAAGCAAGTAATACGTATGAATATCTGTTATTCTTATTCCCTCCCTTCTTCTCTCGTAAAAGAATCGCGTGAGGTTATTAACTTTGCGTAAGAAAGTATCTGCGAAGCAGAGCAGATTTAGGAATATAAAGAACAGTAAAATTTATGATCTTAAACAATTTTGTTTGCCACTGATTAATTTGCAAAAGAAAATTGCGTATGTTAAAAAGTGAAGATCTTAATAAGAAAAGGATAAAGAATTTACATTTACAAGAAGTGTCTGCTGATGAAATAACAGAATAACAGTACTGCACAAAGTTGGTTAACTGGTAGCAATAACGCATTCTAGTCTGAGTTAAGTGTTAGGCATACACCCTGCAACACCCAGTGAGAAATATGTTCATGCGTCGCCAAGTCTGCTTCAAACACTAAACCCACTCCCATAGCGTTGCGACGCTGAGATGTTGTATATACTGGCGAACGGTAGGTATTCTAAAATGAAAAACAAAAAAAAAAACGTGTGAGAAAATAAAATCCTGCGATGTAACCATTCAGTCGAAACATATACTATGTGCTTTTCGAACAAGGTTTCTGCGTCTCGTGTTTGAAACAAAAACAGTGTGAGTGGAAAATGGTTCATAGATTATTGGAAGATGTTTGTCATGTCACAAATAAGAGCTAGGGCTTTTGACCTTTACGAGTGGAGCCTTCTTAGCGATATTTTTATTCCAGTAGTATTGTTGTCTATCCCGTACATTTTAGCCTGTAGATGGAATGTTCGAAAGTGAAATATTCAGGAATTATTTTCGTCTATGTTACGTGATACAAAAGTGTTGAAGCAGTGCCTAGTTCCTAATGCTGGATGTTTCCCAAATTTAACAGAACGAAACAGGGGTTTTTCAAGTTACCTGCAGCTTAAGCCTGTGTGCCTCAATGGGGATCACTTTTAAGATCGGAAGTTCCTCAACAAGGACCTTCGGCTTGGGTCTTCGAAGGCATGCTGACTCAAGGTCCCAGGAGGCACCCTCTAGATATAGACCGCTGACAAAACAGCCTGAATGCGCCCTCTCGGTAACTTCCTCGGCGGTTCTGTATTTAGTGACGGTAGTGTATAAAGTGGAACGATCCAATGGCCAGCCATTCTTACGACAGGTAGCTTGTACTAAAGCTGTCAAATATGATTCAGGGATGTGCAGACCAGATAACCAGATTACTGCAGGTTCGCCTTCATTGACCTACAAGTAAAGTAAACGAAAGTACTTAACGAGTTACTGCTCTGGTGGGATATGTGTTGAAAAAGGTGAGTTTAATGATGGTAATTGAACTGAGTGGGGTGCAAATTGGTCTGAAATCATACGGGTGATTTCCATGATTTCAGACCAAAATTGCACGACACAAAGTTCGATTACCCGACTTTATTATAGCGGTTTTGAAATCACAGAATTTAGTCAGTACCAATATTTCATTGATCAAGTAGCCGGTTTGTTGAAAAGCGGAAACAGAAAGACTTTTACATCTAATTTTGAATTCGACACAGAAATGATGCGATATAGAGCAAAAATGGGGCGATTTACAACAGAAATGATGCGATTTAGAACAAGAATGACGCGATTCAACACATGTGATTTAGATAAAAAATTAGCGTGACTCGTGAATAAATCACACTGCTGAGGGCCAATCAGATTGCACGGATCAAAATGTATAGAATAAATTGAGGAATCCGGGTATGGCAAAACAGGGATTTCACTTGACGGATTCACGAACAAAATCTGTATTTGAACCTGGTGTTTTAATGGAAAATCACAAAAATATAACTTTCGCAAAGAAACGCAAACAAATTAAATCTCATCAAGCCAAGACTGATTTTGCGATTCAAAAAGAACAACAATGCGCCAACGACACAAGAACGAAGCACTCACCCAATTGTTATACTGGTTCAAGCGTTTGAGGAAATGTTCCATCCAGTTTCCAAGAGACTTGAGAGTCGCTGGAGCCAGCTTGCGCCAAATGTTAGGAATTTGACCGTTGAACAAGGCACGCGCAACTTCGTCCAGTTCACTGCTCATTCCCACTTCACCCGCAAGGGCCTGGGGAAAAACAATACTGTGGTAAGTAGGTGATGCACCAGGAAACGCCAATAACACTCAGAATAAAAAAGCAAATGTGCAAACTAGCAATACATTATACGAATTAAATCCCAACGTTGGGAAACAGGCAAAGGTAGAGAAAAGAGTGTTTTCACTCATGTGTGGGTCAGCATCTATGCAAATGTATTGCAGCAAAAGAAAGCGTTTACATAAGAAAAGAGTTCAAATCTCACAGGATTGGTTTAACTAACATTGCCGCGTTTCATTGTTTTAGAACACCAATATGGCCGCCGTGATGTCATGTGAAGGCGCTCAATATTAAACGCTGGGGGGAAGGGTGGGGGAAGAAATGATAAGTAAGACGCGTTTGCCTGCAGCTTACCCTTTGAAGGTTAATAAGCGAGGTGGACATTTTCCTGATCAGAACATTAAACCTATCCAGTTCCTGCAGCAATACCACGTACGTGGGCGTGATATCCGTTATGCTCTTCCTTACTCTGTCCACATCAAACAATGGTGGTAACTTGCCCTGGATATCAGTGGCTATTTTCCCGATAAACTCTTCCCTGCTTACACCCCCCGACTCGCCGCCCGTCTGCGGCTGTAGTTCAACCAAGTGACTCCACATATCCTTGGCTGAGTGCGTGTAGTAGCCGATCTCGGCGTTGGGGTGGAGTCCAAATACGTCCGGGGTGTTGGATAAGGGTAGGGCTTCGATGGCGTCTGCGTACAAGTCTCGGTTACTCTCCGAAGCACCTAAAAGAAATATTATAATTGGTTCACCTAAAAACACGTACGAGTTCTTAAAAACGTGTCGTGTCCGTGCGTTCCAGATGGAATTGGGATTCGAAAGTGTTGGTTTTGTGCAACGGGGGAAACTGGAGTACCCGGACAATAATTTCTCGCAGAATGGGAGAGAATTAACAACAAACTCAAGCCATATAGGGCCGGTCGACGACGGGATTTTCACCCGGGCCACATTGGTGGGTGGAGAGTGCTCTCACCACTGCACCACTCTTGCTCCTCTTGCTCTCAGTTGTTCGTTCACTACACTGAACAACGCAGGAATTACTCATAAGCACAAGCTGCTTCTTTTGTCAATACAGTCTGCTGCTTTTGTCAATACAGTCTCTAATATTGTGTCTTGTTTCTGGAAGAAGTGGTAACTGCTACAATGTTCCACACTGAACCTCTTTAGCTTCCATGAATGGGAGGGCTCGTTTGAAAACATGTACCCGTTACAACGGAGTGTGGATTATCTGCTGTACCAAAAACACCCGTTTTCTCTATCATTTTTTCTTTTTCATAGTGCATTCGTGATTGAATAGTACGCCACAATGGCTCATTGATGTGGATAAATGTCAAACCATTTTTCCCGATGTTACTGGTGAAGGTCATTAACGGATGTCTCTTGTAGAAGGAGTGAGTTGTGCAATCGTAGAAAAATTTACACAAAAGTGAAGGGTCCTGAAATGGGAGGGAAGGGGAAAGTATAAAGCCACTACCTTAAACCCTTTAAGCCCTAAGAGTGATCAGCATCAAATTTCTCCTTGTAATATCTAAGCTTTGTAAAACAGAGTGGTCATGAGAATTAGGGACATGATCAAACTAGATGAATCTAATCGATACTACAACAAATTCTCCCCACTACTTCTACTAAAAACGTATAGGGATAACAAATGAGAATTTGAATTCTGATGTTAGGGTTTAAAGGGTTAACACCTCTGGACAAGCTTATAGATCTAAAATCTCAAATTCTCTGAATTCTCAGCATGTACTTACAGATAAAACAATCGACCTAACATGAACACTCACCTTTTTCAGGTTTGGGGATGAAATAGTCCACCTCTTCGTTTTTGTAGAAGTGGAATGGTTGGAAAGTGTCAAATATAAAGTCTCCCATGTACTCGTCCATGTACGTCTTGACAACACGGCGATCAAAATCATCGATCACACGACCACCATACATCACCTGAAGGAAGGTTATAATTTCAAGTTGTTTTCAACTTAAGCAGTAAAGTTCGAAACCCCAAAACGAATATTGTTAGAACAGAAAAAGAAGTTAAACGCGATCAACCGGAAGTGAGGCCAAAATTGTCAGGATCTAGAGGTTTCACTCGAGTGTCTTTTCTCTATCTGTTCTACCATGACGTTACCCACTCTCATCTGTAGTTTGTCCCGGGGGACCCGAAAACCCTAGGGCTAATTTAGACAGATTTTTCAATCCTATCATGCAACACTTTTTAAAAATATTAAACAAACACTCTAACTCTAATTCACACTAATTCTATACCCACTGATAAATTTCGCATAATACCCTTTGAATTCTATACTCCATCCCAAACTATAAAACTGCTTGAAAGCCATACATCTCAACAATACATGAGATTATCTTCGCGGGAACTTGGGGAATAACATACCGGGGGTATAAAAAAGCCTGGCATTCACATTTTTTGTTGAGGCCATGAAAGGGATCGTACTAATGATAAACAGATCCAAATGTTTCGACGGGGCTACTTACGACCACCGGCAGGCCCAGAAAATATTTGGTTCTAAGGGCTATCAGTTTACCTCAGCAATATGAAACAGTTGGCCACCAACAGGACTATGAAACATTGTGATAGTTTGAAAAGCTTGTAACCAGGAAACATCAATAAACAGCTTATTGTAACTGTAATTTACAATGGATCGGATTTACATCAACGTGTTTTAAACTGTACGACGTACGTACTGTAAATAACACGTTTTACATCGAAAAATGTCCGGTTACACAAACCGACTATTTGGGCTCTGTGCAATAAATAGTTGCAAGTTCTATGTAAACAGCTGATTTTTCACTTAACACCCGTTTAACTAGCTACCCACCTCGCCTATGAGGTATTTTAAGCTGGCCCAAGGGATTCTTTTGTCCGGACTCTCAAGTGATTTAGTTAGATAAGTGTTCAGTAATGTCATGCAGACTCTGAAGTCCGACTCGTTGAAGTCATAAGCGATGTTCCAACCAATCTTGCCGTACTTTCTTCTTTCTTGCACCACAGCGTGGAAGAACCCCAACACGTATCTGTTGAATAGATAGTAAATTTAGGCATCAGTATTTCGCTAACATGTATACCTTGGTAGTGACATGCTTTCATTTTATTTTACAATTGAACAACAAACAAAAAAATATAGAAGGCAAGGGGCCCCAACTTGCAAGAAAGGTCTGACTGTGTTTTCGTATGGTGCGCTAAAAAATTTAGAAATTGCCATCGACAGGACAGGCTGAGAACATTTATTATATGTGGGAAAACATGCTACATACACAAGAGGCGAGAAGGACTGGTGCGGGCAATCAGCAAGTGTCTGATTGGTTATCTTGTGGTATGTACTGCGCAGGTTCAGCTTAAGACCATTTGGCGGCTCGGTGACAACCTAAATAGGACAGGACAGGCTGAGAACATTTATTATATGTGGGAAAACATGCTACATACACAAGAGGCGAGAAGGACTGGTGCGGGCAATCAGCAAGTGCCTGATTGGTTATCTTGTGGTATGTACTGCGCAGGTTCAGCTTAAGACCATTTGGCGGCTCGGTGACAACCTAAATAGGAGACAAAAATAAAGTCACTCTCACTCAATATACAATAACTTACTTCTCCGCTCGCTCGCGCGTTCTTTTACAACTCGCAAGGCTTGCCACTGGAAATGGATAGCTTGCCCGCAGGCTAAACATACACAAGCGACTTGGTATGGTCTAGGTCTTGGTTTTTTAGCCTAGTCGCTCTGGTTCGGGCATGCATAACTTTTTTGGTACTGCGAGTAACCAAGAGACAATAATTGGGTAACCTATAAACGCTTTTCAACAAGATAAATTATAGAACTGAAGTCTCATCCTTTATCGTATTCTTAAATATGAACAATAATTTACACTGTGTACAATACCTTGAGGGACCTTTGTAGAATGCCAATAGGGAACTCTGGAGTGGGGTCTGTAGTGAGCCACAGCCTAAAATCGGGGTGAGGTTTGCTAATTCGCTCCAGGACCTTCTCTAATTCTCTCAGCCACTTCACCAACAGATGGCAATTTTGAAGCATTAGCCACTGACCCCTTGCTATCGCTGTCTCGAGGAGTTGCAACGCCAACTATAAAACGAACAACAAAACAGGTAGTAAGACTTGATGTTGAGCGTTTTGTTTTCGTTCTCATACTAAGGAAACTGACGAAGGAAAAAGTGTTGTTTTGATTTAAGCGACAGCTCGCAAAAGACTTCAAACGTTTCCACAACGTTGCTCGGCTTAAGAATGTGAACGCTTTCACCTCTGTCACCAGCAGTAAGCGTAGGCCTTGCAGAGAGGCAAAGAAACAAACAAACAGGAAAAAGAAACTGAAAACTGGCAGGGACCAACTCATGGTGTCTGTGTTAGTGGGGAGGGGTCGATGTCTGTATCATGGGAAAGAGATATTCGTCTAGAGAAGTGCTGTTAGGATAGAGTTGCCTGCTAGTCAACTATCATTGGACAAAAAGCATCACAGAGATTGTAATAAGGAGATTAAGCAAAGGTGTTTTTGAACAACGCACGTCACCCGGAAGTGAGCTCTTTTCCCTTTTGATATACCACATTTGACGCTTCTAAATTAGTATTGCTAAGTGCACAGAGACTCTTTACTTGAAAATTTGGACAAAACCAATGCCCAAGAATATAAAAAGTTGACTTCCGGTTGACGTGCGTCGCTCCAAAACGTCTTAGTTGCTTAAGCTCACTAACGCCCTTACCTTCTCCTGTCCCTGTCCCATGGCAAGAAATTTGAGTTTGTTACCGCCAAATCCTGACCTCTCAGCCAGCTTCATAAGATCACTGGCAGGATCCGAACCAGGACTGAGGATGAAGATAATAGGGGAGAAGGGATTGGACTGCTCGAATATCGCCTCAAAGCTGATCACCGGCGGGGTCACATACTTCTCGCTCATCCTTCCGGTCACGAAGTTTGTGATGGCGAGGTATACTCTATCCACGCGGAAACAACGGAGTAGCAGGAGACGTTGGAAGTCTGTCAGGCTCTCTTCGTATTTGCCAGGGAAGGGCGCAGATTCGGGAGAATCGTGATCATTCCACTGAAGCGAAATAAATTTGAAGAATTAAAAAAAGAAATTAATTGAAATGTGTTCATATGAGTTTTAAACACGAAGCTATTACCCGCACGTTATGAGTCACAGGGGAAGCGATAGGCTGGCAATGTAAATGACTACAGAATCCTTGCGGTAACGACTGCAAAGCTGCTTATCTTCTACACTCCTTGGAATGGCGGCAGATATTTTATTGGCACATCTCCAGAAATCTAATCAGTCAGCACCAAGAACATTTTGTTAAGGACGACCATCAGGGCCCAGTTATTCCAACGCCGTTTAGCGTTAACCCGGGGTTAAATTTTAGTATGCGTTTCTCTTTCTTTTGTTCAAAAGTATTTTCTCGGAAAATTTTCTGTATTGTTTTTAGAGCATCCAACGGTCAAATTGTAAAAAAGAATAATTTAACTGAATTTGTCTTTTAAGCTTTCATATCTGAATTCAATTTCGCTCTAACATTCGCCACTTTAGAAACCATAAGAGGACAGAGTACTTGTGCCCAAAGGTGTCCCGCAATTGTTGGGATCGTTACTGATGATGCACTGATCAGTTATTGGTCATTTTTATTCCTGCCCCTAGAACAGTCCCAAAGGTCTTTGCGAAAGTTAACTGGGTCCAGTTTCCTCTTAACTTTGTACAACCTAGCTCCGACGGGAGACAATCATACCAGACAATGATTTAGCTAAGGAACCATACCTCCTTCCATGCTTGACCGTTTCTTTCTATGTCATCAGCCAATGAGCTAAAGGCCTCTGGGGTGACTGTTATCAGTCTCTGTATATCTTCCCAGCCCTGATCAGGCAGCCAAGGAAAGGGCTTTGTACGGGAGCTCTTCTCCAGAGAGATGTTACCCTTTAGGAAGAAATCCAGCTCCTCTGGGTTTAACTTGCCGTCCGCCTCCAGGATTTTGATGGTCATTTGGAAAGAAAACAGAAGCTTGTGACGTTCAAACAGTCCTAGAAAATAGCAGAGAAAACAGTTTGAGTAAAAATAGCAATTTGACAGTTGTCTACAACAACAACAACAATAACAACAACAGCAACAACATTACAGCATGAATTAGAAGAGGGACGGTATCTAGCCGTAAGTAGCAATAGCTAATCCATGCGGGTAGTTAATACAAGATATATGGTATCAAATACAAGAGATAACATTAAGTTGCACTTAAATATATGGCGCGAGATACGGGAAATTACAGAACTAAAGTTACAAGGTTATTGCAAAATGATCAATGTTAAATGTTTTCCATTGTATCAATAACTGAAGATGTCGAAGGGTACGAGTTTACAGATTTCAGGACATTCGTGAATCTTTCGTGGCATTGTTCTAAAGGAGTGTTTTCGGGTGTTTAAATAAGACGCCAAGGACGTATGACGATAGTAATTTACCTTTCTTACGTACCTTTCAACTTTAAGGGACAACCGACAGTGAAATTTCAGTTTAACATTTGCCCTGTAACCCAGAAGCTTAAAATCAAGAGCAACTTGTGGCTCATACTGGTAGTGAACGAAACGCGTGAATGCTTGGGATATGTTGCGAGAGTTGATGATGTCATTCAGCCATCATGTGGGAGATCAAGACACGAATAAATCATACACTAATGACCTAAACCTTTTTCACGATTTTTTTTTATCTCAAAACTGATCGTTTCTTTCCTTGCGGCTCAAAAACATCAAGAACAAAATACTGGTGTTCTCGGTTCGACAGTAAAGGACCGCTACAATTCGTCCATACAACGCTCGCCTAGTCAGGAGCGGGACGACAATCTCTTTTGTATCGCATGATTGGCTGCTCTCTGATTGACCCTATGACAGAAAGCACTTTTCGCCAGTGGCACGCTCAACCAATAAGGGGATACTTACCAGTACAAGCATAGTTGTACACATTCATGGTCAGTGTGTCCATGATGTTTTTCAGTCGCTTGGGTAGGATGGAATCGGGCAAGCTTTTCCTTAAGGACAAATCAAACTGCTGAAGGTAGGACGCCAGGGAGTACTGGTACATGGAGTTAACAGCTGACATCTCTGATAACACGAAGAATAAAACGGCACCTAGTTTAGCCGCTGGCCTGTAACCATCGCGGAGCTTGTCTATGTCAACTGCTGTTTTGGCGCCAAGTTTGAGCTTTTCAGCGACCTAAAGAAACAGCAAAATTAAACAATGACTTGAAAGAACCCACCATTGACCAAACGTGGGTAGTGCGGTGTTGAACAGAAAGAGTCAGAAACGCAAGTAAGGAATTTATCGACGATGTGTGAAAGACATGAAAAGAAAGATCGCCCCTTAAGAAACCGAGGGGAGAATGAGTCCTAGCGTTCTGGGATAGTTTTTTTTTAACTTAAGGGAGCATCTAGTTTGGCATAGTTTAAACGAAGCCTAAGCTATGATTGGTTAATGATTGCCTTCAAAAGCCATCGACCAATCAAAACTAACTTTGGGTACCTAAACAAATCAACACACGAAGACTGGTGAAAAGTTTTTTGAGTGTCAAATTCAATTCGCCACTTTAAAGACGAGAAGGGAACTAGAGCCGAAAAGTGTCCCGCAATTGCTTCTGGGATCGTTACTGGGGAAGCGTCTGTCGACTATTGGCCAATTTTTTTCCCGGTCCCTAGAAACAGCCCCAGAAGTCTTTGCGAAAGTCAACTCGACCCAGTTTTCTTCTATTTTCTAAAGCAGCGGGAAGGGAACTGGAGCCGAAATGTGTCCCGCGATTGGTTCTGGGATCGTTACTGGGGATGCGCCGTACACCTATTGGCTAATTTTTCCCTGGTCCCTAGAAACAGTCCCAGTTTCCCTTTGTGAAAGTCAACTCGGTCCAGTCTTTTTCTATTTTCTAAAGTAGCGAATAGTGTTATTTTCCCTTTAGTTGCAAAAAAATATATATCATTCAAATACAAAATAAAAGAACATTTACCTCGACTGCTTTGGACTTGGTATCCTCTAGAGTCTGAACAAGCTCCACGTTATCCAACATGTTACCTTGAGAAGTGGCGAGTTCCCGAAGAAGAGTGTCCTCAAGATCTTTCAGAAGTCGCTTGTTATCACTGCAACATATAGATTAAGCTTTTAAGTTTTGACATCAAACTGCTCATACTATTTAAGTTGAGTTCAGAGTTCAATTTTGTAATCTTACCCCTTCAACAGTATGGATAAATACCTAAACCGAGACATGCCAAACGACATGAAAATTTCAACGAAAATTCAAGGAAAATCGTTTCTTTTCTTTAGTACTGTTTCTACGATGTACAAGGTACTTCTTATCTGAAGGTAACATGAAACCCAAAGATTCGTAACATTAAATGACAACTGCGGTAAAGTTTTTCTGTTACCACCGCAGAAAATGGTCACGAATTTTCACTCTAAGGTTTGAAAAGTACATGATGAGACTTTCTTTACTTTTACTCGGTTTTGGCTGATGGTATTGTTTTTGGTAAACTTGAAAGTGCAAGCTCTAAACTCAAGTTTTCCGTCCCGACCTTGTTTCTTGAATTAATCTTTCCCTCTGTTCTTCCAGTTCTTTCCTTTCAAATCCTACAATAACACTCAGAAGCTGGTCCTCCAGTCCCTTCATGGTTACAGTGTAGTTCACCACCATACAGCGACTGAAGTGAGTCGGGGTGTACTTAGGGTTGGAGAGCTTCGTGTTCAGGTACAATCGAAAACTCGGATCGTAGTCAACTTCTTTATCTCCAAGTACAACAAACTCCCGACCCGGCTCTCCTGAAATAGATTGATAGATAGATAAATAAATAAATAAATAAAAAGGTAAGTACAGTCGAACCTCTATGTGAGCGGATAGTAAGCACCCTCTAGAACATCTAATTTCATGGGATACATATAGCATTTTAGGGTGAGGCTTCATTGTCACTGTTGTTTGTTTATTGTTTTCTAAGTCAACTCTGTGAGGACTTCTCAAAGTCACATTCCTTCCTGTGTGACCATCTTTCAAAAGTAATCTACGAGCACGCCCTCCATTTCGTAAGGGTTAGCAAAGGGAGCCGCGGGAGAAGGCACAATCGAGCAGCAAAGCCGCAAGGGACGGGGGAGGTGAGGATCCCCGCCTCATCTCTCGCGTATCCTTTCGTGTGTGCCACTCGCGCGTGACTTCTCACGAAACTGTTTGGGTTTCTGTAAGTCCTTCGGTCACTTTTTTGACGGTTTATTCATTCGTTTGTTCTTGCACATTTTCTGTCCTGCATATCTGACAGTTTTGTTGGATAACGGTGAGGGATTAACCGAGAAAACGAGCGGTGAGGCCGCACGAGAAATCAGAAGGAGAAAAGCGCTCTCACTTAATACATTTTCCCTCCAAGTCAGTTTTTTTTATTCATTTACCTTTGATGTTCTTGTCTAATACATTATCAATGACAGGATCTATGTACTCATCCACGTCCTTGAACAGGATTGGGAAACCATACTTGATGGCCAGTTCCAGTTGCTTCAGGAAATCTGGGTCGTTGAACGTCACGACCTAAAAAAGGAATAATATTTATTCGAAGCCTCTAAAAACTAAGGTTACCATTGCAATGTGCAGATAAACATTTGATCAAGTAGCACTTTTACGAAGCAGTATTTACAATTTCTTTTCAAACATGAGTTCAACCCACCTTTAAATTGTTCTTCTCTTCCTTTTTCTTGATCCAGTTAAGCGCCTGCTGCTGCGGATCGATGCACAGCGGATACCTGCTGGCCTGTGTGGTGAGAATACCATTCTCTATTGACAACTCATCTGGCGGGAGACCCTCGGAAGTCCAACGACTGATCTCCACATCATTAGTAAGGAATGTGTCTAGTTTGAAGGGCTGGCTTACAGGGATACCCCGGTTTAAGACATCTTTCTCCCACTCCCCTCGGAACATGTCCCGGCGGAAGTCCCAGGTGAAGGCGCCCAAATAGCTGAGGAAAGCTGAAGCCAGGAGACAGTCACCCAACAGACGGACACGTTGAAGCTTCAACTCTTCCAAATCTTCTGTCCATCTGCAAAAATACCGATAAAACTTCACCTAATCACCAAGCGCGTAAGTGCGTAAGTAAAATCTTGTGTACGATATCGCCTTCAAATAGATTACCTTAACTGTTTCAGTGGTTAAGTGTATGTTATTCAATTTAACCAGTTACTTAAAAAATAAGACCCTTTTTCTACACTAAAACTCTTTGATCCTATACCTAAGCTGAGACTTTGGATACTTCTTAAAAAGTTAACCACACCAGGCAGGTAGCTACACCACACCCTCCAGAGAGTCATACAGCTATATCGCCAATACAGGACTCTTGTCTCTCCACCCGGATTCAATCAAAGCATTTGGTGATTGGCCTGCTAATTTATCTGATAAGTAAAGACTTTCACGATCTGTTTACCTAACTTTCTCCGACCCCAGACCAGAGATAAGCTTGTCTGCGGCTATAAGTCGCCTTTCCATAATCTCCGCTTCTTCCTGTAGGCTTGCTCTCTCCCGCATGGCAGCGTCGTATTTCTCCCCTAGGTTCTTTAATTCTTCATCCAAAGCCTTCACTTCTTTCTCGATCTTCTCAAGCTCACGTTTACTGAGATGGTAATTTCTCTCCAACCTTGCCACCTTCAAAGAATGACCACACAGCCAATCAGAAGCACGCTCACCAAATTCCAGAATAAGACCTGCCATATTTCCTCGAATAAGCGCCCCCACCCCCGACTAAGCGCCCACCCCCCTAGGCTAAAATATCACTGAACAAGATATACAAGGAAAAACTGTTTCTATTGCCACTATGTTTTAACTTTTAAAGTTTGAACTATAACATTCATATTGATACATCTGTGTATAAAGTGTACAGTGGGACTAAGGTACGCTTGATTACCAACCATTGTTTTTACAAACGAAAGAAATTATTATTGACTTGACGTTTACGAGGATAAAGTTGAAGTTTTTGTTTTTCTACTTAATATTTAACAATAACAATAACAATAACATTTATTATTTGTATTGCGCTTTTTCTATAAAATATTCAAAAGCGCAAAAATAAAGTAACAGTTCGTTGAAGGGAAAACTTACTAAGCCCGCTGCCCCCCTCGATTTAACGCTCTCCTGCTCTCTACCCAATACACGCCCCTCCTATAAGCGGCAATTTTATTAAGCGCCCGAGCGCTTATTCGAGGAAATATCATAATTTTATTCTAAATTGGAGTGTAAAGATGAGATTTGGGAGTGTGACTATTCGGTTGAAGCCCCTGAACAGTATTTTTCTCGTTTCTACGCACTATAACTCTATCTTCCGAGTTCGCGTATGAAAATCCTTCAGCGTAGCTATTGAAATGAAGTTGCAAGCAATGCTTTTCTTTAAGGGAACGAACTGTGAAGACTGGAGGAATTAGAGCTCCTTAGCCCCGCGTCTTGCCGTGCGTAGCTCACAAGCTCCCTATACTGAGTTAAGACAATGAAATTGCTCGTAATCTACCTACGCAGTCTAGCTATTCCACTGCCAGTCACCCACCTTTTCTCTCTTGGGTTTTATCTCTCGAGCAACAGAGCAGTATCCCATAACAGCGATCACGAACTTTAGTAAACCAGCTCCTGCTTTGCTGACTTCCCTCATCTCCTCCACAGTAATGTTCATCTCCTTCAACATCTCTCTGCACCGCTTCACCTGGGGAAGAGATGGGACAAGTAAATAATAGACCTTTCCTGCATTCCTGTAAACAAAGGCATCAAGTCGAGGCTTGGGTGGACAAAACACAGTGATTTGTATGAAATTGTCCACCCGAGCCTCGACCCCATTTCATTATGCTTGCTCACTGGAGCGGAATGCGGGAAAGGTCTATTGGTTTGATACAGAAAATGTCATTGGTCAGTAATTTTTTTTAGCTCTAAACTTAATATAACGCGATCAAGAATGATACATTCAAATTGATTGTTGGTGATAGCGTCCTTAAGCAACTAAAGCACCATTCACACCAAACCTTAAACAAAAGTATTTAAACAGGGTTTAAATTTGTTTTTGTTATAAAAGCTGCCTACTGTACTGTTTTCGACTGCAAATAAGTGCAATTGGGTATTGTGTTAAAGTTCATTTGAATTCCGCTGTGTAAAAGCCTATGTTCCAGTTTTACGTCAATGTTTTTCATTTTTAAAACCTAGTTTAATCAAATATGTTTAGCAGGTGTGAATAGGGCAAATGCTATTGACTACTACAGTGGTGCTGCTCACTGTGTCTTGTAGTTTTAAGTCCTACTCTCTTATACTACTTAGAGTGGTCGAAGAGGACTGAGGCGTTCGTTCCAGACAGATAGTTAGTTAGTTTGATATGACCTCTCGGTCTAGCTTTGTTTCCGTATAATCGTCCGTATAGTCCCCACCACCCCAAGATATCGAGGCGAACGAGACACGATTACATGGAAACCTTAAAATAATCTGCTCCTTTAACGAAAGCTTTCATTTGCACACGCTCCGCACTGAAAGACCTACACACAGTACCTGCGCTGTAGTGATTCCATCTACGTCCATTTCTGTTAAAGACTTTAGGAAGTTTGCTTCTGACATCATCCCCTTGGCTTGTTTCCATGACACTTCCTTATAGCCGCGCATCACTACAATGCACTCGGACACCATCTGCACTGCACGCGGGGGTTTGGCAAACGATCTGCGGGAGAACATGAGGGGAAAGATTAGTCACAGGGTTACTGTAACCAGGCTAAAAAATTTTGAGTAGTGCTCAAGTATCACTTTTACAGCAAAAGAGAAAGGCAAACGACAGAGATGACCATACGATTACTGATACTTCATAAACTTTTTCATGGATGAGACAACACTCATCGTCACGCTGCAAAAAGCTTTAAATGGCCTGAAGTAATTACTCACGAGGTCATCCCTGCCTTAAAAGAGCCGTGTCACGAAATTTATCGAAATTCAAACGATGGGAACTGCCACTAAGGGCCACTGAAACTTAAGAAATTACTCAGTTTAGGGCCTGTTTGCACGGACATTGGGGACCCCAGGTAAGTGAGGCAACCCGCTTAGGTGGGGTAACCCGTCTGTCCATACAATCTCTCGTATGGTCACCCCACCTATCATGTAAACGCGATCAAATTAATATGAGAGATTATATGGACAGGCGGGTTACCCCACCTAAGCGGGTTGCCTCACCTACCTGGGGTCCCCAACCGCCGTGTAAACAGGCCCTATACTGAGTAACTTTTTATGTCTTATTGCGAGCAAGGACGCGTAATTGGGATTATTGGCAATATAAACTAGATAGCCGTGACGTCACATCCCTTTAAGCCGTTTGCCAAAAACGCGAGGCTAAATCTTTTTACTAATTTACGCCTGAGAAATGTAAGATTACGTACAGAATTGCCTTCATTAAGAGAATTATCGTTTTTCTCGCAATGTGGTCGCCATCTTGTTATCCGTGGGACGATCTGTCACTTAATAAGAAATTCAAGGGGTTCACATGAGATGGTTTTTGCGGTCAGCAAGGTTTGCATCAGTCTCTAGCTTGCGTAAAACAGCTTATAGGAACGTTGGTAAACAAGGATTCTACATCGACAGAGATTTCCTCTCACAGAATTTGAGCACGACAAAGGATTTCACTGGAAGGTTGTTTTTTAAAAAAATGCCATCTTGCGCTAGAGCATTTTTTAAAATATTTGATCAACATCAGATATTCACGTAGGAGCAAGTTACCAACACCTTGCACGCAGAGATTATCAGCGAAATACTTGATCGCAGGGTGGAGTTACCATCCGTTCAGTACCTGATTTCAGTGACATCAGACTTCTCTAGATCCTGTAAAGCCAGTTTTGCTTCCTCTAACGCCGGAAGTGCCAACGCAAGAGCTTCTTCCGCTTCCGTTTTCTCTACGACAATTTCCTTGTTCTGTTCAGCAATCTCTTCTTTCTTGCCTACAGCCATGGCTTTTTTCTCATTAGCTAGCTCAGTGGCGCGCTGAATTTCCACCAGCAGTTTCTCGCAGGCTTCGCTCTTTTCAGTCACGGCTACTTTCTGAATTTCCAACTTTTCGTTCAGTTCTTTCAGTTGCTCACTGGCTGCCAAAAGTTTGCTGAGACCGCCATCAAGACGATGACACTAAAAAAAAGAGAGAAAAAGAAATGAGAACGTTGACCCAACCAACCTGGCCCAACATTTGCGTCGCTGAACATTTTTTGTGAGGCTAACAAATGGGCAACCCCTTTCAGGATGAAACGCTAGTAGCAATTTGTCATAAAGCATGGTAAAAGAATGTGTACCTCCGGTGTCCCTCAAAGTGTCAAAATGTATATCATAATTCAGCCTCTCAATGGGTCTCTACGGACGTCGTTTGTGCCGCGCGTTTTCCATCAAATCTTCGGTTATAAACTTTAACACTAACAACCCTACTTCTTTCGATCCAGTTGTTGTTAATGGAATGCCTATTGATTTAGTTACTAGTGCCAAAATACTAGGCCTTAACATCTCCAATGATTTGAAATGGAATTGTCACATTGACTCCATTATTAAGAAAGCTAAAAAGCGCTTGTATAGCTTATCTCAGCTTAAACGCTCTGGTCTTGGTACCCGTTAGTTAGTCCAGTTTTTCTGCACTTGTATTCGTCCGATCACAGAGTACGCGTGTCCTGTTTTTCATGACGGCCTCCCCGAGTGCCTCTCCAACGAACTTGAAGGAGTACAAAAGCGGGCTATGCGCATCATTTTTCCTCTTTGCTCATATAATGAGGCCTTGGTTGAATCAGGCCTAACTAAACTTTCAGACCGCCGCCAAGAACTAGTTCATAAACTATTTAAGAATGTTTTACAGAACGAACAGAACAAGCTCCATGAACTTCTTCCTGCTCGCAACACATGTACCTTTAACCTAAGAAATATGCGGAAGTTTAAGCCAGCTTTTAAGACGAACAGGTTTCGTTGTAGTTTCATTACCTTTAACGCCCTTAAGGCTTGAACGGTTTTAGTAGGTTTTTTTAAACCTCTTCTATATATATTTTTTAGAACATATATATAGTGTCCTTATTTGCTGTTTTAAATCACTTGTAGTCTTTTTAATGTAATTATCAATATTCAATTTTTTGTAAATAATCGTATAATTCAACTTTTAGTTGCAAATCGGTTATTAATAATCTATCTATCTATCTATCTATCTATCTATCTATCTATCTATCTATCTATCTATCTATCTATCTATCTATCTATCTATCTATCTATCTATCTATCTATCTATCTATCTATCTATCTATCTATCTATCTATCTATCGTCGGATATTGTCAATTGTTTTGCACGGTAACGTAACTAGCGAGCTCAAACAACCACGACGACGACAAAGAAGACAAGAAAATAAACAA
The DNA here is from genome assembly GCF_958299795.1 of Porites lutea. Taxonomy (NCBI): domain Eukaryota; kingdom Metazoa; phylum Cnidaria; class Anthozoa; order Scleractinia; family Poritidae; genus Porites; species Porites lutea. The sequence goes on from NC_133211.1 coordinate 12,343,526, forward strand.
CAACGGAACAGGTTTAATAAGCAAAACAAATGCTCTGAACTTTAGCACACCTTTTGGCAGAACTCTTTGCCATCATCGCACGATTCACGTTGTCAAACTTGATTTGAAAGGCAATGCGCTTATCGCTTTAATCTCTAAGACCGTCGTTTCATCCATAGCGATCGTCGCGACTTGGGCTTGAGAAAGTGCGAACATTATGCATACTTGATCAAAGGGCACAGACAGGAAACATCATGATGAAATAACTTACTTGTTCCAAAACAAATTTATCTTTCTCTTCCAGTAACTTGTTGTACGTGTTGATAAAATCCAGATAGTTCTTGGGCGTAGTGTAGTTCACTCTCCTCAGCTTTTGAAGAAACGTTTTACTGAACACTCCAACGGTTTGATGTACGTACACCACGTGGTTGACGACATTCTCACGGTGTTCATCAGGAATTTTGTCATTCTAGAAAAAAAATGCTCCAATAAATAAATAATATTGGACAATATTTCATTTAGCCTGGGTGGCAGGCTTTCAAACTGGAAAATGAATGGGAAAATTCGGGCATGCAAGGACGCAAAGGGGATCACGCGCGTGTTAGCGCGCTGGAACTCAGCATTCCCCTTCGAATGCCGACGACGCAGGCCATATGACATTGTATCCTTAGGACATACGCAACAAACTCAAACTATTAACGTATCTAAAGTTAACTCTACCCTTTGTCCGATTCGGATCTAAGAACTTAAAGTTGAATTCTGTACGGTACCGTCTCTGTTTTTGGGGTTAAAACTGTGTTGAATTTGTCTGCTGTCCTGAGTGAAAGAGTTTAAATAGGTGGGCATCACCAAGTACTATACGCCACAACTGTTCAAGTTACAAACGAGGCACAGCGAAACACCAGTCAGTAATAACACGTCGAGACTAGAATAAAATTTATTATAGTCTCGGCGTGTGTGTACTGACTTAGTGTGTAGTCTCACTTAATGTGTAACTTGTAGTTATTCTAGTTGAACAAGCAGTTTCCAAAATCGCGCGCCTTCAAGGAGGCACAAGCTAGCTGAGTGAAAACTTAGCGTGAGTCAAAATAAGGAAAAACTTACGTTTTCTCCCAAAAACACCGAGGCAACGGCGTGCAAAGCCTGTTGCGGCCAAGCTGTAAACCAGTCAATGATGCAGTTATTCACGAGACCTGGGAAGTTTCGGCAGCGAGTCCTTAGGGTCTCTCCCACAGGCGACATGGCCAGCACGATGTGAAGATTATTGGCGCATTTGTTAACAAAGTACTGCCAAATAGACTCCCGTGCGGGTGGTACTCCGGCTTTGTTTGCTTCGTCTCGAACCTGTGATGGGGAGGACACGAGTTTAACGACAACACTGTATCATCATTAATACAGTAAGCCAACTGATAACCGGGTAGTAAAGAAACCTATCAGACCAGCAAAGAGACTTCATCGATAAAGGTTTAGCTGTTCTAAAGTTGATAAAGTACAAAATAATTTTCGCAGCTTGTCAGGATCACAATCTCCCCCACGCCCTTCAGGGTTCTCGCTATTTAATGTCTAAGAGGGTCTAGGATGTATAAGTAGGTCACTGAGTGCTGTATTGGCAATATCAGGCTTTCACTCTCTCACTTTACCCTTTATCCCCACAAAGCAGACGGCTCAAACCTCCAAGTAGCCGGTACTTTTAGCCGGTTGCTCGCACTTAATGAGAACCCTGGGGGGTGGGGAGGCCTTATGCAGACCCCATTAATTGTCCTTACTTACCTGTCCGATAATTCCTTCTTTTTCATCATCGGGGAAAAGCGCGGGAACCATTCCTGACGTCAGCATGTTGTTGATGAGTTCAAGGAAACCTGAAAGCAAATACAATAGAAACTACTGTAAGATCGATCTAGGGGGGAAAATACCAGATTTTACCATAACCTGAAAACGCCGAAGTAGAAAGGGTATTTAGATAATTTCCATGTGGTTGCCAGCCATTGCCATACACAAAGTCATTTCGCTGCACGGCGTAGTCGATCGCTGGCTACATTTTAAAACTGATTCTTCCAAACTGATTCTACTCTCCCCTCACATAGTGAGTTTCTGGGCAACAGCTGAGAAGAGGACGCGAGCTGCCCAAAAGAAGCTAAAGGCAAGAGCAGAAAAAACGGCGAAACCATAGTGTTACAATAAAACTAACGCTTTTGCTGCTTACGTCTAAGGGCCTATTTATATGGAGGTGGAGGACCCCAGATAGGTTAGGTAACATGCGGCGGGTCACCCCACCAATCATGTAAACGCGATCAAATTTAAATGAGAGATTATGTGGACAGGCGGGTTCCCCACCTAAGCGGGTTACCTCACCTACTTGGGCTCCCCTACTTCCATGTAAACAGGCCCTAATACTGCAGTGGTACAGCAATTCAAAAGCCCACTGCTAGCCGCACCTCGTCCTAAAGTATTTGACAAAACTACGTGCGACGTCAAATATGTCAGCTACATTACCTTCCTGTGCTACATGAGCATCAGTGAACAGGAAAACCATTTTCTTGTTTTCCAGCCCTAGTTTTGAATAAAGTCCTTTCAGGTCCTCTCTGAAAGAGTTCTCGTCATAACCACGGGTGAGCGTGATCTCAAACACCTCGCACCCTGCAGAAAAGGCGCCCAGCCTGGTGAGGGACTGTTTTCCACTGCCTCCTACTCCTACCAGCAGGGCGTGACCTTTTTCCATGCGGATGACGCGGTGAACACGCGTCAAATGCTCGATAGCGTCATCAAAGAGAACAAGATTCATAGGCACGTGGTCCATGTTGTATTCCTCTAGGATCTGTAATTGAAGATAAAACAGAATGGTTTATTGCCAGAAGTTTCTATAGAAACTTCTAAAAATGTCCCTGTGCGAATAGTGTCATGATACCTCTCTTTGAGAAAGGAACTGGCAGTTAAACCTTTAATACAGACTAAAACAGGACAGAGCCAAGTGTCCACAGAACAGAAGTGTCCGTATCATAGAAGATGGGATTGTACGAAGTTTGGCTTCGTCAGGACCAAATGAAGAGGACCAACTGTGGCAACAGAGTGGCGAGCAACTTCCTCTACTCCAAAGCTCACAAATCGAGAATTAGGCTCGATTTCTGCCGCTTTCTAAGGTTCGCTCTTGTACGGTCTCCGATCGCACGCCACATCAAACAACACCTTTGTATCTGCCGTTTGAAATCTGCTCTAGAGGAATTAACTTACGCTACCTGCTAAAGATCTGATAGGTGGAAATCAACAACAGCAAACCCACACGTCCAGCCGTCTTTTCGGGGAAGGAGCGCGAGTATATTTCCCGAAAAGCGGCTGGTACTCGAGCCTAAAAAAGTCAAGAACAGAAGCCAATAATGAGAACAAGTCCACCCTAACCTCATCAAACACAGCCTTAGCAGCTTCATAATCCACAATGTCTTCGTACAAACGTGGGTCTTCAGTTAATGCGTTACGATAATCCCCAAACAGTATCGGCTCTCTGTTGACTAAGTCCAGGTGGTTTGTAAAGTTCTGCTCGACCAGCTCGTTGACGTAACCCTGAGAAATGAGAGTAAAGCATATAATATAGTTTGGTAAACAGAAAAGATTAACATTAGCAAAGATTAACATTGGTTAGCATAGATTACAATCCGGCGACAAAATTGTAAAACTCATGCTACACGTTTATAAGGCACCTTATACGTTTCTGGGAAACTGCCCACCTACCCCTCCCCTATGCCAACATTAACACTTACTTCTTAATTAGGTCAAAATGTTGGCTTGGGGGAGGGGTAGGTAGGCAGTTTCCCAGAAACGTATAATGATCCCGAATTTTCGACAGTTAAAAATGCTCGTCACACGCTAACCCTACGAAATTTTTAACGAATAGCCGTGAAAAATTTGAACACCAAAATAGAGTTGAAAGTTTTTAGCCAGTACGCTGTACGGTCAAAAATTTGTCTGGTGGAATGCCAAAGCCATTTTCAGCGAAGGCGTGGTTGCATATGGATGCGTGGTAACTCAGTTGGGAGACGCCATTTTGGATTTGCCAAAGTAGCGCTCAAAATTTAATCTATTTCGGCAGCTCCGTGTGAACAGTGGGAAAATATTGAACGGTTTTGGTGAACGAACCGTCCTATCAAAATTTTCCAGCGGGTCGGAAATTCCTCCGACGAACGTAGCCTTTATAGGTTAAACGTTTTAACCTTCACCTTGCGCTACATTTTTAAGCCAATCACAAAACGACATTTGACGAGAAACTTGTCTTTTGTAACAGGGCATGTTTTCCTTTGAAAAACAAAATGCCAGTCAAAACTTACATTGACGATCTTCTTATCTGACGAATTGATCAGACGGTCGTAAAACACTCTGAGACACTCGTTCTTCCACAGTCGAACAAACTGTCCAGGATTATCAAACCTGTCGGGCGTGCTTAGGCATAGTCCCTGGGTGATACGGGATAAGTCACGCAGATTGAAGATGTAGTGGAACTTGGAAGGGGTGGGTGGCAGGTTCTGTATGATCTTGTTATATAACTCCAGAGTTGCAGACGTGATTTTTGAGGCCAGCTCTCTAACCTCCTTTTTGAATGGCTCCAAATGGCCGTTCAGAATCGAGAAGTAGATTTTGGTAAGTGACTCCTGTGACGGGAAGGTGACGTTGAAAACACTGAAGAGAGAGATGAAGCGCGGGTCCACTTCATTGCGACCACCACCAGGCTAAAAATAGGTTTCAAAACTAAGTTAGGGGAAAGGTGTAGGCTTGTTGAACATGCGTGGTAATGAGATGTTTAATGAACAAGCATTTATTGCTTCACAACGAACAACAAATTTTAACAAAAAGTGAAACTAATGTAAGCTTCTCCTTTTTGGAGAATTTAGGAAAGACACCAAACGTATTATGGATATGGTACCAAATGATGGAGCCATGACTTTAAAGAACAAAGGGTAAATTTCTGACCATTAATTTCAAATTACAAGTTACTGAGGATCTGTTTCCACACAGTCCTGTTTTGTTTTGTTTGTTTATTTGTTTTTTTTGCAAGCGGTATAAGATGATGATAAAAGTTTGATTTGCTCATGCAAAGAGAAATAGGCCGCGATCCCTGTATATCCTGGCTAACAAGCAGGCTCGTTTGTCGATTAAGGAGCTGATTTTTGTTGCGTTTAATTCACGTGTAAACCGCGCTAACGCAGCTCATGAAATCAAACGCTGAAAGCCTTCAGTGTGTGTCAAAAAGCAGGGAAATGGTGACCTCACGTCCTAGGAGCTTGCGTGCATGCAAAGGTGCTAAACACTCTGTACCTTTCCCATGGCAGCCACAAAGCCGATATCCCGATAATTCTTTAAGTTAAGTTCCTTGCCCCTGTCGTACATGCCTCCCTTCTCTAGCAGTAGCTTCAGTAATGCTATTGGCTGCTGTGTGCCATATTCATCCACCTGTGGCATATTCATGTCATCCATGAACACTAGCAATCTCTTCCCCATAGGGGGACCGTAAGTGTCTTTTGTCCTCTTTTCTACGTTGGCCTCAAGGTTCCTTTGTACGTCCATGGAAGTTGTTCGCGAAGAGAAGTTGATATTAAGCAGGAGCTGTGAGTCAGGAGGGACAAATAAAGTCAATAAGAAATGAGTTTATGTAAATAACAAAATTGATGCCCGTTATTTAAACAATCATTCCACGAGTTCGCTTTGGATATGAGATGGTAGGTAGCCAACGAGGCGCATAGCGCCGAGTTGGCTTTAATCATCTCACATCCAACAAGCGCGAGTGGAATAATTGTTTTATTGAAAACGCCCACAAAATATCGAGAATTTTTCCTTACTTTATTTGTAAAAACAACCGATTTTTTTCAGCTTGTTTTTAGTTTTGAGCAGACGCGTACAGTTACCATATTTGGAGAGCATGGTATAATGGCTCATATACCATGATGGCTTAGCCAATCAGAGCTCTAGAATTGCATTATCCAATGATTCAGTTTTTAATAAAAACAGATAGCCAATAGCATGACGTAGCTAGCACCTTTAAAGATGGATAACAAAGTGATTAACATACGAGGAATAAGGTGGACAACTATTATTAAGTTCCAGAGCTGCTATTCGGACAAAAGCCAATTTTCACAGATGTAGCAAAAACCGTGAGTTCCTGATAACATACCGTAGAATCCTTGTCGAGACTCCTTAGAAAGTTCGCGGTAGTTGCAGACTTAGATGTACCAGTCTCTCCCACGAGTACCACAGGCCTCTTAATACTGACCATCAGTTCCAGCAGCCATGTTGTCCTCACAGTGTCCACAGTTGGAACCAAAATCTCAGAGAACTTTTTTTCGGGGTCGTGAACATACTCCGGGATTACGTCCACCCAGGGGACCCAGAGGAGCTTCTTCGAGTCAAAGAAATATTCGAATAACGTGGACTGGGCGCTAGGAATCTCACCTAAGCAGACAGGGAACGTGGACAGAGTTAGCGAATACAAAGAAGAAAGGGATAAATTCAGGTTTCTGGGAAACTGTCCATCTACCCCTCCCCTAAGCCATCATTTTGCCCAAAATGAGAAGTGTTAATGTTGGGTTAGGGGAGTGGTAGGATGGCAGTTTCCCTGAACCTAGATTGATCCGAAGAAAGTTGAGGGGGTTTTATGAGACTACGCTGCAAAATCACTTGTCATAGAAACTGAGGTTATTCCTTTGTCATTGTGTAGTAGCCTGGGTATTGTCACTTTATTTTTCAATTTCATCCTCGATAAAAAACTGTGACTGGAAAACAGTCGAGGCTCACGCTGGGTATTCATCCGTAACAGACTCGACTTCACGCTAGTTTCAGTTTACTAAGGAGAAAATGAAGTGGGTTTCACTATCACGGCAACAAAAACTCGAAACCAGTTAAAGACGAATCTGAGACATGAAAGACAAAATTGCAAACAGTTTCGCTGGGATTCAGATCTTTGAGTGAGGGTGTTTTTTCGTGCGTAAGATGTTCGAGATATTTAACCTGCATTTATAAAACGGTGCATTAAGTGGCATGTTGATGTCCCTGCAATCATGTCACATGCAAAGCAGCATAACCGCCTTATCAACAACACAAACGAAATCATACCTGGTCCAACAACAGACCCCTCAGCAGGATTCTGAGGCAATGTAGCAATTCTCTTGACAAACCCATCAAACACAGTCCGTCCATTCTCGAGCAGGCCTCCCCCTAAAGACCAGGTTAATGCAGATATGAATATGGCCTCTGTTGTTTCAGAACCAAGGAAGTTCGCACTTTCTGCAGGAGGAAGTAGCGCATCCAGCATCTGGGACAACTGAACAACCTGACAACGGAAAAAAATCAAACTTGTTAGTGGTTATCTTTGTCTACATATTCTTCCTCACCGATGTAAGTTCACCATTCATGTCTTAAAAAATAGCAATCGAATATTGAAAGAACTTCTCTAAAAATGAAATCGACATGCCGTATACTCTTTGATGGACACATGGCAAGTTAAGACCTTAAAACAACCGTGGGACGAAACAAATCACGAGGGACGTGACAATTTCTAGTAGTGTCCACCTCTAGTGACTATCTCCAGGTAACACTTAAACTGGAGCTCAGTTTTGTAGCGCAGTCCCAACCATGTAAACGTGGTTTGAGTGTTCTTAATGTAACAGCTCATTCAAATTTTGAAAATTTGTTTGTATTAATATGCGTTCTCAAGATAATTTGTATGTTAATAAACCACAGCAAAGACACGCCGATCAGACAGCCTAGAAAACAACCTGTGCTGGGAATGTCTTTCAGTCGATCAAGAGGGTAAGCCTACAAGCAGATACACCTATTCTAGAATAAAATAAATGTTTCGGCGTAAGCCCTTTTAGTAAAATCCAGCTAGTGGTCTATTATCAATGCTTCATTCTGATTGGTTGAGCTACTACTAGGCTATATGTTATAGCCACTAGTAGCGAAAAGCGCCGACAATTTGGCGGGCAAAAAATGATTAAAGTCTAGCTTTAACTAGCTAAAGTTGTTTTGTCTCGATATTTTTTATCAACTAGTTGGATTTTACTAAAACAATTATTCCTATCGCCCTCATGGCCTCTGAGTCAATAGCCCATTCGGCCTTCAGCCTCACGGGCTATTGACCCAGAACCCATTCGGGCTCGAGGAATAATTGTTAAATATTCGTCCTTCATCCACTTTTTCACAAAAACAAAACAAAACAAACAAACACGACAGGGTCCTGTAGAAAGTAACCGTTCACGAAGTTCAATTCCTTCTTATGACTGTCATTATCTGCTATTATTTTTCATCAATTTTCATTCCGATTTTCCTTTAGGCCACAATATTGGCCTCGATTAGTCTTTGCGTGCCTAACATTTTACTTATAGGGTTCGTCAGAACGCTTCCTACTCTGGTGTTCCTGTGACTCGATTTCGTTTCCGTATTAAAGTGGCGAAAGCGGATCTCTAATCAATGATTAGTAAAATATAAATATGGAAATTTTCTCTTTTTATTTTAACATAAATCGATGAAAATTTCAAAGCAGTCGCATCCACTCCCTTACCATGTTCAGATTGGTGAGAGGGATGATAGTTTTTAACTTCTTTCCTATCTTTCCTTCGACGATTCCTTCAAGTATGAGGTCTATACAGGGTGGTACATATTTCTCAAACAGTCTGTTGAGCTCCTCTCTCTCCTTATCGCTTCCGCGAGCATTACACCACTTCTCCCAGTAAGGGTTATATCCCAGGTTCTTGGGATCTACGTACACCATACCGCACCGTGATACAGTAGCTGGGGACGCGTAGCGAAGATCTGCAACCTGAGGAAACAGTTGGACCCTTTAAGGTCTGTGTTTAATAACAAAAGATTCCGTTTCATGTGCCCGACCTTTGGTTAACCTAAGAAACAAGCAAGCCAACGGGCAACAGGGTCTCAGCGATAAAATACAGTCAAACCGCCACTGAAATGTCAGCTGTCCTTCTCAACCTAATCCACGGCGCGTCCCGTTGGTTAGGGGAGGAGATAGCTGATTTTTTAGGCTTCCTATAGGAAAGCGTCCCTTTTGTGGAGGCGTCCGCAACAGTAAAAGGCGTAGTAGGCGTTGTTACTGTGCAATCTGCGCATTACAGGAAGGTCTGCGGAACGCAGGTTATTTTTGCGTGATAATTGACCATTTGGCAAATGTAAATCTTAGCAAGGATCACTGAGATGAAAAGAAAGAAGCGACGCAATAATCTATAATTACCATAAAGAGTTCAATTGTTCTATTTTCAATCTAATATACAACTACCTCTGCATGGTGCAGTTGTCCTTGCTAAAATAACTCTGTGTTATGAGCACCATCCTTATTCAATTATTCAATTTTCGCAGAAAACCGAGCAGAGTTCGTGTTGATCCTTTTAACCACATGCAAACAGTTGGGATGCCACTTTTCTCGGTCGAATAAAAATGGCTGGATAAGTCTAGGGTCATACCTCAAACAGCAGAGCACAGTGTTTCTGCAGCCGAATTCTCTCGCCATTAGCCAGCGTCAACAGCCTGTTGTCGTCCATGACAGAATTCATGTTTTCAACCCATAAGGCGTCAACATCGCCATCAAACACAATGTACTTCCGTTCGTTTTTGTCGGTTGGTTTATTGATCTCACGGAAGATGCAGGATAGTAATCCATCAGTCCAGTCCCGAGTTACTGGGTCCAATGTTCCGTACAGCTCTACCACTGTACAGGCCTTGGCATTCATTAGGTACAGTTTAGTGGACATACCCAGGCTGAAAACACAAAACAAACACAGACCGCCAGTCAACTCAAAGCCGGACATCCTTAAAAAGAAGTCTTTCTGTTCACCCTGAAAGGTCTCAGCCTTTAGACAGTTAAGTCAAATTAAAGCTAAGCAGACCAGCTACTCTTGATCAATTTGAAATGGCTGACTCCATAAGCAAATAAACACTAGAGACGAGTGTTTCAACAACAACAAGTAGATCTTGAGAGAGCCTTTGACAGAAAGTTCCAGGGCCTATTTATAACACAGATACCAGTCCACCTGCCTCCTTGACTGCGCACTTAAGGGGTTTAACTGTAAAACAATAGCAGGGAATATAGGGCAAATTTTGTTTGACAGTGAAGCCAAAACATACGGAACAACTGAGACCTTCTAACAGTACTGTACTCTTCACCAGGACCTTTCCAAGGTAGCGCTGCCTTTAGAAACAAGAAGACACTGGGGATAGGGTGACCGGAGAGGCTGTTGCATGGCAGCTCCGTTGTTGTTAGTTTTGCAATTGGTTTTCCCCTTTACATCCTGGCACTAATGAACATTATGTGCATCAATAGCATAATTCCTTCAAGTTTATAACAAAAAGTTATCGTTCTGGTTAGTGGAAGGTGGGTGTGGACAGGCAATCTTACCGTGTCTGCGCCTGTGCCAAGGTATTGATAACAACAGTCTTTCCACCACCGGTCGGACCAACGATCATGGTTGTGTGACGTGTCAACATGGTCTCATACATCTGAACAACTTTGTCAGCCTGTAACGCAATCACACATAAAATCTTAAGTAAGTGTGAACAGTATTGTCGCACCATGTTTTATACTAACAGCTTTTAATAAATTAGCTCTTTTAGCAGCATTTCATGCTTGTAAATGAGGGTTTTGAAAGAAACAATTGCTGGCTGCTAAGTTTTAGCAAGTGTCGAGTTCTACAAAGTTTCGCACCATGGACGTAGACTTTTGATGTCCAGAATCTTTCTGGACGAAATCCTTTGACTATCACAAATAAAACTTGGTGACCAGAAATTTGTGGTGTCGTTTGTCATGCAGCACATTACAAAAAGTCTTATTGTTCTTGCTGTTGTCAGTCTTAACTAAGGCACTCTCTTGGATGTAATATTATGTCAAAATTCTTCTGAAATACCTGATGGGGAAGTAGTATATATTTGTTGTCTTGTAGAACAGCTTCCACAGCATCATTAAAATTTGGGTAGCGAACCCTCGGGCAGTCAAGGCCTGGGAACAAGTCAGCTATGAGGCCAAGGAAGAGTGGTACGTCTTCAAACACGAATTTGGGTAAATTCATGTCACGCAACGCTCGCATCAACACTACATCCTAAAGGAGGAAATATAATACTGTTACACCAAAACTGTTGGAAATTTCATGCGACGAAACTTTGCAATCAGCAAAACTGTTGTCACGAAACGCTTGCGTCAACTCAAAATCCTACAGGAAGAGATAAAATACTGTTACACTAAAACTATTGTTAATGTCACGTCACGAAATTCATCAACACTGCATCCGTCAAAGGGAGAGATGTACTGTAATATTACACCAAAACTTTTGCTGCCTGCTCAAAAGGTCTTCCTAAACAAGTGTTATTAGAAAATGGTTCTGACAAGTAGATCTACAACAGTTTCTAACTGGTCTACTACTTAACCCTTAAAACCCTAATATCAACATTCAAATTCTCACTTGTCCCTGTAAGTTTCCTACAGTAGTAGTGGAGAGAAGTTGTCGAAGAATCAGTTAGATTCATCATATGTGATCATGTCCTAAATTCTTATCACATGTCTGTTTTATAAAGCAATGATATTACAAGGAGAAATTTGATGCTGATCACTGTTAGTGGCTTTTAAAGGGTAAAACTCGCCTCGTTCAAATCAGGGGAACCTCTCTTCAGCTCTCCTGCCATCACTAAAACAGCCTTTAATGCACGGAGACCAAAATCGTAATGAGACTGCTTGGATAGCTGTCCGGATGCCAGCTTGTACAGAACTGTCATCTTTTTGGCCAGAACCTACAAGTATAAATAGGTATCAAGGAACTTCCTCTCAAATAGGGTCTTCTGCCTTTAAAGGGCCAGGTCATGATACGTTCGATAATTGTTACAGTAATTATTTTCGTTAATTGCGAACTTTGACCTTTGACAAAAAACACGGCCACGTTAAATAATAATAATAATAGTTATAATAATTCCTTAATATTATAAGATCGTGTCGCTGTTTTTCAAGTTCACTTAACTAAAATCTGCTTAAATTTTCCCATGTCAAATATCCGTGCCCTCTTTTGGGCTTCTTCATTACTGTGTTTTCTTTTACTGTTTTAACCAGTCATCTTGATACTTCAGTAAATTACATTACCAATTGGTAAGAGCTGAAATTTACCTAAAATTACGCTTCCTAGCCCCTTTTTGAACTACTGAACTAACTCATTACGCTGATTACCTTGGCCATTAAGAATCCTTCAGAGAAAAGCATGATCTCGCAGATCTGTTGTAAATCAGGAACAATACACACTACAGGTCTGAAGAGAGCTTTGACACTCTCAGGGAGCTCTGTACGGCCTGCATAACCAGGGTTCATGGTGATGAAGATCCCCATGCGACCATCTAACGCTATCTCGGTACCTTCAAACTGATAAATGAAATACATACTTGTTAGAACAAAACGGGGTTCAAGAATGTCGAATAAATCAGTCCGTGCTTTTTGCAAGGACTTGTAAGGCGAATTGCGCAGTTGAACTTTTCACTCTACCGGGAGCACGAAACATTAGAGCTGCTCTGGTACCTTTTCCATCAGCCAACTGATGCGATTGAAAGTCGTAAACCAGAAGCTTAGAGTAACATTCTAAACAGCAGCATACCAATCTGGTTAGCAAGAAGTTTTGCAACATTTCTGATGATACCGTAGCCTGCGAACGCGGACGTATTTCCGGTCGTCGCTTCTCGGGTATAGAGAAGCGACTACCGGAAATACGTCTGCGTTCGCAGGCTATAAAATGATACCGCAAATTGATCCAGAACGTTTGTGAATTTTAAAGAGCAACGTTTTCTGGTAGTAAGCCTCCTCTTTTGGTGACTAAGACAGTTTGAAAACTTGCTTGGAAACGATGAGATAAACCCACAGATAATCACTCGCAAAAAGGAGAAAATCAAGAAAATTGTTTAATTACATGGTGGATAGTGCTTGGGGAAATAAACGACACTAACGCACTACACAACAGGTTCCATCTAAAAAGCCACGCCCAAGTTTACATCCACAAACAGTTTGATCCACGTTACATGTAGCCTCCCACGCAGACGTTCTTAGGGGTTCGTCACGCATTCCTGTTCGTGCGGCAGGAACGCGTGACGAACCCCTAAGAACGTCTGCGTGGGAAGCTACTTCACATGCCACACACAGAGCAAAAGAATAAACAGAGGTCTTACCTGTAGTCTCTTGAGGTGGTTGCTGAGTGAGTTTTGCAGTGTTTTGATTTGAGTAGAGATGACGGACAACACAGAAACGTCAATACGGTTGAACTCATCAAAACAACCCCAGGCGCCACACTGTGCTAGGCCCGAGAAGATTTTGCCAATAGACTGGGAACAAACAAAACGCAGAGAAAAAAAAGATATAATGAAAGTCCGTTAGTGCGACCACCCAACGGGCACAAAAATCTGGTCCCATAAACAACCTCTTCTCAGATGAGGACATGGCTGAATGTTTTTCGGTCGAAAATTTGTTTAGAAAGCAGTGGTTGTAAAAAAAATGATAGGCGATGCCAGTTAAGTCAAGCACAACTACATCATGAAGAAGTAATATGTCATGCATATTCATTGTCACACAATCTTCATTGGTTTGTCAGTTGTCATTTACCTTGTAGTCCATGCCTTCTCCACAGTTGGTAACGACACACAATAATCCTAAAGCTTTGGCCAGATCCTTGACTGTCTCGGTTTTTCCTGTACCAGCGGGTCCTGCTGGGGCACCGCCTAGGTACATGGACAAGGCCTAACACAGCACATAAAATAATTCAGTTAGAACTGGAATCATCAAACTCGCACTCATACTCCCAGTCAGTGAATCTTGCAATCATAGCTCAAACATCTGCCGGGAGCTCAAGCTACGGCTATTTTGAGCGACGCACGACAACCGGAAGTGTCAGGCTTTTCCCCTTTTAATGTGCCTTGAAGCTACCAAATTTGTTTTACTAAATTTCTTTACTCTTATGCGAATGCGAATGCGAAAAGTCCACTTCCGGCTGGCTTGAGTAATGTCGCTCGAAGATGCCCTTACTTAAGCTTCCTGCTCTAACATCTTTTACCTGTGAGATAGTAAGGTAGATTCTGTCAGTCAGAGGTGTGATAACCAGTCTGCCATTCAGTCCCATGTACTCGTATCCGTATCCAAACTCTCCCGTGCACTGACGCACCATCAACTCATCAGGTAGCTGGTCCCAATAGAACCTCAACTGACTCTCCCACTCAAATTCACGAGTGTCCATTATACTACAAGCAAACACATTCATGAATTTTAAACACTAAAAAAACATGTCGCTAACAACTGTAACAGCTGACAACGTACCTTTATGGATTACATTAATCATTTACTTGTCTTGCCGCCAGTTTACACATATTCAATTCCTCGTTATCATCGAGTATATTACTAACTAAAAATTCACCTGTTTTCCGCTTACGTTGCGATTGGACATTGCAAAGCTCAAGGTTAGGATACCGGTCGTGTTAGCAGAACGCATGGAAAACAACGCATCCATATCGGCATTTTTTTACCGCCCACACTTAGCCATCGAAAATGTATTTCGGAAATATCGAAAGGTTTCTTACCCAAATAATTCCAGGAAGTGTCTACTTCTCAGTGCACTTGGATCAACAGAGACCTTTAGATTCTAAGACGAGTACGACTACGAGTACGAGATTTTCTCAGTACTAAGGAGTACGCACGTGTAAACCAGTGTCATTCTGCCAAGAGTTTTAGCGAGAATGTAGTGTTAGCGGACGCAAGTTATAAAGTGATGTAGTTTTTATTATTTTGCGGCTGGGAGATACCTTAAACGCCTTCAATCAAGGTAGCAGTGCTCTTTTTTTTGGTGAAAAAGATGTACAATGAAGCTATCCGGGTTGTCCATTATTTGAGAATACGCGAAGTTAAATCTCGCACTCGTAGTCGTTTTCGTCCTAGAATCTAAAAGTCTCTAACAACGCCAGCGATACTACGACATTCGACACTCTAGTTTTTTCCCGCCATTTTTAAAGCTGGCAAAAGCGTCAGGCATGCGTTCGTCTCCATACTGAGAAGACAGACCTCCCTTTTTTAAAGACTCCACTTTCCAAAACGTTTCCGAAAATCTCCCCTTTCGTAAAACTTCCTAATGATTGTTTTAGAGTGGATGTTAAGTCAAGTGTGGATTGGGTCGTCTGACACTAATGCATACACACCTGTCTCGAACAAAACTGTCGATGATGTCTCGGGCGTGAACTTCAATAATCAACACTGTGTTGAACTTCTTGCGGTCATTCTTAGTCAAGGCTGGTTCACGAACCTGTGTCGTAAACAGACAATGCGTTCTTTAATTTACCTGTACCTGCAACCAACCCTTGGAAGGACTTGAAGTAAAAGGAACTGTACAGTGGGGGTCTGAAAAAACGTTTTTCGGGCCGTTTGGGCCTCAACTTAGTCTAAAAATTAGGGGCGGGGGCCTCCCCTTGATCCGCCACTGCTGTAATTTGTTTACCCACGGAAAACCGTTTCACACTCATGTATGGGGGCATCATCACTCATTCCTTCAGTACTTGTAAACTGCAACTTAAGCAGTCTGGCAAAGTCCCCCAACCAGTGTTGTAAATTATCCCTGAAAAGCCCTGTGGGGAGTGGATAATAAGATATTTACAATTACAAATTACAATAGTTAGGAGCCAAGTCTTTGTACGTTCCAGATCGAGTTGCAATTTAGAAAGTGTTGACTACTGAGGAGAGCGAAACATCGAGTATCCGACGAAAAACTTCACTACAAAAAAAAAATCACAACCCACATATATTGTCGCCTCTGGGGTTCGAACCTAAGCCACACTGGTGGGAGGCGCCACTATAGCTTCCCAGAAGGAAAGGACCTTGTCAGTCAAACACGAGAACGAATGTCCAATTAGAATATCCAAGCATTATTAAGACATGGTTTAATACTTTACTGAATTAAGCTCAGCAATCCTAATCTCGGATCTCCAAACTATCTTCCCGCTCTTTTAGTACCCCACTATCAGTTTGTCTAACTGGTAGCCTCCCACGCAGATGTTTTTAAGGAAGGCTCTCTCGATAACATTATTAACAAACCTTCGTCACAAGGTCACTGATCTGTCTGTGCATCTTTCTGGCGTAGTTTTTCATGCCCATTTTGTCGCCCTTCTTTACTTTACGGAACACATCTTCCACCTCCCAAGTCCACCAGACTTGGTTTCCAGCCAATACAACCATACCTTGATAAGCCATCATCCAGTCGATCCTGAAAATTCAAAATGAGTGGACTGCATTGAGCGAAGTTAGTTCACTTTATCTTGTTGAATGCAACTCATCGCAGTGGTGTGTAGCCTATCTTAGAACGTAAGAGGTGGGTGGGGGAGGGGGTGGAGGAGGGCAAAGATTGCAGCAGCCTTACTCGTTCCCCAAGTGGGAAAAAGTCCTGGGAACGAGGTTACTTCAGCACCAGGCGAAAGGTTTTCCTTCAAACCCGTCAGTGAGGAATGCCTGATACCAGGGGCCTTATACTCAGATTTGGGTTGCAGGCGTTCGAAATTGCCGCCTCTTTAGTAGGATATGTTGTTGAAGAGAACTCATTTTTCTCTAAGGGGTTTAAAAGTGAACGTTGCCGAGAATTGCTGTTCACGATTTAGCACGGAAAAAAGTGATCGTGATTGGTTGGGCCTACCGCTCCGAGGTCTGGTATCAGATCAATTGAGGTAACAAGTCGGCTGTATGACAGTGTATGTTTTGTGAAAGGTTTGAACCCAAGAGTCATTTCAAAAGTAGGTTGAGTTTGATCGTCCGGGTGAACGTAGTCCTGAATAGGACTGTTGTTGTTGACAGTGACCGATGCTTCGACAACCTGTGCGGTAGCCATCTTCAGAGTCAAAGTGAGTTGTATCACGTCAGTTGATGGTATTATACTCTGATTATTGATCTGATTGGTCGACTACGTCGCGATGTTATTGGTCGTCTGTCACTTATGCCGTGATGTTATTGGCTATGAGGACTCGAAATCAGTAATTGGTGCGTTTCGATCCGTCTATTGTCACAGTTAAACAGTCGTCTATCGTTAGTCAAATTGTCAGTTCTCCAGTCGTTCTCTCATAGTTAGTTTTGCTTGATCTCGTCAATGAGTCGTTTGTACGGCGCTGGTAACTGTTGGCTACGATTCAGTGGCGTTTGTTCTAAATTATGTTTTGTTAAGCTTTGTGGCATTCCTTAGTATGGTTTTGTCTACCTTGGCAAGTCTCCACCGTATTTATAGATGGCTTCCTTGGTGATGAGCCTGTTGGTCCTCCTCATCTCATTCAGCACATTTGTCATCCAATCTTCCACCCTCCCCTCGGCAGCCACTGGCTGTCTGAAGTCCATCACCTCTCCTTCACCACTGATCATAGCACCGGCCAGAATCTCCTGACCAGTGCCTTCTTCAAACCGAAGCTTGGCGATGTTGTCAAACATCTAAACAATAAATTAACAGATCGAGAGTATCAGCCGGGGTTTGTTTCCTGTGCTGACCAAAACGAGCTATCATAACGTTGATCAGTTTTTATTTTGTTTTGTGTTGCTCTTGAATCAGCAAGGTTGTTCGGAAGTTGGGTAGCGCTATCCACTGGTTAAATTACAATCCAGCACATAAATAAACAACCATAAATTGAATAAATAAATAGCGATTTAGAGGTAGCACATTCACGTAGTGGTTCTTCGTGTACCTGGTTCCTGGTCGAATTGGAATTTGGAAATGTTTTTTTGAGGAGAGGGGAAAACCGGAGTACCCGAAGAAAAACCTCTTGGAGCAAAGGATAGAACCAACCACAAACTCAACCCATATATGGCGTTCACGCTGGGATTTGAATTCGGAAAAAAATTGATACGACGCGAGTGCTTTATTTATACAACGGATAACAGTACACACCTTTCGCACAACTTGTGCCTGCAGCAGACTCCTTAGCAACCAATAAAAGACACATAAGCCGGCATTTTGTCCTATTCTTGGTGAAGCTTAGATGGAGACCAAATTGATAATAGCTCGTTTAAACGTCAATTCTTATTTGAAAACGTTCTCAGAAAGCTAAATTTCATTTGTTTACTATACTAAACTTCCCTTATTTATTCATTTAACAAGCAGAGTTACCCGGCGAACACAATTCTTAGCATTTCAGGTGGCATTTTCGCGCGCGCAAAAGTCGGAAAAACATTCAGTTTCGTTCTAATACAGTTAAAGGAGCATGATAAAATACCTTTATCATGTGTTCTTGCACGCACTGTGGATCATGGCTTCCCAGAATAGAAAGCAGTTCATCATCAGAGATAAAGAAGAACCGTGGAAAGGCGTTCCTCTTAGAGTCCAGGTAATCATTCAAACTCTTCTGACACTTTTCCAAACCGGTGACTAACATCTGAAGTTGTTCCAGACGACTGGCGGCGTGACAAGCTTCCAACACTTTGGGATTCTTCGCTGTGTCATTCATGATCTGAAAGAGATGCGGTGTACATTATTGAAATATGGACATAGAGTATAGGAAGCTACTGAAGTAAGTGTAGCCTGTTCCAGGTATTCAGTTTGTGGGGACGGCGCAAAGAAATGTGAGCAACAAAAACAGCGAGGGGGTGGGGTAAAGGGTCAATGCTCTCCCCCTCCGGGCCTCCCTCTTCCTCGTTATCTTTTCCCGCTCTCTGACTTCGCGCCGCATTCCGCTGGCTGAACGCCTGGAACATGCTGATTAACTCGTGAAAATAAATGGACTAAAAAAGACACAATTCAATTATTTTACCTTCTTGAAAGTTTTATCAATGTCGTCGAATTTCTTGGCCTCTTCTGGCAGCTGTGCTCTGATATCTCCGCCAATGAAAATGCTTTCTAGATACATCCACTTTCTTTGCACAACCATCCACACCTATAAACAACACACGCATCAATCGAACGAGGGTGTATGGAACACCTGTAAGTAATATTCTGATACAAATACACATAAAAATTGAGACGATAAAATTCACTGGAGAAAAGACTCTGACGTATACGTTGTGGTTCAATTTTATCCTTAGTTCAAAATTTCTTTTCCTTTCTTTTGTGCTTTGGTAATGTGCGATAATGAGTTTAAAACAAAGGAAAATAAAACTTAAACAAAGGAAAAAATTGAACCGCAACAATGACAACATACAGCTATTTCGAGAAAGGTTGTCGGAAAAAAGTGTGCACGCGCCAATCCCGAATGGCAATATGGGATACGACCAATACACTGTTCCTGACGACTGTAGCTGTCGAACCTACCTTTGTTCCTTTCCTCTAGCACTTGCAAACATATGTCCATAGCCTCTGGTGCTATTCTTTCAAATTTCTTTGAAGAACAGTAAACTCAAAACCACCCACAATACCTATCGGGGTTGTCGCGTGCACTTTTTCCGACAACCTTTCTCGAAATAGCTGTATACACCTGATTAGATGACAGTTGCTTTCAACCTCGTTCCCAGGTTGCTTTGGGCATTGGGCAATTGCGCACTAGCAGTGAAGCTATTGTGTGGCGGTCACTTAAGCAAATCATTACAGTGAGTTCCGTATGCCCAAACGCCCAATGCCCAATGCCCAAGCCTCTCTTTCAAAGCAAGGGTAAGTGCGAAGCCATTGACACGAAAATGATTTTGTATCGTCATGCAGATAAAACTCATTTTCACAAGAAAGGTTTTGCACTTAGTCTATATTTGAAAGTAAGAGTTTTTGGATCTCGAAATTAACCTATACTAAAACTAGCTTAGTGAGCAAGCAGTATCATTCTCACCTCGACAACCTCCCCAATATGCGACAGGCTCTTCTCCCACTTGTTGACCGTTTCCAAGAAAGGGCCAACAAACCGTGAGGCGGACATGCTCTGTAGATTCATTGCATTATCATCCAGAATCTGCAGGATTTCATCGACAGATCCCAAGATGAAGCCTCTTTCTTGTGTTCCCTTCATGAATTTGGATACAGTGAATTTCATGGTACCCCAGGTGTCAGACACTTCACTGATGCCTTTCTCGATGCCAAGCTCCTTTGTGGCACTAGCAGTGATGTCACCGATAACATCCTGAAACTTGTGCAGCTCCATGGCAAACATGTTTTGGAGGGTGAAGGTGTCGGGATTGAGGTCAAACTTCATGCCCGTCATCTCCATTAGCTTCTTCCAGTGACTAATGAGAAAAGAAACCGTTTAATTCTCTGAGCCCTTGAAGCCCCAATAGTGATCAGGAACTAATTTCTCTCAACAATAACACTGCCAGATCAAACAGACAGGTCATCAGAATAAATAAAACGAACACCAAAGATGAAATGTCCTGATATTTGAACAAATTCTCTCGTAGCCTGCGTAGGAGGCGCTTGGAAGTAATGGGCGCAGGAAAGAACGGAGACACGCGTGTCTCTCTCGCGCGCCCTGTTCTTTCCTGTGCCCATCACTTCCAAGCTCCTGTTTTGCAGGCTAGTTCTCCCAAGAAGTACCATACGAAATAAATGAAGAACAAAGTGGAGAATATACATGTCGATATTGGGTCTTAAAGGGTTAACAACCGTTAACGACTTAGCAAAATCAATACGGCCAGTAATTTAACTCAGAACGCGGATTAGGACAATTAAGTTTTGGACTTCTAAATCTGTTTACAAAAGAAGAAGTGCTCCCCAATATGTGCTTCATGATTTCCTGGCACTGTGTGTTTATAAAGTTTTCAAAATATTATGATTGTCCAGACTAAATTTGGTTAAGACCACGGTTTTGTTAAACACCAACTTAACTTTGTTAAGCCGTGTTAAGCCTGTAACTGGACCACAGCGTTTTCCGGGTCATACTTTGCAATAAGCATGGCTGGAAATCGAACAGAATATAGAGAGAACAAGTAAATTGTATTACTGACCGTTCCCTTAGAGCCTCATTTTTCAAATCAGAGAAAAGTGGAATAGAGTTCTTAAATTCCTTCATCTTCTCTTCAAGGATATGACAGAGTGGAAGAGCCTTGACCTCCCGAGGCAATCTCTTGAGCTGTTTTATAAAGCCATCAATGCCATCGGACAACACTGATACATCAAGATTAGCCCACAGTGTGTTGGCCCACTCATCACGAGCCGCCTGTTGAATCAGAGGGGATCAATTAGTCAGCAGGCAAGTTCTCCATTAGGGAGATAACGTGAGAAGTCACGCGCGAGGAGCACATGAGAGGAAACGCGTTCTCGCGCGGCTCGACTCGCTCGGCACTCGAAAGGAGAGCTTGCTCAAAGGCCAAAAATCAATGGTCAATTACACTTTGGCCCATAAATACTGATAACAGTTTTAAGTTTATGTTTAAAAAGAAACATCACTACGAGAGAACAGAGGTTGCTACAGTAGAATGACCTAGAATTAAAAAATGAAATTTATATTTCTTTAATTACCCTGTGCAGTATTTTACTTAACATGGTTAAGAATCCCAACTGGCCACAGACAAATCAGATGGCAATTTTACAAGCGTGGTCGAGGATTTATATTTGGGACCACCATGAACAAATCCAGCTAGCGGTCAAGGCTGGACTAGAAATTTGAGCTTGCGGATTACTAGTCCAGCGCTCTAACCGCTCAGCCACGCTGCCTCCTCTTTATTGGATTATAAATTTCCTTACTTTCTGATTCTCATAGATGGTGAAAATCTGATCCAATCCCTTCAGTTCTTTCTCCATCTCAAGCAGCTCAGGGTACAAGGTGATGGATAAACCAAACAGTTTCTCAGCATTGGCCAACTCTTGACGCTCCTTTTCAAAATTAGCAAACTCTTCTTTGAACCTCTTGAGCAGTTCCACGCCTGAAAGAAGAGAGTTACTGACGTTAAGAACCCAACCAAAAAATATATTTATTCAGCACTCCTACGAGCAGTTAACTATAAATTTCTAAAG
This sequence comes from Porites lutea, assembly GCF_958299795.1. Classification (NCBI taxonomy): domain Eukaryota; kingdom Metazoa; phylum Cnidaria; class Anthozoa; order Scleractinia; family Poritidae; genus Porites; species Porites lutea. Next base: position 12,365,383 of record NC_133211.1, read on the forward strand.
TCTTTGCGGTCAACATCTGGTTTACAACACTGCAGGAAAAGTGACATTATCTACCCTAAAATGTGGCCGATGGAGAAACGATATCCTTTTGGCTTTATACCCAACTATTGGAGGCCAATTTACAGGCTAAAACACTGTTTATATATTAATATAACGGCCAAATTCCTCTACATCGAGCCTGTCAAATACCAAATGGGTAAGTAATTCGAAATGCTAAACTTTCGAGGATGTTAGGCAGAGAATATGGTAGCCTACGAGCATATTGCGTATCCTTTCGCGTGACTTCTCGCGACTTCCCCGAATGGAGAGCTTGCTCGCAGGCTAAGATTAGTGGAGAATCCTTTACCCAAAAACACAATATCACCAAATATACTCAACTCAGGCCTGGGAATCAATCATTACGGAGCTTAAGCAACAGCGTTTTTGAGCGACGGACGTCAACCGGAAGTGGACTTTTTGAATCACTGGGCAATGGTTTGTTTGAAACTCTCGGGTAAATCGTCTTAATAAGAGAAAAGAAACTTAGCAACAGAAATTTGTTAGCGTCAAGGCATATAAAAAAGGGAGAAGGCCTCACTTCCGGTTGACATGCGTCGCTCAAAAACGTGTTTTAGCGACGGACGTCAACCGGAAGTGGCTTGGTTGAAACTCTCGGGTAAATCGTCTTTATAAGAGAAAAGAAACTTAGCAATACAAATTTGTTAGCGTCAAGGCATATAAAAAGAGAGAAGGCTTCACTTCCGGTTGACGTGCATCGCTTAAGCTCCCTTAAAATTGCCAAACTAGAGTCCAGTGTATCTTGAGAGTTAAACTGTCTGAAAGTTTCAAAATACTGTATTACCTGCATCTAAGTCTGTACCAATAGAATTTGGTCCTTCATTTATGAAGCTCTCTTTAAATTTAGATATGTCTGTGGAAAAGTCAGCCACTTGGTCTTGAGTTATCTAAAATATATAGATACGATATAAATAAGATGATAATTGAATGTCACATGAGATATAAACCAGTAATTACTAACTAGGGTATATCTTTTTAAGACAAACTTACGTTCTTGGGCATTTAAAGTTTCAAATAAGACTAATTTATTCTTCAGTGGCTTACTTTTTCATATAACTTACAACATATTGAAATCATGGTCATATAGTCATAGATTCATAACAGGAATCTTACTTCAGTGAACTTCTTCTTTACAGACACCAAACTGGCATCCACTCGGCGAGATTCCAAGAAGAGATCATCCCATGCTTGCGTTACGTTCGTAGATAACTCCAATTCACCCTCAGGAATCTTTCATGTAAGAGCACATTTATTTCATTACATTATTACACATTGTACTCACTGTCTGTCTTCTCACTGGCCAATATCCTACAGTTTATTTTGCGAATCAGCGCAACCTACAGGTAAGTCGGTTTTCTGCTAATCTGTAGGTTGCGCGAGCAATGCATGATTTCTAAGCGCAATGTCAATCTGTGTTCCGTGGTATGGTAAGTTTCTTCCCAGTGGTGACAAGTATCAAATTTCTTCCAACAATATTACTACCACATCAATTGTACAGATAAAGAGAATGAATGGAGTGATCAGCACTGATGAAATGCCTTGATGTTTGAACTAACTCTCACACACAGTACAATAAGAAATATATGAAGAACAGCGAGGGGAATATACATGTTGACATTGGGACTTAAAGGGTAAATAAAACAATTATTAATTTGATTCGGTTTTTGTGATATTCAGAATAATCAAGGTAGAGGTAAGTGTTAGCGGCCAAGGCCTTCATAAAAATTCAGCCAATAATTGTTTAAAATCACTTTTTATTAGTATTGTACTGTTAAGTCTAAACAGAAATCTGGTACGCAGTGTACGGCTATAAAACGACAGCGTAAATCATACCCGATGTACACTGACTAAACCCGACTAGTCTTAACTTCAGCTAACGCCAAATCTTGACACTCAGATAAAGACTGTAGTTGAGAAACCGAAAACAAAAAGCATACTTTTACAACCCAACGTAAACACCTGAAGAGTTGGCCATAATTGTGTTACTTCCTGCAACGCGTGTCTTGCCGTAGCCGTCGTTACATTTGTAAGTGGTGAATTCGAGAAAAATTACTTGCCAAAAAAGCGCCACACCATACACATATGGGACGGAAAATAATTACACACAAGGTGGACGGGAGGCCGTGATTTTGTAACGAAAACTTTAATTTTCGTTACTCTTTCCTGCGATTTCAACGGTCATGTTTGGTATTCAAGACTCGAGCGCGATTTTCGATGCGCGCAGGAGAAGCGACAAAATCGCGGCATCTGTGAACTTTGCAAGTGTAGCTATGTCTAAATGGAGTTCCCCTTTACTTAACTGATATGAAACTCTTCCCATTCCCAAAGCTCTCGGAGAAGTTTGTCTTCTTACCTCAATATCATACATGAGTAGGGTTCTGTATCTTTCTTGCAAGTCCACATAGCGCAGCTCCACCTCAAGAGATTTGTCTCTGATGTCTGCAATCACGCGCAGCACAAACTTCAGGTCTTCCAGTGTGTCTGGAGGACGTTTCAGATCCTCTGTTAACCCCTAAAGAAAAAACAACAACAAGGCAGATAAGAAAAAAAGGTAGTTATGTTATCTTTTACAAGTATTGAAAAAGCCATGGAATCGCTGGAGGTTACAGATCTCGGAACGACTTCAAATGAGCTTGCAATTCCAGCCGCAGGGAAGTTCAATTACATTGTTACGAAAGATGGCCTACCCTGGGCCAACCAAGACTGTTCCACGCATTCAGACAGTAGAGCGCAGGCGAAAAATTGACGACGAAAAAAAAACGAGGGGAGACTATGTTTTCCCAGCGTATGGCTTTACTCGCTCCCCACCATCTGAATGCCGCTCTCTACTATCTGAACGCCTGGAACTGGCTAACCGAACATATCATGTTGGTTTGTGCTATGGTTTTCAATGGGCATTTGTTGAAGGCCTAAGATGTTTCTGAAAAGACTGGATATTGATGAAGAAAAACACGCATTTGTGCGCATTTCATCTGCCATTCAGTAATAAATGTAGTTCAGCTTAATTTAATGAGAAGAGGAGGGCAAATGGCCACAGGAATCCCACAAACATATAGCGTCACTTTCCCACCTTCCCCTCCCCTAACTCAACGTTAACACTTACTTCTCAATTAGGGCAAAATGTTAGGTTAGGGGAGGGGTCCGTGGGCAGTTTCCCAGAAACCTTAATTGAGCCGTATAAAGTATCTAGAAGTAGCACCGCCCTCCAGACAGGATACACATACCTCAATTTCTCCTCTGAGTGCGTTAAGATCTTCTCTTGCTGATTCATTTAAAAACTTGGCAAGCTCCTTAACCCAAGCTCTGGCATTAGCCTGGATAGTTGTGGCCAGTGGATCAAGGTTGAGGCGCACAAAGTCTACGTCTTTAATCATGATCTGGTTCCCAACCTGAAAAAAATATCATATAGATAAATAAACACTTGATCCACGCAAACATTAGAGCGACTTCAATTGACTCTTGAAAGGAACTCTGTGAATTCTTTGGTCTTGAGACACTAGTCTACGCTCTGTGATTGGCTAAAATATCTCGCGCCTTTTCTCAACTGATGAGAACCGAACACACAACCAGTTGTGACTTGCTTTAGTGCAAGTGTATTGTCACGTTTGGCGCCCGCTACTTGCGTTTTCCTTAATGTATGATTGGTTCATTCGACTGCAAGCCCATGCTTTATGTTAGGCCAAAGTAATTACTTTACTTCGGTTTTAAGTAGTACATACATAATTACCTAAAATGCCGACGTCTCTCACCTCAATGACAAGATTTGAGTAGAACTGAAGCTTTTCATCATAAGCGATACACGTTGGCTTCTTCTGAGCAAACTTCTCTACCATGTTACTCTGCCAAGTTAAGCGCGGCGGAACACAGTTAGCAGAAATTATTATGTTAAAAGTAATAGAGAAATCAAAAAAGCCCTACGTAAAATAAGGATGGACATTTCTATCAGCCATACAATTACTGCAATCGCCACTTAAAAAAATTTTCGTTTTATGTATGAAATAGCCTGAGAAAATATTCAACATTATGGAATCAGTTGTGTGCTTGTTTCTCAGACATGATTTCGCGGAGAAACCAGTGGTGGCGTCGCGAAATGTCAGATGTTTTCTCAGGCGAATGTATGAAAATGAGAAAGGTTTTCATGTTTGCTGACAATAAACGGTCGAATAGAATCAAACAGACCACAAAGCACTAGTATGAGTTAAAATTGCAATAGAATAACTTCTCCTACTGTACGTTCAAATGAGGCTAAATTTAATTTACGCAAGATTAAAAGTCACTGCAGCAGTCTGCAACCAATCGGATGTGTGTGTGGGGGGGGGGGGGGGGGGGGAGCGGCTCCAGGGAGGTTAGCAGGGATGTTGCCGTGTGCTCCCGCTCAACAATTTGCTTTACTACTTTCCTTGATCCATGTAACACTATGTTCACACTGTACTGGATAGCTTTAAGAAAGTATACGCCGCCATGAAAATTATAACGGATAGGGCTCCTGGTCTACAGAATTCACACAAGAACGGTTGTGGCGGCGCGATTTCTGTGACGGAGCGTAGCTGCGCTGCGCCGATCTCAAAAGTGAAGCGTGACTTATCAGATAAGTTTTGTGTCATACTTCAGTGCAGTGTGAAAACCTATTCGGCCCGTCGCGGAAGTAAATAGGCTGATTTAGCAACAGAAGGGGAACGCCAGTTGACTACTGCACACGCAAATCAAACAACTGGCTTGACCACTGGCAGAGCGGCAAATTGGGCACCGGAAGTCGAGTTTAGTCCTTTCCACGCGCTTTCCCGTCGTCAAATGACGTTCTGTTGCTAAATCAGCCTAATGAGTAAGAGTGAGAACTGGAACCCACTGAGACGGAAGTAAATATTCAGGAGTGAGGACTGAAATTAAGTGCCCCAAACCCTCGCGGCCAACCGCACCGGCACGATGTTAAATGTGTGTGAACGACTTGAGCCCCTTGGATATCTTTTAGTGACACCACGAAAGATATCCGGTATAGCGTCAACAAAACCTAAGACAATGATCGTAACACCTTCAGTTGGCTTAAACCTTTGCAGGGACTGATGAACACCAACCTTATCAAGTTTCCACAGCAGTCGGTACCTCCTCCAGCGCGTCAAGTACTTGTTAAGCATCCCCAGAGTGTTCTGTACACTCTTAGATAATGCTGTCACCAGGTCTATGATGGCAGGGTTGGCTGAGATGTCTGTAAAGAAACTAAACACTACTGGTTCATCTTCACCTTCAGCATGCTGGGGCGGAGTCTCTATACATGTGCCATTCATCCAACGCACAAACATACGTGTTCTGTAAAAGAATGGTGTTAAAAATCTCATTATTCCAAACTGAAACCTTCTAGAGAATTGAGGAAGTTTAATTGACCACTCCAGAAAATACCATAACATACCATAATGCTTTTTTGTTTGTCACCCCATATTTTTGCATAAGCTTTGTCTTTAGTTTCTCTTGGGAGTGAGAATGGCCCCAAGAGAAACTGAAACCAATGCTTATGCAAAATTTTGGGCTGGCAAACAAAGAGCATTATGGTATGTTATGGTATTTTCTGGAGTGGTCAATTGGCAACATTAAATCAACAATAAACACAAAACCAAGGTATTCAAAATTTTTGCAAGATATCTGGATCCTCAATTCAACCATGACTTTAATGAACTACTCCTCAATCAGTTTGCACTAAAAAGTAGGAGTGCTATTAATAACCGAACAACCGGGATCTACGTGTCCTTACTCTTCACGAACAGCAGTTTGTTTTCATTTTAAGTCCATTAAGAGTCAGTATACTCTTTTTGAGAGAGGGCCTAGGGTGTTTTTCGTCCTTGTAAAGACTAGAAACTCTAACAATTTGCATACGTGTAACGAAGACAGCACATTCTCTTCAGTTTTTTTAAGACCCTGAGTCAGGGATCTCACTAAGATTAGAGGGTGTCGAATATATGTAATAAGTAGGCTAGCCTGGGAATACAGCCACCTTTCCTCGCTCCTTGCCGCTAGAGACTCCCTAGCGGCTAGGAGCGAGGAGAGAACGCAGTATTCGTATGCTATAGGTAGGCGGGAATTGAGCAGCTAGGAAGTTCTATTCATTTGATTTTCTCAATTTTTCCCTTAAAAACAAGCCGGGGGTTATCCTTATAGTAGCCAGGGGAAATCCCCGACCCCAGGCTATTAGTGACAGCCCTGCTGAGAGTTGGTCCGGCCAGGAATTGAACCACTCACACGTCTGGTACGCAACCAACAGTATTCCCTGGGTACCAGAGGTTTTTTCTCGCGTGCGGTGGGATGCTTCGGTGTGGACTGCAGGCCAACAGATCTTAAACTGCCCATGAAATGTCTCTGGCACCCAGGGTACCAACAGTGCAAAGCAGTTCTTGGACTCAATCAACCACCATTTTAACTACACTAAGTGATTTCTGCAACGTACCCCTCCACCATATCCCTGACACTCTGCATTATTAACTTGTAGATCTCATTTGCAGGAGGTGACAAGACAATCTCTGGTGCAGATAACACTGTTTCTATCATAAACAATGGCTGGCGAGCATGAAGCTGTTGGTTAAATTGCTGCAAGTTCTTTGTCACCATCTAAATAAAGCAAAAAAAGTTTGACTTGCTTCCCAATCAATCAAAAGTGGAGAATAATAAACTAATGACTTGTGTGTTTACATTTCGTGTATGCCACATGATATTCATTTCAATAACTTGCTAGGAACAATTGTATTACATTTATAATAAAGCAAAAAACGTTATTTAAATAGTTAATTCCATCTCTCTGCTGTCTGGAAGTAAACTCTCACATTTATCTCAAGGTGATGAACACTCGTCTTCTTGTACACCACATATTCGGTAATAGGGACCTTAACATCCGACAACGGCGACAGCAAAGACAACGTCAAAAAAGCAATAGGCTTAATAGCCACAACTAAAACTCTGCACGTCCATCGTAGTTTTTTGTACGTTTTTTTGCCGTCACTGCACCACTACAACGTGAAAATGCCTAATTTCACGTTTTACAGAGGAAGTACACAAGCGACCACCTCTCTCTTTCTGGACTTGCATATGATTCTTAGGAATTCAACTTTAGGAGGGTTCACCTACATTTGACTAAGTTAGTGACTTCGAGTAATCGCGATGAAGATTGAGAGAACGTGAATTCACTTTTTCAGCGACGTTTTCGCTGCCGTCGCCGTCCTCGGATCTTAAGGACCCTAATAGGGACCCTGGCGGCGACGGCGGTGATAACTTCGCTTATAAAGGGAATTCAGGTTTTTCAGTTCAATTTTTATCACGATTATTCCAACTCACTTAATTTTTCGAATGAACTAGGAACTCTCAAAGAGTTAAATTCCTATGAACCATCACCAAGTCCAGGAACAGGAAAAAATTTTGTTGTCGCTTGATAACATCCTCTATAGCACTTGAAATTAGGCATTTTCACGTCATGGTCATGCAGTGACGGCAGAGAAATAATGTACAAAAAAGTGTGCTGCATGTGTAGGGTTGTTGTTTTGACGTTCTTGTTGCCATCGCCGTGTTCCAGTCTTCACGCCCCATTTGTTGCATAGCTGGAACTTTTCCCTCAACTGCATGTGTTTTGTTTATTGGTTACCCTGAGGTCACATGACATCTAACAATAAAACTGTTTCCCATCAAACGTCTCTGAGCAGCATACATTGCAAAATCTAAGACGTCCCAATATAACAGAACACTTTTACCCGTCAATATTGATGTTGACGGCTTGTTGAGATTTTAACTTTCATAAATTTGTGACTAAGTGGCTGGTCCCTTGGGAAACTAACTTGAGGAACGCAATACTTTCCGTGGAGCTGAGGGAACATTAATTAGAGAAAACTAGCCTAAGGGGTTAGAGGAGAGGAAATTTTAGAGGGGAAGGGGGAAGGGAGGAACAGAGAAATAAAAGCTTTTCTCTCCCTTCGCTTTCTTCCCTTTTTTCTTTTCTCTCCAGAATCGACTGATGGTCAGGCTAGAGGAAAATAAAATTAAAAGTTTACCTCAGGGCCAGGCTTAAAGTGTTAATTTTTTTTCAATAACAGATGTTGCAAACCTTAGTGAGAGACTCATATACAGCATTCTCCCAGTATGCATAGTAAGGTTGCAGTTTGGTAGATCTGCCGGTGTTGGTATGAACCACAAGTCCCTCCATCTTTGTCAACAGTGGACCAATAGCTCTGTATTTCCTGGACAAGTTATCAAGCTCCAAAGCTCGAGCTTTTTCAAGGTATTCAAAGAATTCCTATTAGAAAACATCAAGCACATTAGTAAGTGATGGAACAGTAAATAACATCTCCGATGCCTGCAGACACTAATCATATTTATCTTTGCTCTTAATAGTTGTTAACTCCTTTAAATTGCATTTAAATGCATTATACAAGAAGACAATAATAATGTAAGTACGGTATGCACCACTTGACAAACCTTAGCATCTGGCAGCATTCCCCCAATCTTTGGTGGAGGTTGCTTAAAAAGGATAGTGTTCTCTATCATCTCCAAACGACTGTTGATATCTTTAGCATTCTTCTGAATTTGATTCACAAGTGATTCAAATTTGCTGATTGCCTGTGCGGAAGTTTAAACAGCAAAGATTAGTTGATAACGTGCTGGTAATACCCCATTCTCAGGAAATTAAACTTTTCTAAGCTCTGAATGACTGAGCAATTGCTTTCAAATTGTATGATGTTGTAGCTATTATTTTGTACATTTCGAATTTCATATTATTATATTTACCTGGCCACATCGTGTGATGTAGTCACTTATTCCCAGTGAGTTCCAGTTCAATCTCTTTGCACCCGGTTTAAGGACTCGTTTTAATTCTTTGATGTGATCATCAAGTAGTTGGGTCTAAAGGAAAACAAAAAAAATGAATGAAAGGTGCCGTGGATATTTAAGTCCAAAAATTACAATGGACTTATGAGTAGAGTAATTCAGAGATATTTGAACGTTGGGATGAACGAGATTTCTATCAACCTACTACTATTTTACTGCATCAAAATGTGAAGAAATTGAATCCATGTTACTAAGTTTTACAAAGTGTAAATGCTTTACCTCTGCAACATTTAAGCTACCAATAACAGTGTGATATCGATCCAACATCAGTTTCAGGCCATCCACATACTTTATGTACTTCTCCTCCTACATAATACGTTAAGTTACAAGAACAAAAATCTCAGTAAATTATCACATGATAATGGGAATACATCAAGAGCAATTTCCTTGGGGTATATATATAGAAGAATATATTTTGTACAATTTGTCCCTACATGTAATGTTATCTGATGCAATATTCCACTTTGATCTGTGTATATTTTTCTTCAAATTTCGCACAAAACTAAAAGCATGGTGTTTACTCCCGGTTTCCATGTTCTTTCTTATTATGCCCTCCACTCTCCAGCCTTCACTACTGGGTTACTACTCCATTCCCTTCTCATCAACTGTAGCCTGCGAAGAACAGACGTATTTCCGATCGTCGCTTCTCTCCCTCCGAAAATTAACTTAATTAACTTAATTAAATTAGCTATTTTCGGAGGGAGAGAAGCGACGACTGGAAATACGTCTGCGCTTTGCAGGTTACATCAACTGCTGACATCACAGGAAAATTTATCCCCTTTTGGCAGCCCTTTTAAACTGTAGTTAAGTTAGGAATGATAGCCGAAGTTGTAGAAAGCAAGAACTAGATAGAGAAGGACAGTCAGTAACATAAGACCCCATACCAAAAAACGTTTAAAATATGAAAACAGCCGCTTCACCTGCTTCAAAGCCGTACTTATTTGCTTCAAGGCAAAAATTGAATGGTGGGAAACAACGTTTGTTCATGACATGATAAATTACCTGTAAAGCAACATTCCTTGCGAGTTCAGGAACCTGGAAGCCAAGCTGCTCTAGGTATTTGGTCTCCATGATTATCATGCCTAATTCAGGTGCAAAATCTGCCACATACTGTACATTGGGATGCGAGGCTGAAAAAAAAAACACAATAATGCTAACAGTGCTGACATTTGGCTTCATAAAATTTAGGTCAAGTGCAGTGCAGAGAAAGTATACATCAGATTCTGTATTTTTCAGTTTGATTAACTGTATTATTTGGCCAAAAAGACCCTGAAGTAGAAGCCAAATAAAAGCGAGACCATTTTGACTACATTTGCACATGTATATGCCAGGCTTCTAATTTTACAAAGCCTCATATGCAATTGTTTATCTAGCTCTCCCCAATAAAAAGACCTTCTCAAGGGAGGCAGAAAAATAACTGTGTGGGAGAGGCCAGTTCTATCAAATTTTTTATTTTTTTAACAAAATTATGTGACAAAATGAAATGAGAGATTCAGAATGTGAAATGGAAATAATGTGAATAAATTTCACAAATTTCATTATTTTGTTTTGAGAGAGAGCAATCTAGAATGTATTGTTGTCTGCATCAATAATAATACTGTTAATTCAAGATTGCCATGCCAGGATTACAGTATTTTCTTATAGGCAAAAATTTCCTTACATAATGATTGATGGACTCTTAAGGTCAACAGTGTGGCGCTGCAAATTACCTTGAGACTGAAGAGCAGCTGTCAGGCTAGCTGAAGCATCATCAGAACCTGTGCCTTCATCGGCAACACTTCTGTGTGTAGTAGCAGAGCTTGCTGAGGGCTTTGTAAGAAGATTTTTCTTGAGATAGATCAGCAGATTGGCTTCAACCTGTTCCCTCCATGCTTCATACTTTTTGTCTTCATAATCCTTCATTTGCCGTGCCACATTTAGATACTTTTTACTTGCCTAACAGAGAATAGAAAATTGTGTTTCGAAAATATCTTAATATAATAATAAAATCTTATAGAAAACTTGACTCATACCAGTTTTCCTTGCTCAGAATTAAGCATGTCCTCCATTTCCTGAAATCTCAGGATGGTGTGTTTAATGCGCAGAAAAAGAGATCGTTCCCAGCTAATAGCTCCAGCTACCGGAGGCTGATTCTTGAAGATTGGGGGTTTGTCCACATTAGCTTTGAACAATGTATACATGGCATCCACCTAGTGAAAAAAAAGGCACAGAATGAATCACATTTTACTATCAGAAAATTATTCAAGAAGATTGCTTTCTTTAGTCACTGCACATACTTTCTGCTAATCTTGGAACAGTCTGTAAAATTTGAGAAAATTAGCTTCTGTGTCATGTAACATGGCATTCTTGCACATCTAACACTGTATCCTATGACTTTGTTGAAAATTATATTACAGTGTAATTTTTTTTAACTTAACATACATGTAGACTTATCAGTTTAGGTTTAGCTTATGTTATGTAATTATTGCTATAATTCACACCTCTTTGCCAAACTGCACCAGGATGTCGTTGAATTTTTTCATCATTTGGGAGTTAATAGCTTCACGAGATCTGATGTGTCTGAAGTTGAGCAGCATGTCAAAAGCTCCCTCAGCAGAACGCAGTGTCTTGAATGAATCATCTATGAAGTGCCTTGCTTCATTTTCAATGGCTGTTACTTCCCTGTGAAACCAGTCCATAACATTGCGCCAACTGGCAGCATGCCTGAGACTAAATGCATCAAATCCAATCTGCAGAGAACAAAAAGGCATTTCCAGAATATAAGGACATTTATGAAAGGAAAATCAAAGCCGCATTCATATTTAACCTGCGTGTAACAATTTATACCAAGCAAGTTTTGTTATTCTTCACTCTGATGTAAGTATTACGTTACATTGCATCTCAACTTAAGTCCCATTCACACCAAAGCTTAAAAATGCTTAAAAGCTGTTTAGTTAAACATCGTTTAAATTTGTTTTCTTTATAAAAGTTTCTTACTGTAATTTTATTGATGGCAAATTTAGCGCAATAAAAAAATATTGTTATGTAACATTTCAAAAGATTCATTTGAATAATTCCATGTAAAAGTATGTCCATTACTGTTTTTCATTTGTTTGTTGAGTTGGTGTGAATGGGACATAAACCATTCTACAATATCACTACACCATTAACTTACAGTTTCAATAGGTTTAACAAGCCCATCAACCCTTTTCAACACATCCTCAATGCGCTTGGGATCGCCAGTAACAGCTTTGAGTTCGGGTCCAAAAATATTGTAGAACTCTTCCATGACAGTTGCCACCTCCTTCAAATCCTCACAAATCGAGGCCATGTGATCTGTTCTCTCAAATAGACGTTTTCTATCAAACTCCCACCTCGCATCTCGGCCAGAAGCTTCAATCTTAGCTCGCACATCAAAGTAAGATTCCTTCCATGTTTCCAATGTCCTCTTGGCTTCAGTAGTTTTTTGTTTCATAAGGTATGGAGGCTCCCTGGGGAATCAATGGACAAGCAAAATGTTGCATCAATTGCTTAAAATTCAAGACTAAAAAAATTCTTGACTTTTAGGTTGTCCTTTGGATAAGCAGGTCTCACATTTTGCCTGCTTAAGGCCATTGATTGTTTTAGCTAGTGAGTTAGCTTCAAGATGTTGACTTGCCTGAACTCTTACCCACTGGGCAAGTGGAAACAAAGTTACTTGTCCGACAAGAAAATTTGCTAGTCCTGGACAACCAGACAGATTTTATTGTGTCCCGTAAACTGGCGGGTTTTCGGAGTAATAACTCATTGCAAACTCCAGACTAAAATTTAATTCACTCTGGATTCCTGACACATGGTACAATGTAAAATGTATGCTCACCACAGGAATTTTGCAGGAATGTGAGAATTCGTAGGATGATATTAGGATGTTAATAACGTTTTGTTTGCATCTTTTCCTTTGTGAACTAGTAAGGCACTCCCTGAAAGGTGGTCTGGGCATGGAAGCCAAGGTTTCTGGATATTATAGGATCTTGTTTCAAGATTGTGATCGATCAGCAAAAAAAATCCCATGGCGAGAGATTGCAAATTTTACCAAGAGAGAGTTAGAGGTGTTAACTCAGTTCTGTTCTTTATTGAGCGTGAGTTTATTGTCTGGAGGAACAGTTCTGACAAAGAAAGTGGTTAAGGGCATTGCATGGACATCTACCCTGGAGGAGAGGGGGCAGGTTGGGGGAGGGAGAGGGGGAGAGGGAGGGGGAGAGGTCATTATCTAAGCATAACCCAATCTTAATAATATAATAATTATTATTAAGGGGATAGTTTTGCCAGGAGCCTTCAGTTGAAGAACTACATCATGAAGAACATTACTAATGCAAGCTTTTCAATCTTTGTTTCAATCCAGTTGATAAGCCCATCAATCTTCGCCAAAGCAGCACCACATTTTCTTTATAAAAAAACTCCTTTATTGAGAGTTCAACAACTTAAAACAAATTCTTTTATACTCACCTGAAAATTGTGCGGACATTGACAATCTTGGACACTCTTTCACTAAGCTCCCAAGCAATCCTTTCCATTAATGGCACCATTCTCTCATCTCTGTTGTAGTGTCGTGATATAATCCACACCATTCTCAAGGCATTCATCATTGATGGGATAGTCTCCAAAACAATGTTGAAGCTAGCACCAAGAGCTAAGTTTTTAAAATGCCTCTCAAGAGTGGAAAGAAAACGCACATTGTCCTTCGCTTCAGTGTAGTATTTTGTTAGTTCTGCTCTGTGATACTCAAAACTTGCCAGACTTTCAGAATGGACATTAGTCAAGATAGCTACCACTTTATTAACTGTTGGAAGTTTTAACTGTTCAGTGATCGCACTCAACGTAGCATTTCTCTCTCTCCAGAAGTCTATTTCGGCTAAAGGTCCATTCCCCTGTGGTGTCTTTTTTAACTGGATCTCCAGTGCAGAAGATATTGTGACTTCCCAGTTATGCAAAGTTTCCTCTAACATGGCTACCAGTTCAGTATCTTTAGCCATTTCTGCAATATCATCACCCAGAATAACATCTGGCATTTCAAGACGAATGTCTCCCTCCAGTTGGTGAATTGTTCGGCTGATGTGGGATGAAAATTTCTGTATGTTCATTAAAAATTCATCTCGTAAGATGACCCTTGAACGGCTTTCCTCGGAGCCCTGGTCATCGCCAGTTACACTGCTTTGTTTATGACTTCCACCATCAGATGAACTCTCATTTCTTTGACCATTGTGTGAGAGTAGCGGCATATAGACCAGAGCTAACAACTGCTCAAGCATTTGTAAGGAAGCCCCATTATGTGAGCCAAACTCAAATAGAGGGGGAAGTATTTCTTCTGCTTCATCGAGTGTTGATGGAAGGGGCACTGGACCAGTGGTATTTCGTACAAAATAAAAGGCATTCTCATCAGCAAAGTCTTCAGGGAGGTGTTCATAGCAAACATACATTACCGTCCTTATAACTTTCTGTATGATGATTTTCTGAAATTAAGAACAAAATTTACTTAAATCTATTTAACACTATTACAGTAAATGAGAGTACTAAGAGTCAAGACAACAACTACTGTACTTACGGTTCGAGGGAGAGGAGGGGTGGTTTGATGCTCCTCTCCATCTTCTGCTCCTCCCCCTTCTGCACCCTCCACAGCAGCAGATGCAGGCATATCTTCTCCAGTTTCAGGATTTGTTTGTGGTGCAGCTTCTGCAGCTTGGGAACCTTCTCTGACAGATGAGGTTTCATCAGCAGCCTTGGAACGTGCAGAAGCTGATGGCACTCTCTCCATTACCAATTCATCCCCCTCAGCTGCTGCCTCAGCTGCATCGTTTGTGGAGGTCTTTTCACCTTCTTCGTCACCACTAGCTGTCAGCTCTGGCAATTCGGGTTCTTGAGGAAAAAGATAACATTTATTTATTACATAGACTACACTAACACAGCAGTACAAAATTTAGACATACCAGTACAACTGATGAATGGTTACTGAAATTAGCCATTTGTAGGAGTAACAATAACATTATAACAATTTTGCAGAACCAAGAAAATAAAGTCAGTAACGTACTTTGTTACTGACAATGCAGTTTGCAAAAAATTACGGTTAAAACTAATGACAAAACAATACATGTACAAACAATATTAGACTCCTAGGAGGAGGATAGCCAACCTCCTCCCTCCCAACTCTCTTGCGTGTATGATTATGCAAATGAAACTCCAACAACTTTTCATAAGTGACTATCTCCTATAAGCAAACACCAATCCAGTTACTTTAACAACAAAATTTTTCCCGCCAAAGCATAATGCTTAGAACCTCTACTAAATGAACACCCCTTGTCTGCGTTGCTGCCACTTTTTGGACTAAAGGATTTATAATTTTGCATATTTTGAGATGACATACAGTCTGATTACTATAATCACTGTATCGACTACCTACACAGAGTATATACAGAAGAACTTTTAGTGAAAGCATATAACTGCACATATTGTAACTTAGTAATTATTGTAAACAGTAATTATGATTCAAGTAGGTGGGAAATCAAACAGCTAGGAATATTGTTTGGTTCTGTTTTTCTTCTAGTTTCCTATTAAAGTAGAAAGGGGTCACATTCATACTAGAATCCCCTACCCCCTGCCCCTCAGGCCCTTAATGACAGCCCTGCAAAAGTAGCAAAAGGCCGCAAAAGTAGGTATGTCCACACCTCGGAAGACATACTATTTCATTTGATTACCATGAGCGACCACTGAATCTTTGCATTTTAGTTGGTTGCTTATGGGAGGTACGACTATATGCTACAGACAAGTAAAAAACAACATGCTGTACACTAGCTGTAATACAGGCATGTGGCTCCTTACTGACCTTAAAGTGTACATGTATGTAGTTGATCCAACTAAACTCTACAACCACATCAACAAATAAAAACCCAGTAGAGCTATTTAAGAGACAAAACTGATGTTCCCATATACTAAAATACTACAATTATAAAAGGCCTGAGTTAAAATCCAAAAGGTCGAAGGCAATGTGTTTAGAGAGACGTAAAACAGTGTCCAATTATTACGTTAGACAAAACAACATGGTTTCCAGTTTATGAAGACCAGTTTTCTTTCTTATCTATAGCAACATTTAACCATCTTTAAGAGAACAAGAGAAAAAACCGGCAAAACCGAGTCTATTATGCTTCTAATCCTCTACGCAACAACAAAGCCCCTGCATTGTTTTCAACTGAACAAAAATGGTGCCAGAAAGAAATCTAAATTTTGAGCTGGTAAACATACCTGCCTCAACTTCAATTTCCTCTTCTTCCTCCTTTAACATGGAGTAAAATATCATGGTGCAGCCTTCTTTTGGAGTTTCGTTCAGAAATTTAAGTATTTCGTTTTCATATTGCCCATCTTCTCGGGTGACCAGATCATCAAACACCTCTGGGTCTGTGATCCCAAGTCCGAGATAAATCTTGTTTCTAATCCACTCTATACGCGTATCATCCATGCTGGCGAGTTTAGCCTGAGCTCTTGTAAAAAGTACTGTATTTGTGCTTTAAGCTATATCAGTCTTGTGCCTTCTAATTCGGTTAAAATTCCTTTACGATGAACGGCTCGTTAGTTTTGAGCTCGCCGCCATCTTTACCTCTGAACTGTTGCTATGGCATCGTTGTGTCACAACACAGTTGCGGCACAGGCATACCATTTTCGGCTTACAGCGTACGGGCAGGGAACTTGCGTGACTCCGGCAGGAGATTATATAACCTTGTAATGCTGACGTCATACCTACAACCCCAACACCGATTTTTTTTTTGTTCACAACTGAAAAATGATTAAAAAGTTTTTCAGCAAAGTGGCCGTCAAACAGTGGAATAAAGTAAACTATGAATGAAACGGGAAATTTTCAGAGGTTAATTATTGTAATTGTCAGCTCTTCCTGAATCGTTAAACGTTCAGTGTAAATGTTTATTTTCTAAGGATCACGACTCCCTCGTAGAGCTTCGTATCGTGATCATGACTGATTTGTTAAGGTTGGTTAAAATTTGTTACCTACTGATATCTTTTTTACTAGAAACATCATCCAGATTTTTCTGAAGTTATTATGTATTTCAGTCTCCCAATATCACTCATTTCATCATTTTCAACTCTATATTGTGCTCTGCTTTTCTCTTCAAACGTTCTTTGTTGAAAAGAATTTCGATTTCAATTGCACAGTAGAACGTGGTTTCCACCATAAAAATCCCGCATCAAGGAAATAATCTGAATTGATAAATTGTGTCGCTATTTCCTAGAGCGTTTCCATTACAAAAGATCACGTTTTGAGGAAGAAACGTGAAAAAGGATACGGCTTAGTCAGCGTTGCGAAATCGCCCGCGAAATCAGCCTTCTGACCTTGTAACAGACCACGACATTATTTTACTCACCAATTTACTTCAGAAACTGTTTCCTCGATAAAAAGGATTTAGAGAAAAGACTCAGGTTATCCAGCAGAAAACAATAAACTTTAAAAAGAGAACCAATTGCTTGACTTAGAAAAAAATAATAAAGAAGGTTAATCCACACGGTGAAAACCCGCATAAATTTACTGCGATAGAGGATTAAAAAAGCAAGGTTGTAGCCGTTGACAGTTGCTTTCGGTAAATTTTTTCAGTACCCCGCAAGATGGGCAAAAAAAGCTGTAAAAATACGCGAACGTGAAACACACTCTGTACAATACAGTATAAAAATGGCTTTTTATCGGGTTTGTTGTTTAGCACCAAGGCTAATTTCTACGTGATATAACAACATTGCTGATTCGTCTGTAATTTACTACTGGTCTTTATCTCTCTCAGATCCCGCAGAATTTCCATTGATTGTGTTCCTTTCCTTATAAAACCTCTGATCAGGCGTTTTTTTTCCCGTTTTTGAGAAGACATGAATGGAGATATAGGGCGGGCATAATCGCAGACTGTAACTTATATTGCTTTGTCAGTTGAGGTCGGGTCTACTATAATACTGAAATAGTTGACACATTCTGTCTTTTGACCCCACAAAATAAGAATTTCAATTTAATACAAACTTGGCTCCGTTCCCTCCTCCCTCAATGCCCGGGTGTATGTGTGACGAATTGTACCCGGATTTTGCCTCGCACTGTCAATTAAAATAACACGAGATTTGCGAAATCATACAACGTTTATTAAATATTTACCAATAAAACTATATTTTATATTTACAAAGAATTCAATAAATTAAATCTAAAAAATAGATCTTAGTCATTAGCGCTAAAAATAAATACTTGTTACTTTCCAAAAATTTCTTTGTAAAACCACTTTTTTTATATTTACAAAGCATTCAATAAATTAAGTCTCAAATATAGATAATAGCCATAGCTATAATTAATTTGCAAATACAACTATTTTATTTTTACAAAGCATTCAGTAATTCACAATGACAAAAATGCGAGATATTAGTGACAGAGATAGAAGTCAATAAACACGTGTGAATTTGCTAAATTTCTCTACGCAGCTAGAATTTTCTCGTTTAATTTTTTTTTGGTTAAACGTTCAGTCTCAAGAAAGAAAGGGTACATTGAAATGCACAACACAAATGCTCAAAGCTTTGACAGATAAATCTGTGGTCTCTTGAGAACACGATCCACCATGGCACTGGCTTCTATAGCACATCCCCAGGAGAAAGTCACACCTGAGCCTCCGTGTCCATAGTTGTGCAGAATCGACGGACACACAGGATCCCACTCAAGACGAACGTTACCTTTACGAGCGGGCCGCAGTCCTACCAACACTTCTTCCACGTCTTCGTCTCCATAGTTACGAAGTGGAGGGTAGAACTCTTTGACTTTCTCAAACATTCTTCTGATTGGTGGATAATCGAGGGTGAGATTTCTGTCCCATTGGTAGGGTTGTACCATGCCACCCAACCACAGTTTGTCTTCACCTCTTGGAAGGATGAACACAAAGCTTTGTCCGTCTTTTTTGGACTCATCAATGTCCTCGATCAGCGAGATGCACATAGAATGGTTGAGTTTGGGCATCAAGCTTCCATCATTTCTAACTTTAAGAATACAACCTAAAATTGCAACAAAAACCACTGTTAGAATGTGATACTCAAAGTTTGATGATAGGTGTTTGTTTGTCACGGTGTTGAAATTTGAAAGAGGAATGAGAGGTTTGTATGAGTATGTAAATACAAAGAATAAAAGGGAGAATTATTTACCTCTCAGAGGGTAAACATCTTCGTCTCCTGCCAGTTCTTTAGCGCTGAGTCCAGAGCAGTTGAAGATCAGCTGAGCTTTGTATTTCCTTTTCAAGTCTTCTGCTTGATCTCTCAGCAGTCCTTTAATTTCATCGTGTACAAAGCGACAGCCCTTATCTTTACACTGTTTGTAAAGCCACTGCATGTATACAACCGTATCAACCATAGGAGCCATGTGCTGGTATGCGTCCACCACTCCCGTGTCTGTGTTTACAGCTAAAGGAGAGAGCGAAATAGTTAGCAATCAGTTAGCATCTATATGCATAGAATAACTGCAAGGGAATTATAAATTCTAACTGAATATTTTGGAACTACACACTAGACGAAGCTATAAAGGATTTGGAACAGACATCATTCCACTGAACCTTTAGTGGAAAAAAAGAACTGTAAGTCAGTACCCCGAGTGTCAGGGTCTTTTTAGTCAAAAGTCCGTATGAAAACATAGAGGTGAAGCGCAACACAGCATACAAATATATGAAGCGTTGAAATCGGTTAAAAGGTAAGATATGAAGGCACTTTTGTTCGGAGAGGTTCTTATGAGTATCAAACAAAATTATTCATAAAATGAACGCACGTTAGATAGGGTGCCATACGAACTCTTACCAGTTTCCTCGATGAGTTTTTCGTCATGACGAAAACCTGGCAAATGGCAGAGTTCATTCATCTTGTCCAACTGTGCTGGAAGGTCTTCAACCATGTCCTTGAAGTAGAAGACAGATTGTCTGAGGTACGCTCCAGTTTCTTTTGGTTTCATAGCCAATTCCATGAACTTTCCATAGCTGTCCATACACCACACCTTGGACCTCTCAAGTGACTTCTCATCTGTGTGCCGTCCGCACACCGCAGGAGGCCATTCCCACAAAGCACCGGCGATCTCGGAGGTGATGCATTTACCAGAAGCGACTGGTGAGGCGAACTCCTTTGCTACAACTGTGACTTTGTACCTAAGAAAAATAATAGGTATATTTGATTAATATGGATGAATACACACTATAATCAACAATAAAATTACTAGGCGAAATAGGGAGGCAACTAAAGAATACGACTTTATTTCTACGCTCCACCCGAAAGAAAATATGACGTTCACACGGAAGTGTCTGGCTGCGGCAAGAGTGACTGTATGAAAAGTAATATTGAGCATTTTAAGTTACGTGTCAAGGAAAATTACGCATGCCTAATATAGTCAGGTGAGTCAACGTTTTTCTTTAGTCCCTCACATGCAAGATTTTTTCCTTTTGCTAACAAAGCCCAATGAATGGAAAATCGCTGTGTCTGTTAGAGGAATGAAGTGTTATCCTTATTTAACCGCTTTTCGTTAGAATGATTTTACTTAACCTGTGTGTAAAACAGATAGCAGACCGATACGCAGTATTACACTGTATTTTTAAAAAATGTTTGGTTGCTGTTGTAAGATTAGATTAAGTAAAATTACAGTCTGTTTCAAAAACCGCCGACTAACTTATCGTCAAGGAAGTTTTGAAATATTAGTCACGCTCTCATTACTCTCTGCCTGTATTCCAACAAGGAAATAAATACAATGTCAATCGATTCATCCGTATTAAAATAAACTTAAATGTGAGTTAACGCCGGATCTTTTCGAAACATTTTTGATCCGAACGGACGGAAGAACTAGTTAAAACTAGTTAAGAAAATTTAGGAAGCGGCTCTTGACAGTGTTTATTAGAAAAGGTGGTTATTTTCAAATTTGCTTTTTTTCTAAGGGTTACTTACCCCTTGTTTAGTAATTGTAAAGCACTGGTTATCCCAACTACTCCGCCACCGATCACGAGAATGTGAGGCACTTTTGGTGTGTTCTGAAACAAAATATTAAAAACGTAAATTTTCAAGAACACTGAAAGAGTATTCACTGGGTTGAGCTGATGATAAACACAACCGTTGATAAGTCAGGGTAATAACGGGCCCTGTAGCTGGAAATAAAATGTTTTTTATCGGGTCTTGGTCAGATTCTTTTCCTAGCATCTTTTTATATATATCATTGAGAAATTATTATAAAATCGCATTGAATGAATTTATTCCACTTGTTTTTTTTTTGTTGTTGTTTTAGGAAATAGGAGATACCAGAAAAGTTGTGTTCCTCCAATTCCATCCACCTCTGTCAGCTTAACATTAAAACAATGCTTGTACCGGGTCTTGGGCAGATTTTGCTCTTAGCACGTTCTTAGTAACACTGAGAGCGTATTTAATAGCATTGAACTGAACTTCATCACAACTGTGCGTTATGAAAGAGTAGATCTACAGAAAGACACCCGCTGTTTGTGCCAAGCTAACAAACAATCTTGAGTTTTGCACGTCCAATTTCGTCCACTCTAGCTTAAGGCAAAAATAATAAAATTTTATTTTAAAAGAAAAATTCTTCTCGTTACCTCTAGTTTTTTGTTGTTCTCAAACTTTCTCGTAAAGGGCAATGCCATTTTTCCAGCCTGTTCTCTTCAGCTCACTTTGATTTTCTTCTTTTCTTGAGTCCTGAAGCTGGTTTATGCTGTATATCCAAAATGATCCCATTTTATAGGCAATCGTTTTCAATCCTATGAAACGTCGTGTGGTGTCAAAGTGACGTTAAAGGTGAAACGTCCGGCTCAAATCTAGGGCGGGCCATGACAATGCAGTACGTCCAGTCACATTCAAAGTAGCCACTAGTGTTTTATAAGATGATCTACAGACCAGCCGATATAACTTTGTTACCATGGAAACATTTATTCCGATAATTAAGTATACACATCTCATTCCATTTTGTGAAAAGCCACATCATTCAACTTTAAGAAGGAATAACTCCATTTCAGAATTTCCTATCAATATTCATTTGTCTTTTTAGATTTCCAAGGGCCTAACTAGAAACCATAATTCAAGTTTGCCTTTACCCTTTTATCTTGTGGCCTACGTAACTGATGAGTTAATTCGAGAAGCATCTGTTCCGCTTCTGCGCAAATTACGTGACTTGTGCACCTTGTCACCTTCTTTGATCAAAACCCAATTTGCAAAAAAAGAAAACATACAAAAGATAAAAACACACGAGAGTTCTTTTTTGATTTTTTTAACAATTAGATAAAAACAGAGAATTAAATGTTAATTGAACTCTCTTGAACTTATTAGCATTTTATTTAACGCGTGATTAACGACGAGTGTTTTTGACGTCACGTCAGACTAGGAAATAGGCAAATTGTAATCGTGACAACTTTAACACACACTTTAAAATTTCTAAAAAATTTTCTTGATAAGAAGTATTTAAAAAAAAGACCCAAGTTATATGGCACCAAACAGCATAAAAAACTCTAAGATATTTTCTTTATGTCCAGGAGCCTACAAGTTATAATTTAAGGCCCCGGAGATCCACTCACACTAACAAAACATGTTCAATCGAAGTTTCAACCAAATCAATCACGAAAACTAAAACACTACCCTTTGCACAGGCCTCAGGTAAGTTTGCACTAAATTTGGAGGCAGCAAAAGTTAGAAGGCACATTTTGTGAAAGAAACAGATCACTGTGTCTCTCATACGTGTAAAAAGGAGAAAATTCTTTGTTGATAAGGAAAAAAGGCGTGCGGTTTAAATGCGAAAAGTCAGGATAAAGTGTTAAAGCTGGGTAGGCCTTCAATGGTCTACAAAAGACTGGATCATAATTTTAAATATTTAAAATAACAAAACAGCAAAGACGAAAGTGATTTGTGGATTCCCGATATTTCGCACCGACAAGCCGTTCTTCTTCGGTAGCCTCCTCGCAGACGTCCGTTGCGGTTCGTTCGTCACATATTCATTTCTCCCCCATGGACGTCTGCTAACCACAGCCGTCCGTGGGGGAGAAATGAATCCGTGACGAACGAACCGGCCAAAGAACGTCTGCGGGAAGGCTACTTCTTCTGGGGATTTAATGAAAAAAGGAAAGTCGGTACAATTCAAATGGTACGGAATAATAGTAAAAATACTACAGACGACTCCATGCGCCTTTCATTGTTGCATTATCGCCTTATACCGGAGTTAGCAAAAGTTTAAGAAAGATTTTTGAACTACACGTTTCTTTGTCAATGTTATTTTATTTCCGCAAGTTTTCGTGACTTGGCAAGGGAACAGGAAACGCCCAATGTAACTATTTCACGTACAGTGAAATCTGTATTAAGCGGACACCCTCTATTAAGAGGACAGTAGCCAAAATCGCCAAATTTATTTCCCTTATCTTTACTGTTAATTAAACCCTTGTTAAGCGGACAACTCTGTTAATCGGACGAGGACACCTAAAAAGTGGATAAAGTGGTCATTTCTATGTAACAAATCTGCATCAAACTGACACTTATTATATTCCACCATTTAACACGCCGGGCACGGGAAATGCTAAAGATCTCCGCTCACACAATTTTCGATTTTTCAATCAAAAACGAGACTTCTCAAAAGATGTTTTAATTGGCGTCAACATTGTTGAATGCGCAAGAAAAAAAGAAACCGGATATGCATACAGGTACAGGAAGTTTATCTTTTAACCCATTTACAAGGAACTCGATCACCTTGCAATACGTACTCGCAGCCTTCATTAACTCAGTTTTAGAGTACTGATCTCTCATTTTGTTTTGTTTGTATATAGCTTGTTTTACTCATTTGATCTCTTAAAAAATATGAGGTGCAATGTTCGTTTAAAGTCTTTTAGTCAATTTGTCCACTTTAAAGAAATTAATTCAAACGTATATCCGGTCATAGTCTTTGGAGTATTCCACGTTTCCACTATTGTTTGGAATGGTATCTGATATCTCATTTTACTTTCTCTATCCAAACCTGTATTAGCGCATTCCAAAAGGGAATCCTCGGATGTCCGCTCAAAACAGGTGTCACTGAAAAGTTGCAGTCTCATATGCATCTGTTTTATTTAAAGTTGAATCGAGAGCTTAACTTGACTACAGGACGCTCATTTTCTTTAGGGTTTCATACTGAGTAAAGCGAGCAAAATACGCAACCACGCGTAAAAATCGGCGCCACTCGGGTCAAATACCCCAGAGGAAAATGACGGAGTAATCGTAGCTTATAATAAACAGACCGTTTTAATGAATTCTCCATGTTTCAGTGCCTGAAATCGCAACTAGGGAAAATTAGATGACTGTACTGAGTTCTAGGAAGTGCACAACGCCACAACTCTTTAATCAAAATAGTACTGAGCTAAATTAAAGTGTCTCTAACAGGTGTGGCTGGATGAATAACGATCAAGATTTGAAATTCAGTTCAGGTAAACTCTTTCTTTATATATATAAGAATATATTAAATAAGAATATAAAGGCTGATATTTGCGAAATTTTAAGAAAATGATAAGAATAAACACAAGGCTGAGATTTTGTGTGTTGAAAATCTGTCAATACAATACAATAATGCAACAGAGAATGAGCTCAGCTAAGCTCATTCTCTCTTGAATAATGTTTTCTCTAAACAGCAAAACTAGTTACCAACACGAAAAAACCTGCTTAAACTGCAATTAATACTCCAATATATTTTAAAACGGAAAAGTCATAAGCTATAATTTAAGAATGATGCAAGAGTGTTTTTAGCCAGAATCGCAGAAAAAAAAAATTCAGCCTGGACCGGAAAAACAAAATTCTTATAAAAAAAGAGTGTAATACATAATCACGACACCAATAGAGCATTAAGAGAACAACGTTGCAGTCATAGATAGCTGGGGCAATCTCCTTCAACGATGAAGCCTTAGCAAAGCAAGGTTGCCGCCGTGGACTGCATCCGCGCAGCTGATTTGCTCCCCTTGGAGTTCTTCAGTACGACTACGGCATAAGCAAGATGGCAAAAAAATGATGTTAAGATATCCCAAAGTCCCCGTACCCTTGGTACACGTCGGCAGAGAAATGTGTCTTCGCCAGGTTGGTTGTTCAGCAATTAAAGCTAATTTCTGCGTAATAATAGCCTTGCTTCTTCGTTTATGATTGCCTGATTTCAGGCTCTCTCAGATCCCGTACGTACCCAAGCAGCATTTTGTTCGTCTGCGGTTTGCTTATGTTGATTCGGTAGTTAAGGTCGGGTTTACTAAAGTACTTAATATGGTGACTTATTCTGTCTATTGATCTACTGAAAATGATAGTTCTTCTTCTTTTTACACAACGTCAGCTTTAAAGTGTACATCAGAGGTTAACACAGCGACTTAAGTGTCGTTTATGCAACAGAAATTGCGGGTGTTGCATAAAACCTTTTTTACGAGAAAAATAGTACCTGGATTTTGCCTTGTCTTGAGGTGAATGATCAAAATCAAAGTGAACTCATATAACTTTTATTAAATATTTACCAATAGAACTGTTTTGTATTTACAAAGCATTCAATAAATTAAATCTCAAACATAGATAATCTCCATAGCTATTATTAATTTCCTAATACAACTTTTTTATATTTACAAAGCATTCAATAATTCACAATGACAAAAATTCGATATATTAGCCATAGAGATAAAAGTCAATAAATACGTCTTAATTTGCTAGATTTCTCTTTATAACCAGCATTTTCTCGTTTCTTTTATTTCTAGTTAAACGTTCAGTCTCAAGAAAGAAAGGGTACATTGAAAACTCAACAACAAATGCTCAAAGCTTTGACAGGTAAATCTGTGGTCTCTTGAGAACACGATCCACCATGGCACTGGCTTCTATAGCACATCCCCAGGAGAAAGTCACACCCGAGCCTCCGTGTCCATAGTTGTGTAGAATCGACCGACAAACAGGATCCCACTCCAGACGAACGTTGCCTTTACGAGCGGGCCGCAGTCCTACCAACACTTCTTCCACGTCTTCGTCTCCATAGTTACGAAGTGGAGGGTAGAACTCTTTGACTTTCTCAAACATTCTTCTGATTGGTGGATAATCGAGGGTGAGATTTCTGTCCCATTGGTAGGGTTGTACCATGCCACCCAACCACAGTTTGTCTTCACCTCTTGGAAGGATGAACACAAAGCTTTGTCCGTCTTTTTTGGACTCATCAATGTCCTCGATCAACGAGATGCACATGGAATGGTTGAGTTTGGGCATCAAGCTTCCATCATTTCTAACTTTAAGAATACAACCTAAAATTGCAACAAAAACCACTGTTAGAATGTGATACTCAAAGTTTGATGATAGGTGTTTGTTTGTCACGGTGTTGAATTTTGAAAGAGGAATGAGAGGTTTGTATGAGTATGTAAATACAAAGAATAAAAGGGAGAATTATTTACCTCTCAGAGGGTAAACATCTTCGTCTCCTGCCAGTTCTTTAGCGCTGAGTCCAGAGCAGTTGAAGATCAGCTGAGCTTTGTATTTCCCTTTCAAGTCTTCTGCTTGATCTCTCAGCAGTCCTTTAATTTCATCGTGTACAAAGCGACAGCCCTTATCTTTACATTGTTTGTAAAGCCACTGCATGTATACAACTGTGTCAACCATAGGAGCCATGTGCTGGTATGCGTCCACCACACCCGTGTCAGTGTTCACCGCTAAAGGAGAAAAATAGTTAGCGATCAGTTAGGATCTGTATGCATAGAATAATTGACAAGGGAATTATAAATTCTAACTGAATACTTTGGAACTACACAGTAGACGAAACTATTGAGGATTTGTCTAGAACATGTACCATTTCGCCGAACCTTTACTTGCATGTACGTAGAAGACTATTGAAATTCTTAACTGCTTTTGAGGTGAAGCGCAACAGCGCGTAAAAATAACAGGTGCGTTGAAGTTGTTAAAAGGTAAGATATGGAGGGACCTTTGTTCGAAGAGGCTCTTATGAGCATTAAACACAAAAAATATGTTAATAAAACTGAGCGCACGCGAGAAAGGGAAAGACGCTTTTTCTTTTCCTGGCGCTCTCTTTGCCTTTCCTCAGGTTCTCTGCGGCACCAAATATGCCACCGAAGAGGAGATAGGGAGCCAGATGAGTTCTTACCAGTTTCTTCGATGAGTTTTTCGTCATGACGAAATCCTGGCAAATGGCAGAGTTCGTTCATCTTGTCCAACTGTGCTGGAAGGTCTTCAACCATGTCCTTGAAGTAGAAGACCGATTGCCTGAGGTACGCTCCAGTTTCTTTTGGTTTCATAGCCAATTCCATGAACTTTCCATAACTGTCCATACACCACACCTTGGACCTCTCAAGTGACTTCTCATCTGTGTGACGTCCGCACACCGCAGGAGGCCATTCCCACAAAGCACCGGCGATCTCGGAGGTGATGCATTTACCAGAAGCGACTGGTGAGGCGAACTCCTTTGCTACAACTGTGACTTTGTACCTAAGAAAAATAATAGGTATGACTTAATTAAGAGGAAGGAATGCACACTATAATCATAAATTAAGTTATGCGAAATAGGGGTAATTGAACTGGAGGCAAATAAAGAATACGAGTTTATTTCAACGCTCGTCATCCGAAGGAAAACACTGCGTTCACACACAACGTGTCTGGTCGCGCAAAGAATTACTGTATGAAAAATAATATTCAACATTTAAGTTTACGTGTCAAGGAAAAAAGCGCATGCCTAATATGGTAAGGTGAGTCAGCGTTTTTCTCTGGTCCCTAACACGAAGGAATTTTTTTCCTTTGCCGCAAAGTCAACCAACGGAAAACCACTGAATCTGTTAGAGGAAGGAAGTGTTTTCCTATTTTGATAGATTTATTTCACTGCTTTAAGTTTGAATGATTTTTCTTAATCTGTGAAACAGATGATAGCAGTATTACATTGAAATTCCATTACTTTGTTTTGTTCACTTGTGACAATGGCTGATTTGAGTTAAATCAGTCAGTTTTGATTTCAAAAACTACTGAATAACTTGTCGTCAAGGAAGTTTAAGATATTAGTTACGCTCTTCATTGCCATTTTTTTTCTGTAAGTATTCCAACAAGGAAATAGATGCAATGTCAATGATTCATCCGTATGAAAATAAATGTTTAGTGGTTGACGGATCTTTTCGAAATATTTTAATTCGAACGGAGGAACCAAACTTAAGAAAATTAAGGAACCTCTCGACAGTGTTTGTTATAAAAGGTACAAATTTGCTTTTTTTCTAAGGGTTACTTACCCCTTGTTTAGTAATTGTAAAGCACTGGTTATCCCAACTACTCCGCCACCGATCACGAGAATGTGAGGCACTTTTGGTGTGTTCTGAAACAAAACATAAAGTAGATAAATTTTCATGAACAAGAACTGATATTTACAAGGTTTGGCTGCTGATACTCCTCATAAGTCGATGTCAGGAAAATCGCGCACCGGGCGTTGTAACTGGGGAAATAAATTTTTGAATTCAATTTTTTACCGGAACACTTTGTCAGATTCTGTTCCTACCATCTTCTCATATATAACAATGAGAACAGTCACCGGACGTTTATGACCGTTTGTCCCACAAGCTACTAAAGCAACGTTATTGTTCCTCCAATTCCATCCACTTCAGCTTAAAGCAAAAAAACAAAAATGTCTATACTGCGTCTTGAACAAATTTTGTTTTTAGCACCTTCTTAGGTACAACACTGAGAGTTTACTAACATTAAACTGAATTCATGACAATTGTGAGTTATGAAGGAGTAGATCTATCTATACAAAGACAATCGATTTTTCTTCCAAGCTACGAAGCAAGCTTAATTTTTGCAGGTCCAAGTTCGTCCACTCTAGCTTAAGTAAAAAAGAATATTTGCTGAAAAAGGACAAAATCTGTTTCATTACCTCAAGATTTTTGTTGTTCTCAAACGTTCTTGTGAAGGGTAATGCCATTTTTCCAGCCTCGGTTGTCTTTGTCAGAAATAGTGTAAATCTGCTCAGCTAACTTTGAGTTTCTTCCTTCTTGAGTCCTGAAGCTGATTTATGCTGTACTGATCCAACATGACCCCATTTTATAGGCAACCGAAACAATCAGTTTTGAACATTACAAGAAATTTCATTTTTGTCAGAGTGACGTCAATGATTAAACGTCCGGCTCACATCTCAATGGACCGTGCCATGACAATGCAGTTTGTTCCACATGTTCCACATTCAAAGTAACGAGTAGTTTTTTTTTTGTGAGATGATCTATGATCACAGAACAGTAATATACCATTGTCACCATGGAAACATTTATTCCGATAATAAGGCATATACAGTTTGTAAAAAGCTACATTATTCAACTCTTGGAACGGATAACACCCTTGGCTAGGTTTACACTGGCCTAACTTGAAATCATAATTCAAGTTTGCCTTTGCCCTCTTACCTTTGGCAGGCCTTTAAGATGAGCTCATTACAGAAGCATTTGTTCCGCTTCTCTGCAAATTACGTGACCTTGTACGACTGGTGTACAGAACACGTTTTCTGACTTCAAACTGTCTTTTAAAACTTCTTCGATTAAAACCTCATTAGCAACAAAGAATAGAAACATAAAAAAAGATGGATGGATAACGAGACTTTTTTTGTTTTATATTTTAAAGCAAGTTTTAATTGAAGTCTCTTGAAAAGAGTACTTCACGCGTGATTAACAATGATAATCCCATTTGACGTCACGCGAGATTAGACAAGCGGTTGTAACGGAATGATTCAGCGATCACGATAAAAAAAAATATATTGCAATTGCTTCTGATGTTTCTTTGGACTCCTAGAGAGCTTCCACTTATTATGATGTCTCTGACTGTCATATGCCAATCGAAGATGACACAGCTACACAGATATTGTTATCCCTTTTAACTTTTTTTAAAAAGTGAAGCTTTTCCAAAATTACTTAGATTTTAGTTAAACGCTGCAAAATGCCTTTGAGTCAACTCTCAATCAAGTAAATACTTCAAAGTGAAGTTAATATCGATTTAAATGTCCTCAAAACATAGCTAGTCTTAACGTCTTAATGATGCTGACAGTTTCGATGACTGTCAGCCTTCTTTATCAAAACTTGGAGAACATTTAAAGTGTCGGAAGCCTTAAATAGGCTTCTGAAGGTGTTAATTACTGCGATAAACGCACTTTTAATGTTTTCCAAGTTTAACCTAAGCTGCGCCTTACAAAGGCATTCCCAATGGAATCAATGTTAAAAGAAAATTACGTGACCACAAAACAGCCCAAAAGAGGAAGAGAACCCGTTTCATTTTCTCGGAATTGTAAGGGTTACTTATCTGATACATTTCTAACCGCTCTTCCTTCTGAAGTTAGGGATTTTAAGTCCGGGAGGCACTCCCTTGTATAAGCCAAAAATGTATGTGCCGCCCCAAAGAGTAGGGTTTTTGCGTTGTTGGTCTGAAAACGGGTATAGACTAATATGGAATAGGGTACGGTTCTCGAGGGAACTCGTAGGAGTCCTGATGAGTGTATGAAGTATTCATTGTTTTAATTCCAAATGATTCAGAAAGAAAGAGGTGAATATGCGAATTCCAAATGAATTTGAAGAAATCTTTTTTTCTCTTGTTCTACTCTAAGTAATAGTGAAAAAAATTTCTTAAGGGCTAGGTCTGTAAACAGGTGTGAAAAATGACATTTCTTGGTCTGAAATAGGGTCAGTATTTGGAGAACCGGCCAGCCCACCTCCAACAATAATTCCTAGGTGTACCCCACCCGGGGAGATTTTGAGCAATGACGACGGTGACAGCAGCGAAAAC
Organism: Porites lutea; assembly: GCF_958299795.1. NCBI lineage: Eukaryota > Metazoa > Cnidaria > Anthozoa > Scleractinia > Poritidae > Porites > Porites lutea. The sequence goes on from NC_133211.1 coordinate 12,396,052, forward strand.
GTTACTTAAAAAGCCCCATCCACGTGTAAAGTTGTTTTGCTAACCTAAATGCTTTTAAAGCTACCAAATGTTACAACATCTTTAACAAAAATTATAAGTACAATAAAATTAAAGGGGAAGCCTCCAACGTCAAAATTTTTGCCGATCAAAGAAATGGCTATTTCAGTCTGTGGTTTCAATTCCGAGTGCAAGAAAGGGGTGCACGAGGCTTAAGGCCCTCGTCTTTGACGCGCACTCTCCCATCAGAATTAAGGCGGACACGTTTCCCCTGGGTTCACGTATGACTTAAATATCTTAATAAACTTTATTAATTCTACGCCACACGAGTCACGCAATCTTTTCTCCCCAAAGCACGCGGCAAGGAGAGATTATGTCATGATATTGCAAAAGAATGTCTACGTGGGAGGGATACAAAATACATTTCCGGATCATTTTTAGATCGAGAAAGCAAGGAAGATATAACTGTGAAAAAGCAGCAATTTTTCATACAACGTTTCAATACGTTACCCATTATGGACAGCATTCCGTGTCGTATCAAGTCTTTTAACAGCTTTTAAGGACCATTGCTGTCACGGTGGACTAGATAACCTTTTCCCATATCTGCCACTAGTCTCTTAAAACCCGTACCCTATTATAGTCTATTCTGTGGCCTAATATAGACCCCATCTTTTAGTCACTTTTGGGAAAATGTAATTTTTGCGATCCCAACTTAGTAACTAGGTCATTCTGTAATGACTTGACACATTGGTTAAACTTAATAGAGAAAAAATCTTCCCATTTTAAAATCCCTACCCACCTGAATTTTCTGATCTCCCAAATCCAGAAAATGTCAATCCCATTCTAGAGACTCCAATAAAAATGCAACCCCATTATAGTCAATCCAGCCGTAAAAATGCGACCCCATCCTGCGGCACATCACCATTAGCCCATTACTAAGAAGTAACCCCAGGGAACCTTTAACGATACAAAATAGCTTCAGAGAACCTATCAAAAATATATTAGAGACGTGAAGACTTGAGTAATGTACTTGATCTAAGTTGTGCATCTACAAACCTGCGATCAGGCGTTCTATTTTTTCGGGAAAGAGGGAAATTAAGCGGACGGAGAAAGGGAAAAAAGGAACGCATTCTTTTCCTCTCCGGCCCTCGGTCCCAAAGAAGTAACTGAATTCAAAACCCGGGACATGAACATCACGGGGAAACACTAATCCCTGCGATACCTTGGTCTGTGAACCATTTTTAACTAAAACATTACTGTCTGTGTCAAAGAAATCTTTATAATGAAATGGAAAGGGAAATCGGGCCCCACTTGATCAAAAATAAAACACAAACAGCGGCGATAAACATTGTCAACTTTCGCATTTTTATAAACTTGACGTTTCGTATGCTATTCAAAATACATTTTCAAAAGTGATCAAAAGTGACCCAAGGGATTCGGTGTTATTTTCCCGAGAATTTTAGAAGTAATTAAAAGTTTACAGGCGAAAGTAAGAATCTTTCTGTTTCCTCTCTCCATCGCATCATTCGAATACGAAAATTTTAACTTTCCTCTTTCTACGAAAATAGCTTCATCTGAGGAGTGAAATGTGAAAAATTAAAATTTAGAAAATAGAAGGGAATTTGTTAGATAAGCTTCGAAAATCGGTTGCATGAATTCCTCAAGCTATAGAAAATTCTAGGCATTTTTTGCTTCTCCGAACAGATATTTTACAAAAAACAGTCGTTGGGTACCCTTTAGTGTCCGGTGGATAGCGTTATCCACCTTTTGAACAACTGGAGTCTCGGATGTTTATGAATTCACGTCATTCACTCCGGCATTCCTTTTGTTCACCAAAATTTAATTGTCATGTTGGCCCATCCAGCAGGCGATGGTGTGACAACATCGATCACACTTTCACGTTTCTCTGTTTCTTACTTATCTATCGCACGTCAGTTCCTGCTTTTTTGTTCCGCTACTTCCGAGAATTCGAAAGAAAACAAAAATCGTGACATTGAAATGGATTTTTACAACTACGAAATCACGTCTGCCCGAGGTAGTCATTTTGAGAAAATGTTTGGGAAAACCGCAAATAAGATTGAAACTTCAACATATTAAAGGCGTCTCTTTACTTTTGGCCGGTTCGAAGGCCAAGCCACCCAACAGAGTCAACAGACGAAAATTCTGCAAATCGCTTAATAGGAGAGTGCTCAAAAAACAAACGAAATCCAACACGCTTAATACGAGAGTGCTCGAAACACAAACGAAATCCAGCACGCTTAATAAATTCAGCCGGTGCTTCTTGAGAGTTTTTCGTTATTTATTTGGAGAGCAATTGAAAGGTTAAAAAAAGCTAACACTCACAAGCACTCAAAGCAGCTGACCCAGCGTTCCAATATTAGTTGACCCTAGCAACCCTATCGATCGCGGGGGCAAAAATTAACTGGATCAGAGGTCTTGCCCTCGAAACTTTCAAACAGACCCTCAACATATAATACTTTCCTCTTCTCCTAATTTAAGTTTGAAATCGTTTCAGACTTCTAACTTAATTTCTCAAAATATAAAGAAAGTCCATCCATGGAAAACTCACACCTCACGATTTTTTGAACGTATCTACGTGATGTGGTCACCACTCATAACTAGTCAGCATTTTTGTTACGTAGGTTGCCACAAAGTGCGAATATTCCGGTTGACTGGTTTGATTAACAGATCAATTGGAGAGTCACCAGTGAGTCACGTCACACTTTAGCCTGAACCATATAAATATCAGGGAAAAACTGTTAAGAAACAGTTCAATTCATTTGTGCAAGTAAAGGTGAAGAGAAAACGACTCAAGAAATCAAGATACAAAAATGCCAGTAACAGTTCAAGATAGGTCGGTCCCGAGAAATTCTCGTTCTACAAAGGTAACTGAACTTAACGCTAGTTTTTAGGAGGCTAAATATTTCTTGTTTTGTATATTTAACAGCTGTTCATAGCCCATTTTCTTCATCTTTTATAAGGCGATTTCTGAGTTTTCTACCGGCTACTGTTAAGTGCAGAGCCATTGATGCCTGAAATTGGTTGTCCTCGATTATGCAAGTATAATCTCATTTTCACTTGAAAATTTTGTATTCAGTTACTCACACTCAAAGAAATTGAGGATTCTAACTTAAGGACAAAGGCCTTGTATTTTTTCTCTTTGAATGAATAATAATATGAGTGATGAGAGAAGTTAAAAATGACACCTGGTTCCCGGCGATAGTTCAGATGGTGCATTTTTGCTGAAATGCCAGAATTTTGCGATTTCCTCAGTGTTGAGGGGCACTTTTGACTGAAGCACGCGCAGCGCATAACGTTGTTTTTTGCCATGTTTTCAATCTTTACATTCCAAACTTGGCTAGAAGGCAGCATTTACTCTATTTAGTTTGTTGTTTTGTATTTATCCAACCGCTAACGACTTTCCCTCTTTTGAAACGTTATATGATGATTAACGTAAATTTTGTATCTGCTTTTTGTTCTTTATGTAGAAGCCATCACGTATCCCCAGAGTGTTGGTGATCGGTGGTGGAGTTGTAGGTGTGACGTCAGCATTACAGCTTCTACAAAAAGGATATAAGGTCACAGTTGTTGCGAAGGAGTTCGCTTCACCTGTCGCTTCTGGTAAATGCATCACCTCCGAGATCGCCGGTGCTTTGTGGGAATGGCCTCCTGCGGTGTGCGGACGGCACACAGATGAGAAGTCACTTGAGAGATCCAAGGTGTGGTGTATGGACAGCTATGGAAAGTTCATGGAATTGGCTATGAAACCAAAGGAAACTGGAGCGTACCTCAGGCAATCTGTCTTCTACTTCAAGGACATGGTGCAAGACCTTCCAGCACAGTTGGAGAAAATGAGCGAACTCTGTCATTTGCCAGGATTTCGTCATGACGCAAAACTTATCGAAGAAACCGGTAAGTGGACATCTCTTCGCCCCGAAATTACAAGCTGATCTATTTTTCAGCAGTTTCTTCTCTGTTTAGTATTTTTTTATTATCAATCTAAGTCTTATAAAAAAAGTGTGAAGTCTTTCAGTTTCAGTTTCACTCTTCACAATATTAAATCATCTTTTTAGGAGTTGTACTTTAGGACCTGATTAACTGAGTTCTTTAACTGAACACTGACTGGGCTGATTCATTACTTTTGCGATCGTGTTTCTTTTTTTCATCTCCTTTATTCTACTTGTTCCGGACAAATCCTCCATAGTTTCGTATAGTGTGCATTACCAAAGTATTCGGTAGTTAAAATTGATGATTCTCTTTTTAATTATTCTAAACCCTAAATGCTAACTGATTGCTAACTATTTCGGTCTCTCCTTTAGCTGTGAACACAGACACGGGTGTGGTGGACGCATACCAGCACATGGCTCCTATGGTTGACACAGTTGTGTACATGCAGTGGCTTTACAAACAGTGTAAAGATAAAGGCTGTCGCTTTGTACACGATGAAATTAAAGGACTGCTGAGAGATCAAGCAGAAGACTTGAAAAGGAAATACAAAGCTCAGCTGATATTCAACTGTTCTGGACTCAGCGCTAAAGAACTGGCAGGAGACGAAGATGTTTACCCTCTGAGAGGTAAATAACTCTTTTGAGATTTCACTCTTTGATCAGCAATATACACCTGCACATATTAGTTATCTGATAGAAGGCACCGGAAAGTAGCATTTTTGATCAGTTAAAATCAGCATAATCCGAAAGCTCTAAGATGATGTTTCTTATCATATCAGAAATACAAAACCCCTTAATACAGGCACTATAATAAGGGGACCATAGAAATTAAGTCGGTGTCCATATTAACTCGGGGTGAGTTTAGGGTAAATGTAAGGGCTTTCTTTCCCCGAGGACAAAGCTAACTGTCCGTATTGAGCGGGTGTCCGTAAAGCGCGGGATTTGATTATAAAAGTCCCAGTTTTTCAGAATGTTTTAAGGGACTTATTCCTTGACAATCCAAATACTATTACTCGATAAATGAAATTTAACGCCAGTGAAAACATTGAAGCAATATGCCATCCTAACATCTCCACTGAAATAACAAATTGGTCACGCCGAAATCTTGAGCATGAATTTTAAATAGGTGTGTCGCGGGTACGGTTTGATGCTTCCCTTGGAAAAAAGCCATTGCGTCATGAAAAAAAACATAAACCGGCACGACAGACCACTTCTTGGATCGCATGGATCGATGATTAATAAAACTATAGTTCCTTTCTTCCGAAACTAAGATATTGTCACGGAAAAGGTATGCCATTGTGTTCTAAACAGTGCTCAATTTCTTCTTTCAGGCTGTATTCTTAAAGTTAGAAATGATGGAAGCTTGATGCCCAAACTCAACCATTCTATGTGCATCTCGCTGATTGAGGACATTGACGAGTCCAAAAAAGACGGACAAAGCTTTGTGTTCATCCTTCCAAGAGGCGAAGACAAACTGTGGTTGGGTGGCATGGTACAACCCTACCAATGGGACAGAAATCTCACCCTCGATTATCCACCAATCAGAAGAATGTTTGAGAAAGTCAAAGAGTTCTACCCTCCACTTCGTAACTATGGAGACGAAGACGTGGAAGAAGTGTTGGTAGGACTGCGGCCCGCTCGTAAAGGCAACGTTCGTCTGGAGTGGGATCCTGTTTGTCGGTCGATTCTGCACAACTATGGACATGGAGGCTCGGGTGTGACTTTCTCCTGGGGATGTGCTATAGAAGCTAGTGCCATGGTGGATCGTGTTCTCAAGAGACCACAGATTCATGTTTCTAAGCTCTGAATTCGTTTCTCTAGCCATATTTATATAGTTATAAGGCACATATTGTGTCCGAGATTTTTATTTTTCTACGCGTATTTAATAAGGAAAAATCAAATACCGTTAATATATAGAACTGTTGTTTGAAAAAGAAAGAAAAAAGAAAGAAGAACATTATTTAATATATGGACAAAAAATATTCGTAAAAAATTAACAAAAGAAGGGATTTAAAACGATAACAGTTGTATGAGAGATTTATTTGCGTATTTATATTACATAAAGATGCTTTTCTTGCACTGTGAATACTTTTAAATTAATGAAATAAATCTGCTTATATTGTAAATGAGACGTTTCACCGACTTTCAATGACTTGACTTTGTTTATACTCTATTCTTATCACACATTTCACACTTCTTTGGGGGTTATCTAATTCATAGAGGTATTAGGCTAGCTTTTACACTTTCAGCGCTTTTTCAATTTAGTTTACGCAAAATTGGACCAAAAAAGGCAAGGATTGGGTTACATTCTTACAGCAATTGTAGTATCTGTAAAAGCATTTGGTAGACCCCAGTTAATTTTTAAGCGGCTTGATTTGGTGGAGAGCTCTCGTGCACAATCCGCCGTTTCCTTGTCCACTTTTTCGTTAGTGTTAACAAAATTTCATGAGCTGTTAATCTCTTAATTTCGCCTCTTTTTGTAAACTTAGTTCATAACACAAAGATAGGGTAAAGTTAGGATTGCATCTAAAATCGGTTATGAGTAGCGGCAAAATCAGCGAGCGTGATGTTTCAATATTTTGAACCAGAAAATTTCGTGGATAGTCACAGGCGGAGTTATAAGTTGATCACGATCAGTTGATCAGTTGATCCTTGGAATAACTCCGAAAAAAAGTGAAAGGATGCAAAGTCTATTTTTCAGCGACGTTTTCATGGACGTCGCCGTTATCGGATCGTCAGGTCCCTTTTAAGCAACCACGACAGTGACACCAGCGAAAACGTCACTTAAAAAGCATCATCCACGTGTTAAGACGGAATCCATTAGGAAATTGAGTAATTTTAATTCTCAGTGGACAAAACCCTTGTAACGGAATACTTTAAGCCATATTGTGTTCTTTGTTACAGTTTTCAAGGGTTATAGATGTAATTAGTTATCTGTAATTACACCAAAGACAATTTCTTAGGGGAGCCCGAAAAATGAATTCTAATTTCACAGGAACTGAGAAAACACAGGTAAAATTGTCAAACGTAAGATTTCATGTAGTGAATTGAACCTTTTGAAGTTTGTTTTCTTGGGCTCCAATAAGAACCTTTTCTTTGGAGTGATTTCATACAACTTATTGCATTTATAGCCCTTGAAAAGTGTGAAAAAGAATGCAATATGCTTGAAATTATTCTGGTACAAGGTTTTTGTCCACTAAAAATTAAAATTACTCAATTTCCTAATGGATTTCTTTTTAAGTTATTGTTTTGCTATCCTAAACGTACTGATTTTTTGTCGTACTCGCGTCCGTCGCCGTCGATGCTGTTAAAGCTCTCAAATGTTACAACATCTTTAGTCAAAATTATAAACGTCATGAGATAAAGGGGAAGCCTCCAACGTCAAAATTTTTGCCGATCAAAGAATTGGCCATTACAGTCTGTGGTTTCAATTTCGAGTGCAAGCCGGGGTTCATGAGGCTAAACTTCCCTCGTCTTTGACGCGCGCTCGCCCATCGGAAATAAAGCGGACACGTTTCCCCTGGATTCACGTATGACTTAAATATCTTAATAAACTTGATAATTGCCAGTACAAACATTAACCACAAGGGACTGCAAAGGACCGCAAACGCCGAGAAGTGAATATGCCGAAGAACGTAGGATCTATAAAGACCTGATCAGCAAAAATAATAATGTAGACATATTAAATTCTGCAAGCAGAATACTGCAATGCTGATCGTACTACGTGAAAATTAACTCTGCAAGACATCAACACGACACCGAAAGAACCCAAAACAGAGCGGGATTGTAGCCATAGACAGCTGTTTCGCCCTCTTTGGGGCTCGTCAGTATGGCGTAACTTAACCAGAGATCAGGCTCTTAATTCCGAGTACGCCACACTCGTCACGCAATCCGTTTTTTCTCCAATGCACGCAAAGAGGAGAGATTATGTAATGTTGCAAAAGAATGTCTGCGTGGGAGGGATACACAATACATTTCTGATCATTTTTAGATTGAGAAAGCAAAGGAAATATAACTATGAAAAAGTAGCAATTCTTCGTACAACGTTTCAATATGGTAATCATTATGAACAGCATTCCGTGTGGTATCAAGTCTTTCAAGGACCATTGCTGTGGACTAGATAACCTTTTTCCGAACCTTTTTATACGATACAAAATAGGTTTAGAACCTATCAAAAATATATTAGAGACGTGAAGACTTGATTAATGTACTTGATCTAAGTTGCGGATCTACAAACCTGCGATCAGGCGTTCTATTTTTTCGGGAAAGAAGGAAATTCAGGGGATGGAGAAAGGGAAAAAAGGAACGCATTCTTTTCCTCTCCGGCCCTCGGTCCCAAAGAAGTAACTGAATTCAAAACCAGGGACATGATCATCACGGGGAAACACTAATCCCTGCGACACCTTGGTCTGTGAACCATTTTTAACTAAAACATTACTGTCTGTGTCAAAGGAATCTTTAAACTGAAATGGAAAGGGAAATCTGGCCCCACATTTGATCAAAAATAAAACACAAACAGCGGTGACAAACATTGTCAGCTTTTGCATTTTTATGAACTTGACGTTTCGTATATGCTATCAGGAGATTTCGTTTCGTATATGCTACCTGGCGGTAGAATTTGGACTTTAACGCGTCAATTCCTTAACAGAACGCTGTATTAAAGAGATCTTTTATAGGTGTCTTTTAAATTTTATTTAATTGTACTTGATCTTAAATAGATTGCATTGTCATGCATGTAACGGCCACACGTATGTTGTGACTACCCAACTATGAATAAGGACTCTTACTAATATTATTATTATTATTATTATTATTATTATTATTATTATTATTATTATTATTATTATTAACATGCATTTCAAAAGTGATCTAAAGTGACCCAAGAGCTTCGGTATTATTTTCCCGAAAATTTTAGAAGTAATTTAAAATTTTACGAAAGTAAGAATCTTTCTGATTTCTCTCTCCATTGCATTGTCGAATCCGAAAATTTTAAGTTTCCTTTAACTACGAAAAATAGTTTCAGCTGAGGAGTGAAATGTGAAAAATTAAACTTTAGAAAATCGAAGGGAATTTATTAGATAAGCGTCGAAAAATTTTACGTGAATGGAACGGTCATCTAGAAATTTTCCGCCTTCCTCAAGCTATAGGCTATAGGCTTTTTCGAACAGATTTTTTACAGAAAACGGTCGTTGGGTACCCCTGAATGACCGGTGCATGATAGCGTTATCCACCTAAACTTTTGAACGACTGGAGTCTGAAGTTCATGAATTCACGTCATTCACTGACTCCGGCATTCATTCTGTTCACTGAAATTTAATTGTCATGTTGGCCCATCTATTAGCGCAAGCGATGCTACAACAACATCAATCACACTTTCACGTTTCTCTGTTTCTCATGTTTACTTATCTATCGCACGTCAGTTCCTGGTTTTTTGTTCCGCTACTTCCGAGAATTCGAAAGAGAACAAAAATCGTGACATGAAAAGGAAAGAATCAATGAATTTGTGCTACTCCAAAATCACGTCTGGGGTAATCATTTTGAGAAAAGTTTTAGGAAAATCACAGATAAAATTCAAACTTCAAAGTAAGGTGTCTCTTGACTTTTAGCCGATCCGAAGGCCGAGTCACCCAATAACACACGGAAATTCTGCAAATGGCCTAGTAGGAGAGTTCTCGAAATAAGAACGAAATTCAACACGCTTAATAAATTCAACGCGTCTTGGGATTTTTTCGTTATGTATTTGGAGATAATTGAAACGTTAAAAAAGCTAACACTCACAGGCACTCAAAGCAGCTGACCCAGCGTTCCAATATCAGTTGACCCTAGCAACCCTATCGGGGGCAAAATTAAATGGATCACTGCGCTAGAGGTCTTGGCCTCGAAACTTTCCCACAGACCCTTAACATATAACACTTCCCTCTTCTCCTAATTTAAGTTTGAAATTGTTTTAGACTTCTTGCTTATAAAGAAAGTCCGTCCATGGAAAACTCGCACCTCACGATTTTTTGAACGTATATACGTGATGTTGTCACCTTATTTCATAACTAGTCAGCATTTTTTGTTACGTAGGTTGCCACAAAGTGCGAATATTCCGGTTGACTGGTTTGATTAACAGATCTATTGGAGAGTCACCAGTGAGTCACGTCACACTTTAGCTTGAACCATATAAATATCAGGGAAAAACTGTTAAGAAACAGTTCAATCCATTTGTGCAAGTAAAGGTGAAGAGAAAACGACTCAAGAAATCAAGATACAAAAATGCCAGTAACAGTTCAAGAAATGTCGGTCCCGAGAAATTCTCGTTCTACAAAGGTAACTGAACTTAACGCTAGTTTTTAAGAGGCTAAATATTTCTTGTTTTGTATATTTAACAGCTGTTCATAGCCCATTTTCTTCAACTTTTATAAGGCGATTTCTGAGTTTTCTACCGGCTACTGTTAAGTGCAGAGCCATTGATGCCTGAAATTGGTTGTCCTCGATCATGCAAGTAAACTCACTTTCACTTGAAAATTTTGTATTCAGTCAACCTCACTCAAAGAACTTGAGAATTCTAACCTAAGGACAAAGACCTTTTATTTTCTCTTTGAATGAATAATATAAGTGATGAGAGAATTTAAAAAGGACACCTGGTTCTCGGCGATAGTTCAGATGGCGCATTTTTGCTGAAATGCCGGAATTTTATAATTTACTCAGTGCTGAAGAGCACTTTTGACCGAAGCAAGCGCAGCGCATAACGTTGTTTTTTCCATGTTTTCAATCTTTACACTCCAAACTTGACTAGAAGGCAGCATTTACTCTATTTTAATAGTTTGTTGTTTTGTATCTATCCAACCGTTTACGACTTTCCCTCCTTTGAAACGTTATATGATGATTAACCCTTTTGTATCCGCTTTTTGTTCTTTATGTAGAAGCCATCACGTATTCCCAGAGTGTTGGTGATTGGTGGTGGAGTTGTAGGTGTGACGTCAGCATTACAGCTTCTACAAAAAGGATATAAGGTTACAGTTGTGGCAAAGGAGTTCGCCTCACCAGTCGCTTCTGGTAAATGCATCACCTCCGAGATCGCCGGTGCTTTGTGGGAATGGCCTCCTGCGGTGTGCGGACGTCACACAGATGAGAAGTCGCTTGAGAGGTCCAAGGTGTGGTGTATGGACAGTTATGGAAAGTTCATGGAATTGGCTATGAAACCAAAAGAAACTGGAGCGTACCTCAGGCAATCGGTCTTCTACTTCAAGGACATGGTTCAAGACCTTCCAGCACAGTTGGAGAAAATGAACGAACTCTGTCATTTGCCAGGATTTCGTCATGACGCAAAACTTATCGAAGAAACCGGTAAGTGGACATCCCTTCGCCCTGAAATTACAAGCTGATCTATTTTTCAGCAGTTTCTTCTCTGTTCAGTATATTTTTATCAAACTAAGTCTTATAAAAAAGAGCGAAGTCTTTCAGTTTCAGTTTCACTCTTCAAAATATTGCGCTGATTCATTAAGCTGCGATCGTGTTTCTTTTTTTTTTATCTCCTTTATTCTACTTGTTCCGGACAAATCCTCCATAGTTTCGAATAGTGTGGATTACCAAAGTATTTGGTAGTTAAAAGTGATGATTCTCTTTTTAATTATTCTAAACCCTAAATGCTAACTAATTGCTAACTATTTCGGTCTCTCCTTTAGCTGTAAACACAGACACGGGTGTGGTGGACGCATACCAGCACATGGCTCCTATGGTTGACACAGTTGTATACATGCAGTGGCTTTACAAACAGTGTAAAGATAAGGGCTGTCGCTTTGTACACGATGAAATTAAAGGACTGCTGAGAGATCAAGCAGAAGACTTGAAAAGGAAATACAAAGCTCAGCTGATATTCAACTGCTCTGGACTCAGCGCTAAAGAACTGGCAGGAGACGAAGATGTCTACCCTCTGAGAGGTAACTAACTCTTTTGAGATTTCACTCTTTGATGAGCACTCTACACCTGCACATATCCGTTATCTGATAGAAGGCACCGGAAAGTAGCATTTTTGATCAGTTAAAATCTCATCCGAAAGCTCTAAGATGATGTTTCTTATCATATCAGAAATACAAAACCTGTCAATACAGACACAATAATAAGGGGACCATAGAAATTAAGTCGGTGTCCGTGTTAACTCTGGGTGAGTTTAGGGTAAATCTAGGGGCTTTCTTTCCCCGGGGACAAAGCAAACTGTCCGTACGTATTAAGCGGATGTTCGTAAAGCGCGGGATTTGACCATAATCTCCCAGTTTTTCAGAATGTTTTAAGGGACTTCAGTCCCTTGACAATCCAAATACTATTACTCGATAAATGAAATTTAACGCCAGTGAAAACATTTAATCAATCTGCCATCCTAACCTCTCCACTACAATAACAAATTGGTCACACCGAAATCTTGACCATGAATTTTAAATGGGTGTCTCGGGGATATGGTTTGATGGTTGCCTTGGAAAAAGACTATTGCGTCATGAAAAATACATAAACCGGCACGACAGACCACCTCTTGGATCGCATTGATAGATGATTAAGAAAATTATAGTTCCTTTCATTCTGACACTAAGTTATACTCACGGAAAATTATGCCATTGCGTTCTAAACAGTGCTCAATTTCTTCTTTCAGGCTGTATTCTTAAAGTTAGAAATGATGGAAGCTTGATGCCCAAACTCAACCATTCCATGTGCATCTCGCTGATCGAGGACATTGATGAGTCCAAAAAAGACGGTCAAAGCTTTGTGTTCATCCTTCCAAGAGGTGACGACAAACTGTGGTTGGGTGGCATGGTACAACCCTACCAATGGGACAGAAATCTCACCCTCGATTATCCACCAATCAGAAGAATGTTTGAGAAAGTCAAAGAGTTCTACCCTCCACTTCGTAACTATGGAGACGGAGACGTGGAAGAAGTGTTGGTAGGACTGCGGCCCGCTCGTAAAGGCAACGTTCGTCTGGAGTGGGATCCTGTTTGTCGGTCGATTCTGCACAACTATGGACACGGAGGCTCGGGTGTGACTTTCTCCTGGGGATGTGCTATAGAAGCGAGTGCCATGGTAGATCGTGTTCTCAAGAGACCACAGATTCATGTTTCTAAGCTCTGAATTCGTTTCTCTAGCCATATTTATATAGTTATAAGGTACATATTGTGTCTGAGATTTTTATTTTTCTACGCGTATTTATAAGAGAAAATCAAATACCGTTAATATAATATAGAACTGTTGTTCGAAAAAAAAAAGAAAAGAAATAAGAACAGTATTTAATATATGGACAAAAAATATTCGTAAAAAATTAACAAAAGAAGGGATTTAAAACGATAACATGCAGTTGTATGAGAGATTTATTTGTGTATTTAAATTACATAACGATGCTTGTTTTGCACTGTGAATATTTTTAAATTAATGAAATAAATCTGCTTATATTGTAAATGAGATGTTTCACCGACTTCACTGACTTGACTTTGTTTATACTCTAGTCTTATCCCACATTTCACACTTCTTTGGGGGTTATCTAATTCCTATGGGTGTTCGGCTAGCTTTTACACCTCCAGCGTTTTCTCAATTTAGTTTTGAACCACGAGTGTTATAATTCAGTCAGGCACGCAAAATTGGACCAAAAAAGGCAAGGATTGGGTTACATTCTTACAACAATTGTAGTATCTGTAAAAGCCTTTGGTAAACCCCAGTTAATTTTTACGCGGCTTAATTTGGTGGAGAGCTTTCGTGCAGAATCCGCCGTTTCTTTTTTTTCCGTTACTTTTAACAAAATTTCATATGAGCTGTTAATGTCTTTATTTCGCCTCTTTTTTAAATAAGATCTCATAAGATAAAGATAGGATACAGTTAGGACTGCATCTAAAATAGTTATGAGTGGTGGCAAAATCTGCGAGCATGATGTTTGAATATTTTGAGACAGAAAATTTCGTGGACAGTCACAGGAGGGGTTATAAGTTGATCAGGAGCAAATATACAACTGCAGTCTCATAAATACAGTCAAACGGCTTTTATTACACATACGGACAGAAAAGGGACAGAGTCGAGGATCCGTTATTTACAGGGGCGTACACAGCTTTGCGAAGGTGGGGGTGGTTGGTTGGGTGAGTTCCTTCGTGTATGACTAGTCTCTCAAGAAAGTTTAATGACACGGGTCAGGAGCCCATGATCAGGAGCCTCTATTATGTCCACTCATTTCTCGCGTCAGCCCTTTGCCGAGTAGATTTATAAATAGAACGGCTTCTTTCCCGCGAAGTGTCATATTTCCCTACTCATGGGCTCCTGCACAGATTTAGGACTCGATAAGGCGCAAAGCTAGAAGAGGCGTAATGCGCTGTTTTACTGTAGGTATGTTGCAGGGTCATGTATTTTAGCTCGCAAACGAGCTCATGCCCTTATGGAATATTCTGGTAGTACTTTGTATTGTAGTGACGCATTTTTCAATTCTAGACTTAATATCTCTTAGTCTTTTTTGGTCGTAAAATCTGTGTTATTTTCTTTTTTAATGGCTCCGGTCTCACTGATCAAACCTCAACTGAGGTCCTTGATACCAACACTGAGAACTCTCTTTGGATGAATTTGGCATCTTTATGTCTTTTTGCCTTCCACCCGGGGCAAGATTGGATTGAAGGACCGGAACTACCCGGATGCAAAGCTTAGATCCCTTTGTTAAGCAAGCGTCACCAGGCTGAGAGAACGTATCTTGGCCTAGCCACCTGAAGCAACATGGTTAATACCTGACATCACATAAAGGTAACTTTCTTTTAAGTTCCAATACATCTAACGTTGTGATGCTCTTACAATTCAGAATCTCCAGTTCTCTGAGATTCCTAAGGTTTTGTGATATAAGACTCAATGTATTACTGGTCACGTGAATGCAGTTTTGAATGTTCAGTACTTGGAGCCAGCGACACTGCGTAATGATTTTACTGAGGCCTTCTGTCGAGCAGTCGCGACAATCTCCAAGATAAAGCTCTCTTACGAAGGGTAGACTTTTTCCGATGGCGGTGAGATAGCTGTCTTTCATTCTCCCTGAATATAACTTGAATTGCTGTAATTTTTGGCAACGTTCCGCAATCGTTGAGATGAACATTCCGTGAATGTTAAAAGGATTAAAACAGTGCTCACCGACGATCAGCGTTTCCAAGCTCGGGCTTTTCTCGGCAATCTTCGCTATGCCGACGTCGGAAACTGAAGTGTCTATTACCTTTAAATATTTTAGGTTCGGAAACGGTTTTAACTCTTCGGGCGAAAAGCACAAAACGTCAGAAACATTGTACAGTCTTTCCAAGTGGATCTTCGTTAAGCTTTCATGGCAAACGTGAAAAACGGCGCGAATACCGCGATCGGAAACTTGGTGGCATTCACGGACAGTGAAAGACGCAAGATTGGGGCAGCAGAAAGGAAGGGCTAACAACGCGTCATCAGTAATAAAACAACACCAAGTGAGATCAATGGCGGTTAAACATGGAAAACACGTACACAGTCTCCATAGCGACAGATCATCTACCACGGGTTCTCCCTCATCAAACGGTATGACATCATGGATAGCGATTACGTTTAAATCCTTAACATTACGACAAACAGACAATAACATGCGATGGCAGTTACCTCTGCTTCCCAGTTTGATATCCTCTAAATCAGAGCATTTTCTAAGCAACCTGTCAAATCCGTCCTCCGACAAGCCACTTAAGAATACGTTGATTTTCCTCAAACGTGAACAATTAAGCGCTACCTTATCCATACCATGGTCGGACACTTGGAAACAACCTTCAATATTAAGGCTTTTAAGATCAATACAATTTTCCGCAACAGTTATAATGACGAGATCTGTTAGCCATTTGCAGTCTCTAACATCTATATGCTGAATGGTTTTCCCCCATGAGGTTACCCAGCTTTCTAGAACTCTGTTGTTGACTTTGCTTGAAAGAAAACTGTTCTCGCTGAGGTCGATGCTTCTCCAGACGCTGTAATCATTGAGAAGGTGATGCCATTTCCAACAAACTCGACGGAATAGGAGGCGTTCTTTGATGGTAAATTTACTGAATACTTGCAGTATTATTGAATCTGGAAGGTCGTGCAGTAATAATGTAGAATTACATTGAACCTGAGATTCCTCCAAAGACTCTTTCAAACTCATATTAGCAAAGTACGAAACAAATTTCGTGTCAATTAATCATGAATTTCACAGTAATTACTACGAAAATCTTAAATTATAACGTCACAAATGAATCTGTGCGAGCAGATAGATAACGCGCACGTTTCGAATAACCCCACTCAGCCAGCTCGACAACAGAAACTGAAACAGGAGAATGCTCATTAAAGACATTAAAGGGCAGAAAGAAGCTTTCACAAGATATTTTGAGTCATTTCTTGCAAGGTTCGAAAATGTCTAAAAATTGAAAAAGACGTCGTATTTCTTTAGCAAATAGAAGACACCAAGGAGGTGATAAAAACTTGTAAATAATAATCACTGGCAGGAGCCTATGATAGGCTCCTGTTACTGAATAATAGATGATTCAACATGTTCAAGATGGAGGAGACAGGCAAACATTATTAGTTAAAACAAATTTTAAGAATAGCAAATGCATAGCCACTCTAAAACAAAGAGAAAAAAGCAGTCAGTGAAATGATCAAATTTTCGAGGATGGCTGAACAGAAATGCAGTGGGCCAAATATTTAAACGTAGTTTAGCCAGTGTTTAACAAAACCGCGCTCTAAGTGATCCTAAGTCATTTTCAATTTGCCCAACGATTTTATCTAAACATCGTTTATTGTGAACAGTTTTATGAAAGCACACAGAGATACCCTGGGTACCAGAGGTGTTTTCTCGCATGTGACGAGGAGCTTCGTCGGTCCGAAGAGTCGAAAAAAACTTTTCGCGCGGGTCACTTTTTAAGACTTCACCGAAACCGGAAACCGCGCATGAAAAGTGTCTGGCACCCAGGGTAACATAGAGAAGACTAGAAAAGCATTTATCTACTTAAAACAACCCCCCAAAGAAGAGATCTTGCGGTTCAAAGATTCGTTAAACCGCGGCTTAAGTACGACTTCGTTTAAATATTTGGAATGCTTCGAAGACCCTTCAAAAGCACCTTAAAAGGGCCCATTTTCGGCGGTCATTTGAGTAAACGTGGAGAAGAAGCTGGAACCGAACTAGTTAGACAAACATGGCGGAAGAGGACAACTTTCTTTCACAAAGTTATTCGTTTGTCTGCAGTGGCCTCCTTAAAGCTTTAATCGCTGTGATTGTGGTGCTTATTGCAACTTTGGTTAGTAAAAAGGTAAATAATCAAGACGATGCTGCTACATCGAATTCGGACGAGACAAATTTCTGCTCCTCTTCTCAGTGCATTCGATGTTCTTCCAGAAACCACACAATGGCGATTGGCGTTTTGTCACAGAAGTTGAATGAATTCGTACGTATAAGAGGGGGCAGAGCCAAACTTGAACGCATTTACAAAAGCGTTCAACAGTATAAGACTACAGCAAGGAAGGCTGATGGAGTATCTGCCCAGAAACCAACAGTAATTTATATTAAAGGCCTTAGCTGCAAGCCTTGGTATGATTTTGATGGCTTGGAACTACTAAGGACGTTGAGCGTGGAACTGAATTATGAATTGATAAAATCAGAATTTAAGCGGATAAGATTTAATAAAGGCGAGGGGTGGGTTAAAAATACAACTCCTGATGGAGAATGGTTAGTTTATCATCTATTTAATCAAGGCGAAAAAGTCACAAGAAACTGTAACTTGTGTCCATATACTGTACAAGTCATAGAATCAATTGAACCATTCATTAGAGGTTGTTCATTTGGGAATGCTCTGTTTTCAGTAATCAGACCTAGAACACACATAACTGAACATTATGGTCCCACAAACTGTCGAATAAGATGTCACGTACCTTTGTTTGTTCCAAAAGGATGTTGTTTGCGTGTGAATGGAGTGGAAAGGAAATGGAAAGAGAATGAACTCTTGTTATTTGACGATTCTTTTCTCCATGAAGCATGGAACAGGGGAATGGATGGTGACCGAGTTGTGCTTATGTTGGATCTCTGGCATCCAGAACTTAGTTGTTTTGAAAGAGAGGCTATAACATTTCTTTTTCCATCAGTTGTTATAAATGATATGGGTTAAAAGTTAAAAAAGACAGAGCAAGTTTTAAGGAACACTGAATCTGCAATAGACCATTTTTCAGTTGTGGACTAAGCACCCTAGCCTTTGAGTGAATGTGAGGCTGACGGTGACCTTGTTTTGATACAAACCTCCTTTGCTTTGTTATGGAAATTGTATGTGAAAAATACTGGTTAGCATAAGAGTACCTTGATTTACATGATAAAGCAGGAAGGTTTGTATCAAAACAAGGTCAACTCCAGCCTTGGTTGATTACATAACTGTAAAATGGCCTATTCAGTCAATGAGACTGTCCCTATTCTCGGAGTTGATTCTGGCAGATCCAGGCGAGGGGCCTTGGGGGGGCCCAGGCTACCCCTTACTTTTAGACCAAATTGAGGCTCAAAGGGTCCAAAACTTTTGGGGGGAGACCAGTTCCCCCCTTATCTAAGGGTCTGGATGACCGGGCCCCCCCTTTATCTCAAGGTCTGGATCCAGCACTGTTCAAAACCTGTTGTTTTGCGTATTGAGGGGGAAGCCATGTTGCTGTTGGTACTGATTTTACCATTGTATTTGCGCTTTTCCTGTCGCTGTAGCAGTTTCAACCCATCTTTGTGTCATTTGTTCATGCCATTGCTGCTGTCTTATGTTGCTGTTTCAAGGCCATGTTGCTTGCTGGAATTTTACCCTAGAAGGGCCTCCTTTATCTTTTGCAAATACTATAATAAAATGTAATAGCAAATCTGAATGTGTAGAATGGTATTCCATTGTTTAAATTACTTTTTTTTTTAATCAAAAACAGGACACTCAGTACATCTCAAAAGGAAAATTAATGTTTGATTGGACATCTTTTGTAAAGATGATCATATAAAATCAGTCTTTGCCACACTCCAACAGCTAATTTTGGTTCTACCAAACCATCCAGCGTGCAAAGAAAGTACTGTCCGATAGCCCGGGGCTAGTGGATTTTGCTATCGGGCTAGTGAATTCTGTTTTTAACTTGCCCGACGGGCAGGTGATGTTTTATGAGGAATTTGAATAACAGAAGAACAAAAAGCTTTTGGGGCTAGTTGAAATGACGTCTGGGCTAGTAAATGCTAGCTTCAGCTTGCCCGAAGGGCAAGCTGTAAAAGTGATTTTCTTTGCACCCTGCCATCTCTTAACAAGTTAGAGAACTGAGATGTTGGTAGGGGGTACTAATGACCCCTCTCAGTCCTTTGTCAAGAAAAGAAGATAATATAGTATGTAACTCGTAATAAATCCACCTTGGCTACCTCTGACAGCTGCACTGTACTAAAAATGATTAATGTTGTCAACATGATCATGATACTAAAACATTTAATGCAGGCCAATCTTAAGGTTATAATGTTGTTGTCTCTTTTACAAAAACTTTTATCAGGTACCTCACTTTGATGGTGATAAAATTAATTTGTAAAACTATTACCAACCAAGCAACAACAACAATATTGGTTAATAAACTGGAAATAATACTAAAACTTCAAGTCACATTTTTTAAACGCCATTATCTTATCTTTTTCAGCTGTTGATTTCAATGCCCCTTGCTACCAATCAATAGGGTTGTAATAAAGAATAAAGTTTAAATGCAACTAAAACATTTTGTTATCAATAAATTTATCATCTGGTCAGACTGAAGTAGGAAGTTAAATTTAATACAGGTAAGTAACACCAGAAGAGTTTTACATGAATGGCTTTCTTCAGCAAACTCAGAAAGTGATGATATATTACATGCCTTGATATGCGGTTCCAAAAGATACAAGCAGTGATTTTGTTACAAATAGTTATGGTGAGTCCTGGGACTCATCATCGACATGTGAAAAATCATGAGTCCCTGTCAATAACCAATGAGTCCCAGTTCAAAAAAACAAGGAGTCCTAAATTGAAAATGCTTTGCCCTTTATGTAACTAGACAGTTAATCTGGAGACAGAGGTCAAAACTCAGAAAAATCGCACAAACAGGATATTCTACCAAAAATTCTTCAAATTGATTGATCATTCTTTGCCTCCTATGGGACGTACGCCATGAATTATTTCATTTTAACTTCCAATTTTTTTATGTACACTATATACCTTATAATAATATTTTTATTGAGCATGCAAAGAAAGTAGTGTCTGATAGCCCGGGACTAGACAGTTGATTTTGCTTTTGGGCTAGTGAATTCTGTTTTTTACTTGCCCGACAGACAAGTGATGTTTGCTGAGGAATTTGAATAACAGAAGAACTGTGAAATTAATTCTGCTTGTCAAAACGCTTATAGGGCTAGTTGAGATGACGTCTGGGCTAGTAAATGCTAGCTTCAACTTGCGCGAATGGCAAGCTGTAAAAATGATTTTCTTTGCACCCTGTTATCTCTGTGAAATTTATTTTTTCAACCTCTCATTGCCCTAGCTACCTGTAGTTAAGAACAGTTACTGTTGTAGAAATCAACTGGGACTAAAAGGTTTCTGTATTCACTGTCACGGTTGGTACTGCTGTGTTAACTCAAAAGCCTTGGTTATTTAACGATTTTTTATGAGTATAATTTACAATGTAAGTCAGTGTCATCATGGATCTTTCAAGGCCTCCTCTTTCTCTGTTGGGCAGTTTTATCCCATTTTTAATCAGACAACTGTGATTTCAACATCATCTTCAACACCTTGTGCAGCCAATTCAGCAAGAACATTGTCCAAGTAATTAGGGTCTGGATAGCCATGTCCCATGTGGTTTGAAAATGCTTCTGTTTTATGATGAATTTCATTCCAAACGACAGTGTCTTGTTCCCCAGTTGTTGATGATGTTCCTATGGTGAACACTAGTCTTCGTTTCCAGGCTTCGTTGAGAAGCCTTAAAACCTGTCACAACAAGAGAATGAATCATGCTGCGAAGGCTTCAGCTTCAAACTGATACCTCAAAGATAAGGTTGTTTAAAAAACTTGGCCACAGCTTTCAACCCACTTCTTTCGGTCAAAAATAGTCATGACTGTGTGTTAGTTAACTGCCAGACATTTTTTAATCAAACATGTAAGATAAATAATAGTTATCCTGACTACCAGAAGTTTTTGTAGAGGACTTTATCATATCCAGAGAAAGTCTGAAGATTTCCAAAGATGAACATGCATCAGAATATGACAGTTTAGACCAAAAGCTGTGAAATGTTGGGGGCCAGAGCTTCAAATGAAGAAAACAAGGGAATCAAATGGAGAGAGTGACAGAGGGTCCTCAAATTTACATGTATGTCATTAAGGGCCTACTAATGATAAAATAAATCACATAACACCACCTTTTTTCCTTTTTGGTTATCGGGAAGATAACATGTTCTTGGAAAACCCCTTGCACTGTATATTTTTCCAGGATTAGGATGTTCTGGTCCCTGAAATAACAATGTTTTGTTAGTTTCCTATTCTCCTCCAGGTTTTGAAGGTATTGAAAAGAATAAAGTCTCACTGTAAGATACTGTCTAGAGGACAATTGCTGATATTCAGAGTCAAAGCTTAATAGTCCAGGGCTCAGTTGTTCAAAGGCCGATAAGCGCTTAAAGCCTGGGGTTAAAGAGCATTTTCTCGGATAATTTTCTCTGTTATTTTTAGCGCTTCTAATCGTCGACTTGTAAACAAAAAGAATTAAAACTGAAATGCTTTTTAGCTTTCAACCCTGGGTTATTTTAACCCAGCTTTGAACAACCCGTCCAAGAAAGATTTCCGCATGTACTGCAAGCAAATTAATAATATCATTCAACACTTCCTCTAAGTAACTGTTCATTAAAACTGCCTGCCATTACGTGACTGAGTGAAATGGGGCACAGCCTGCTTTAATTATTGTATTAAGGATAAGTTACTCTCTTCTCTGTAAATGCAAACATTTGAATGAGACATGCCTGTATTCCTCCTCTAAAGTCATAAGTTATTGTAATCATTCCACAGTCAGGGTGTCCAGGAAGGCTTTGGTGTAAGCGACGCACATCCATGTTACCCTCCTTTGGCTGAATACCATGTTTGACACCATGAATTGCCTTACACGTTGGGCACTGCAAACTTCCATCCTGGGAATATAAAAATTTTTTTTGAAAAATTGAGGTAAAGCAACAAACCACCGAGTCCTGTTGAAGTACGTGTATAAAATGTTGTTTGTTGATTGTTACTTCTTGTGATGTTCTAAAAAAAAACAATTAAACTGCCTGTTTATGCTATGATCACAAATAACGTCTGCCACCTCAAAATTTTCATCAGCCTTACAGCTCTTCAGAACCTCTAATTTAACTGGACCCCTATAGGTAGCAGCTCTTTTGTTTTCGCGCTAGGTTCCTCTGTTAACTTTGTTTGTTCATTGCTTTCTAACCAATCCCATAAGGTCTTCCGAGAGCTGCAAGGTCGCCCAAAATTTTAGTGATGGTGAAAAAAATAATGTTAGCATATAAACAGAACACTGTAAGTTACAAGATCCTTAGTTTATTGTAAAAAAAAAACACACACTAGTCATTGTGAAATCAAGTTTGTAATTAAGTATAATGCAATTCAGAAGGAGATCTAAAAGGGACCAGCTAACTTGCAACTACATAAAGCTACCTTAAAATGGCTTTTACTGCAACGCAATATTGTTGCTTAATTGGTAAGGTACTTGGAAAAGGCCTTCAAGCAATGTGAAAAATTTATTGTTCATTTAAAGTCTTTTCGCATGCACCTGTTTGCTTGATCCCTTAAAATCTTGTCTCAGACCACAGTTATTACTGTGAAGAAATCCATAAGTCACTCACTTTTGCTCCACTGTTGTACATTGCCTGCAAACAAGAGGCATGAAATGAATGCTTGCATTTGTCCAGCTGTTTGATGGTGCAAGCTTCTTTGGTGCTTTCACATTCATCATAAAATGAGGAGATGTTACAGAGCTTTTCAAAACAAATGGCACAATCCTAGAAACAAAAGAAACTTATTAAAAAGATTTACTTTTAAATTTACGAAAAGTTAATCACAAAACACTCGAATGTCTCTTTATCACTATCTCATTGTGCTTGTTTATAATTCAGTTTTGTTTTTTCTTTAAAACCATTGTTGCACTGGTACGCAAACCAAAATAATCTGACAAAGCCTAAGTTACTATTTTTTTAAAATCTACTGTGTAGGATATTTCTTTATTTATTTGCTGCAGAATTTATGTTTTGTAGGTTATGTTGAAACCCCATTAATGTAACCATGCAAAAAGCATGAAAATTTGGTAAGTATTAATAAGGGTTTCAGGTAAGAAAACCCTGAGTGATTTATGTTTGGGCTGAAAAAATGTGGCCACACTAATTACTAATGCCGTCATTTCAGATAATCAGGGCTTGCAAAAAGGCCCTGTCCAGTCACGCAGGACAAATAAATTTCCCTGTCTAGTAAGTCATGCCCAAGTCATGACTAAGCATCGCATTTATGCTAAACAGCAAACGTGAGATTCAAGTTGAGAAATTTTCAGAATGAGAAATGAGCAGATAAAAAGAGCTTCAAACATGCACAGAATTGGAGTGAATCAACCGATTTTGATGCAGTTATGATGAACAGTAAATGACAAGTAAAGGGGAAACTTGGTCACATGTTACAAATTCATGTTTGCCATAAACGCGATGCTTAATCTCACTAATAAATCCTCTTGTTATATAAATGTGGCTGAATCTGCGAGTGGGCAAGCTGAAGCAAATCCTGTGATCTGAATGGCAGACGATGAAGATGGAAAGATGGGCCCATGACCTTAACTTTGTCTTGGTCCATAAAAAAGCAAAAAACAACTTGGCCAATATCCAGCCATCTTGACTTCCTCATGCTTGGTCAAGAACACACAAATCTAAATCATAACTTAGACAATGCCCTTGATGAGCATTTATTTCAGCACTGCTTATCCACAGGACAAGCTGAAATTCAAGTGTTCTTCAGGCCCTGATAATGGGGTGGTCATAAGGCAGGGTCCAGTGTAAATGCTAATATTTTCCTTTTAATCTTAAGTTTGATGTCAACTCATTCATTTGCCACAATCAGAGGTTCTACAATATCCAAACAACGTAAAGCTACATTACAGAAATTAGGTGACTGCTGTGGGATAGTAAGAAGGATGAGTTGTAACATTCATTCTTGATTACCACCTGATTGAGTAAGCTGGGTTACTTGCTATATACATAATTAGTATGGGTAATCAAATGGAGACAAGTGAAAGGCTTGGGAAATTATTAGGATTTGGACAAAACGCGCATGAAAATATTCCCTAATTTCACGAGTATACAATTTGATTACCTATTAATATCATAGGTGACAAATTACGTTAGCAGTCTTGGATTTTTGACATGTTTATCCTGGATTGTATCGATCGAGAACTCCACTCTCTCAAATTTTTAGACCTTAAATTTGGCTTATAAAGTTCAGAATTTTTCAGACTTTTTCGGAAAAATACCTGTTAGAATCCTTCTTGATGTTCTCTTGTGTGTTCAGGTTTTCTAAAGCGCCTTTTTCTGTCCTGACATCTTCATTCACGGCATTTTAAAACTTCGTCACCATCTTGACACTGAGACGTACGAAAGGGTTGCCATGGCAATTTTGTAATTTCACATGTGAAATTACAAATTAACGCTGAAATTTCGCGCCAAAATTAAGGGGTAATTCGTCACCTATGATATTACAAGCACAATTACCTCATCAGGAGCAGTTTTCAAATCATGGCAGAATTTAGAGAGAGGATCTCCACCAGTAGCAGTAAATTCACCTTTGAGGAAACAAAAAAAAATCTATACAAAACACTGATTGGTTATTAAAAAGGAGTTTAGCCCCTGTTCAACAAAACTGTGTTCTAAGTCATAATGAAGTTCATGGCTAATCATGGCATCTAAGCATTATTTTATCATAAGTATTAAGAAGGCATATATGTTACAGGTCAAAATTACATTCAGGTTAAAATTTTGTAATTTATAATATTAACAATTTTTTTTGCAATTTTCTTTGTTTCCTAGCCCTAATTCATGAATAATTAGGGCTAGGAGATACAGAAAATAGAGAATCAACATGGTTAACCTGAATTTAATTTTGACCTGTAACATATTCATGTAGATGAATGAAATAATTTGGGGTTTTACTGATTGTCTTAAGCTGTGGTCTACATTAGACTACCTAAAAACACTGGCTTTATCAGTAATTTGCATTAACCCAACAAAGTTATTATTATAAAGCTGTTAATATTGCTTCCTACACTCTCCTAGAACCGAGGCCAATCCTTAATCCTGAGGTACCAGGGGAGTTTTTTATTTGATGGACAGAAACCTTCTCAGTATGTGAGCCGTTCCTAGGATTATTATTATTATTATTATTATTATTATTATTATTATTATTATTATTATTATTATTATTATCAGTAGTAGTAGTAGTTGTAGTCATAACATTAACATTATTGTTAATCATTATTATTATTGAATAACTAGCCAAACAAAATTATCCTGTAGTTAAGTGAACTGATTAATTTTAAGGCTCTAGCTTGCGAACTGATATAGAAATTTATTAGACACAAAGACCCAATCCTTGTTCACAGCAGTGATTGCCTTTATTTTTTACTATGGAATATTGTAGAGTTTGAGAAAAACAGGTATTACCTTGGGAGTGCTCCACCTTAACTTTTTTAGATCTTGCTCCTCTAACTGCAGTCTTTGCACCTTTACTGGTAACGCCAGATTTTGAAGCTCTGGTGTTACTTGAAGCCACATGGCCATTGACAGTAGCTGTGGCATGCAAACTGTTATTTGGTGACATACTAGGAGTACTAACGTCTTGAGTTCCAGCTGTGGGGTAACTTTGACCGGTTAACCTACGAACATGCCTCTGAAATTTTGTATGTTTATTAATTTGTATCTCTGCCTTAATATCCAAGACATTTGGGATTCCAAGTGGAGTATTGCTCAAATCTATAAACCGTTCCTTAGCTCTACGACTCTTCTCGATAGCTTCAGATGTAGGAATATCATATGCTGTCCATGCAAAATCATTAAACCATTCCCATCTCAGTCCTCTCCCAGGAACAGAATTGCTTGGGTATACACTTCTTCGGATGCTCCGTACAGTACCTGGGTTAAGAAAATAAAAAGTAATGTATAATAAGAATTTATTATGAAATCAATATTAATCCTTTCACTACTGAAGCAGCCAAAAGCGGCCAGTCAGAAATGACATATTTTTCCTAGAGCGGCCAAAAGCAGCCACAAGAAAAGGGTGCAAAAAAATGTGCTGTATACCCTAGGTAAGGCAGTCTTTGTCAATACTTATTGTTCCATTGTTAAGGGCAGGCATAAACCAATCAAATCACATGAACTGCGCATACAAAACTATTGCATGAGGCAAGTAGTGAAGGGCCGATTGGATTCGCTACGAAGATGTACCTGGGTGAATCTTTTGCACAGGATTTGTATACTGGATTTCTCTTACTCCATTAAACACACCAAAAGCCAGATGGTTGATTATTTCCTTCTTTAATTTGTCTATTAGCTAGCTATAGATATTCAGTAGATTTGTGTTGCACAAATTTGAACATGCTTTAGATTTGTATTTTATCTTTGTTTATCAATATTGCTGCCAATGAATCAAAGCGATTTTTGGTTCTGACAATGATAGTAAGAGTAATTTAAGCTTTAGTGATGTGAATGTTGATAGACTTATCTGACATCGAAGTGCAAGAATTTTGTGAGGAGGAAAGTAGCGAAAGAGAGTCTGAAGACAGTAAAAGCGACAACAACTCAGTCGCAAGTGATGAACTCCGGCTTATAGCCAGCAATTCCAGAAAGTTTTTCTCACCTACCTTTTTGCGATGGAATGGCAATAATAAATCGCTTTCCTTTTGTAGTATCACAGAATCCTTTGTTCTCAAGCCTTTGAAAACCTTAAAAACTAACAAAGCTATAGGACTGGATCGCCCCAGCACGACTATTGAAGGACTCAGCTGAATGCATGGCACCTATACTGATCAGACTTTTTAACCTGTTACTTGAGGCAAGCACTTTTCCATCGATTTGGAAATGTAGTAAGGTGACTGCTTTATTCAAAGGTGGTGATCGTACCGATGGTAACAACTGCACGCCAATCACAGTACTCCCAACCATTAGCAAGATCCTAAAGCAGGCCGTGCACCAACAGCTGTACAAGTTTTTATCAGCGAGTAAATTACTTACTCCAAATCAATTTGGTTTCCCCCCTAAACTTTCAACTTTAACTGCCTTTGCTCATTTTGCAGACAACATACTACTAGTCTTGATAAAGGCAGCTTCAATGGAGCAGTTTTCTTAGATCTTTCGAAGGCTCTCAATACAGTGGACCATGTGCTTCTTATTGAAAAACTTAAGACCATTGGAGCTAGCTCTCAAGTTGTGAAGTGGTTTGCCTCATACCTTGAAAGTCGGTATCAAGTCACATCTGTTGAAAACTGCCAGTCGACTAAACAAAAGGTTCTTGTTGGGGTACCCCAAGGAAGCATCCTTGGGCCTCTTCTTTTTCCACTATACGTTAACGACCTTCCCAACTGTTTAGAGCATTGCCAGGTAGTCATGTATGCCGACGACACAGTGATTTACTTCAGTGTAAATTCCTGTCAAAACATTGAATACCAGCTGAATGCGGACCTTAACAATCTTGCCAAATGGTTTAACAACAACTATCTCACCTTAAATACATCGAAATCGAAGTTTGCATTGTCTGGTGGTGATAGAAGGTTGCAAACCTGTCAAGGTATCAAGCTTGTCATTGATCACAAAAACCTTGAGAGTGAAGATTGAATCAAGTATCTACAATGTGCTGTCATTCAAAAGAACCTGACTTGGAATGACCATATTGAATCACTGATTGCAAAAGTAAATCAAAGAAGTGGCTTGTTAAATCGTATCAAACATCTATTGCCTTTGGATGCGTGAGTTGCATTATACAATGCCTTAATTTTGAGTTCCCTGATACTAACTGGGGAGACAGAGATAATATTACACTAACGCATGATTTACAGGTCTTGCAAAATAAGGCTACCAAAGTTATCCTTGATTTGCCCAACTATGCTTCATCGACCACTCTCGGATGGCCTACCTTATCTCAAGAGCACCTTGTACGTAGATACATTACCACTTTTAAGTACATCCACAGACTTGTGGATCACAATTTTAATACTTTGAGAAACTCAAACATCGAGAGTTATAAGACTAGAAGAAGAAACACTTTCTGTCTTCCTCTCGCTAAAAGGAATTACGGAAAGCAGACTTTTTTATCAATGCGCTAAGGAATGGAACATTTTAGACGCATCTTTTAAAGAAATTAACTCTCTTCTTTTTTTTAAACAGAACATTAAAAGCTGTATATTTTAGATATTTTATAGCTTTTAATATTTTAATGGACATTTTAACATTTTTAACCTCCAGCTTGTATAAGTTAGGTTTTTAGTTCTTAACTTCTTACTTATTACTATTACTTATTCATTTATCTAAGCTCATTTATTTTTCTATTGTTTTACAGGACCTCAATGAATTAATCACTCTTTGTGAAGTGAGCTTCCTGTATAAAAATTGTTATTATTAGTTTCCACTTCAGATGTTTAAAATTCTCACATGGGTGACATGGATTGTGCTGATCAGCTTCGTTCTTTTTATATGTGTGGGGTGGCAATCAAAAAAGTGGTATAGATACATATTTTGGTTTCTTTTTAATATATTTTTTGTAATTATTTTGTTCTTGAATCAGAACGTGTTGGATTGAAGGGCAAAACACTTGATTTCAAACTTTACCTCACACACCAACACCAATGATCGATGGTTTCTTGCAATGAAAGCAAAAGCGAAGATGGAACAAGATTCCAAACTGAACCATGCTGTACCCCCAAATCAATATGTTTCAGCTTGTATGGAGGGAAACAAATCTGGCATGTTTGTTATATTTCTAAAAATGTCCCTTGTTTTCTTGTAAAAAGGTAAGCTATATTATGATGGATTGCAAATAAATTCTCATTCAAAGTTTGACAACAGGCACTGCGAATGGCAGCAAATTTGAATTTTTTTCGTTACTTGGGATATTATCTTAAATATCTTGTGAATGCAGGGATGATTGTCTTTATTAATTCTTCAGACTAATAAAATGACTTCTTGGCTTCATGTCTGTGTAGTTTATTGTGTGAAACAAGGCTCTGAAATCCACTGAGCATGCATGTTTTGATTAAGTATCACAGCCATCTTAGATCCTTGATAATTGTTCAGGAAGATGGGGGGTTGGGGCCCATTACCTTGTAGTAGTAAAGGGTTAAATTAAGGACATGACCACTTGTATGCAATAAATGAAAGACTAAAAGATAATTGTATCAATTTTATAGTTTTAACTTCTTCAAAGACCAAAATGTCACTCTTACTATTGATAATGGCATCTAAAAGGTTTAATAACACGTTAAGGCAACAATGACAGCCGAAAGCATCTTCAAGTTCTCAGCTACATTGTTTTAAAGTTTGTCATGTAGTTCTCCCTAGAGACTGCATGATAAGTGAATATTCTGCATAGGCCTAGTGGATACCAGCACCTCTCTCTACCAAACCTGGTTTCAACATTGTATGTGAGATATAAATGTTATGCTCGCATGACTCCAACCATACAGATCCTTCTACAATTGGGTTGGAGTGTACCTTAAATTTAATAGCAATATGCTCTAATCGGCTGAATTTCGACAAGTGGACATTTTCATCTTGTTCTTTCTAAATATCTCAGGTAACCTATAATTTCACAAATTAATAATAATAATAATAATGGAATTTATTTCGCTTTTATACATCGCTGTTCTAAGCGCTTTACAATGTAAAAAAGGACATAAGAATATCATTAAGCACAAGCTTACATATAACCCTACTGTACACAACTTAAAAAGGAAAGGAAAAAACAACAACAACAACAACAACAAAAACAAATATGACGTCACATTTCCCTACTTTATTACTTCCGCCTTTTGCTAACGGTCTCAGAGTTTTTCACCTTTCCTCTATTACCCTGTATTTAAAATGTATGATTCAACGATTTTTACCTGTTTCCAAATTCCGTTGTTCGTTTTTCGTCAAATCAACTTCATAAACACTTAAGTCACTGGAACAATCTCCCAACTTGACTGGAGGTACCCTTTTGGACGTGCTTCGTTTGATACTTAAGTAGCTCCTCTCTAAGTGATGAACAGCCTTCAATTCGTAAGGAATCCAGAGATTTACTCGTTCTTCCCATTCCCAAACTACCACACCGCTGGTTTGGGAAGCGGTAGCCATCCCATAAGGGAAAAAAACGGCGCAACGAAACGAAAAATGGAATCAAAATATGCCGTCACTCCACTAACTTTCCCGCCTGCCTTGGGGACCGCGCCTGTTAGGCCGAGAGAGATGGAAACGATAGATTATTACTTTTGATTGGTCGGTCCTAAGCCAACCAATGAAAAATGTTCATTTACAAGGAAATGATGACGTAAAGAGCTTATTGTGACGAAACCGGTTTGCCAAGGTTTTTTCGAGAAATATTTGGATTCTGCTGCTCGTGGCAACGGGGAAGCAGCCATATTGAAATTATGGTCAACTGAGTTAGGGGTTGGGATTTTTATATTGATTTCTTCGTTTTCATCGCTGCCGATCGCAGGGTGGTATTCAGAATGGCGGGAACGCTAGCTCAGGCTCGCGTACAACTCCAAAATGCAGAAAGTTCTATCCTTTTTATGCAACAAGAACATGCGAAAACGCTGCAAGGCCTCTACGCTGAAATCAATAAACTTCAGAAGAAATGCGGAGGTATGGGTCATTTTTACTCGTAAACTCCCGTTTGATTTCGTGAGAATAACATTCTATTTTTTAATTTTTAGAACTGACTTTCAAATTAGCGATGAATGCTACCAGTTCTAGCGGAGATGAGGGTAAGTTTTGGATGATTTCCAGCGACGTTCGATTCTCCGTGTGATATTCTCAGTGTAAGCTTAATATTATTTACGCGGGTACAAAGGCGAACAGATGTTTTACCTTCCTTTTTTAAAAAATTATCCAAATAACAAAATATATTTTTGAAATCAATTAAGTCTCCGTCCCGTGAAGAATCCAACGAATTTTTAGTTTCAATATATCTATTTATTTAGTTCTTGTGTTAAAATAGTGTAAAAGTGTTGAAAGTTCGACTTGAATTTAATGGCGAAAAATGTTTTAGTGAACCGGTTTCGAAGGAAAAACATTTTCTTTAAGAATGCATGAACTTGTGATTTACTGTATTTGTACTTATTCCGGAGTGAGAGATCTTCATTTATACTTTTTGAATTTCTATCTCTTTGTCATCCATGTTTTTTGGGAAGTATTGCTTTAATTTGTTAAGAACCTTAGTCTATTGCATCCAATTCATCTTTTAGAGCGGATAGATTTTCCTTGGGTTTTTAATTGTTAATTATTCAACAACGTGGCTGTAAGTACTTCAAGAAACCGCAATTTTTTGTACTCTAGAAATAGCATCAGTGTTTTTACTTTATATATGTTGAAGGACAAAATTTAATGTATGATCCCAAATTTAAAGACAAATTGTTACAATTAAAATTTATTAAATTCAGAGGCCCTTTTAGGGAAAATTCTTTCAAAGGACATTCTTTGGCAACAAATGACGGAAAGATGGATTGCAACTTCAGCTCCAACAAAAACAAGGGCAAATGCCGTACGAAACTACGTGGTTAGCCCTTCAATACCTGGAAATAAGAGTTTTGAAATTCATCCGAGGGACATATATACTTTAAGAGTTTGATGTAGATGTTAACAGCTAAACTGAATTTTTTTTTATTTTCATTTACAGGACAAGTCAAGCAGAGTTTAGATGAGTCAGAAAAGATTTTAAATGAGTTAAAAACTGAGAATGTGGAACTTAAAGGGATCATTGAAGTGAAGAATAAAAGGATTGTCATACTTGAAGGACAGTTAAAAAGTTTGAACCAAAAGTATGTGAAAGATCTTTCTGATAAGGAATCTAATTTGGCTGTGGTAGTAAAGGAACTGGAGAAGAAATCGGACACTGTTGCTTATCTGACTTCGCAACTACATAGTAATAAACTTCGTCAGTCTGGAAGGCGTAATCAAAGCAGACCATCAAGTGTCAAAAATGCTAAAGAAATATCACATGAAGCAAAGGAAACAGCAGCTCAAAGTGTAGCCACTACTGGCCATATTTCATCTCAGGTAGAGGCGTCCCCACCTTCAAGGACACCTGTACCACCATCTGAGGGTACTCCTTCTAATGCACACCGACGTTATCGACGATCTGTAACATCTCCAGCTTCACAGGATGTTAAGGCATTAAGTAGCAAAATGAAGACTTCAAGAGCTGTGGGGATACAGGCTTCTCCAAATGAGATTCAGCTCAATGTTTCTCCAGTAAAATCAAGTACAGGAATGCCCCTACGCTCAAAACGAGCTTCATCACCCTCAAGACCAGGCTTGGGAATTTCTAGAGCTTTGCAGCGATCTGCAGGGAGGGACAAGCCTTTACCAGATGATTATGTTGAGTTCCTGAAAACTGGCACTAGACCTGAACCCCAAGTTGTTGTACGTGCTGCTCCTGAACCCTTACCTCCAATTTCAGCAAATGAAAGACTTTCAACAACACCAAAACCTCCATATACTGGAAGAGTACAGATGACGCGGGGTCACTCCTCCCAGGGAGTACCTGCAGCTATTTACACAGTGGCCCCCGAGGGAGATGGTCCTGTGGCAGTAGAGGATGTTGGAAAAATTATTGTGTCACCATTAAGTTCGCCAGAGAAGGGATGGCGGCACAGGCAGCAGCCACAGCAGCAAAATGGACCAGACTAATAGGGGTGCATGTTGTTGCCATGTAAATGTTTAGTGAGGGTATTAGGAAAAGCAATTTCAGTGTAAAATAATATGTACATTCTTTCTTGTAAATAGTGTGCATAACCTTAGTTTTCAAGATGTTTTTTTTATCCTCTCAGTAAGAAAAACAGTTTTACACTCTTCATCATTGTTTGTATTGTACAGAATACATTGATAAATTCACAACGACAAGTTCTGTAATGGAGGCAGACTAAAGATGATTTTTTGTTATGATTGAAGGTTTTTAGTAATTTTGTTATGGTCTTTTAACAGTTTCTCTTTTTACAATCAATGTCACAAATCCTAGTGCACAAGTATTTCTTCTGAACCTATAAATATGCATGTAAGATAGAAAAAGAGTGTTTAGGTTTTTTCTGGTGTTAAGTTGCATGTGATTTCAAAGGTAATTCATTGCAAAAACAATATTGTAAGCTTAAGTAGAAATTAAACTGATAGACCTACATCAACTGTTTTGTATTATAAGAGTAAATTATAGCTGCTGTAAACATACAAAAGCGATGTGAATTCAAAACACCAAAATAGACTGTAAATGATTAAAATAATGTTTTTGAGTTGTGCACATAGTGATATTATTGTTTTGTCTGTGTGTCTACCCATGTGACTAGGACCAAAGGAAAGCATAAGCTAGTTAAGTCCCAGAAACTGCTCATGATGCAATATGATTTTTTCTTTATACCTTATCTTATCATATTTGGGACCCGTTTCTCAAAAGTCCTGTTACCTTTACAGGCCCAAAGCAATATTTTGAAATAAAAATCTAGAAACAAAACAACTTTCCGTCCCGGTAATTATAAGGATTTTCGAGTAATGGACTCCTGAACACACGAACAAGGGACTTTTGTAATTTATTCTAAAAAGAAAAATATGTGATTTACCCAGAATTCCGAGGAGGCATCACTGTAGTCCGTGCTGTTATAACGAAGAACGTACAGTCAAAATATGCAGGTGGTCTACAGTAAAACACACAATCAAGCTCCTCACAGCTGGGGCAGCTGTAGTGTCAGCTATAACATGTTACTATACTTCGATCTCGATCCTTTTTTCCGCGGCCAGGAGCTTGTTTCTCGAAAGTCCCGGTAACTTTTCGGTAATACGATGTAACCGTATCATCAGTTAACGAAGCAAAAGTGACCTGTGTGCTAGGAACTGTGCTACTATTCAACAGGTTTTGATTTTAGAATTTGCCTTCGGGCCCGAATAATTACCGAGCCTTTCGAGAAACGGGCCCCGGAACCGAAATTCCCGTTCCTCGTCGTTCAGTCTTTCTTTGCTCCGAAACCACACAGAAACGCTTCCTACGCAGGCTAAAGCAAACGGCTTTTCTTCTCTATTTTAATTTTTTTTTCTTCAATTTCTCTATTTGCTTTTCGGCTGGTGTCAGACTGGGTTCATAGCTGCGTTTTCTTTTCTTATTTGCATTTTTCCCCATTATTTACCATTTATTTTTGTTTTGTCTTGCTTTTTATCATTTTTATAAGCGTTTTTCTTTTTATTATTTGCGTTTTCGTACGTTCTTATTTGCATTTGAGCCTTATGCGTATCTTAGCAAGAAAATATGGGCGGACAGACAGGGATGTGGACAAGGATGCACTAGTCCCCAAACACAAGAATCTTTGCCCTAACAAGCTGACTGGAAACAGGAAGGTGAGTTTGAAGTTTGTAACGCTGCAACCATGTTATCGATCGTGCAGGCAGTTTATGTCCAACCGATCGGCATTCTAAACTGAAAAACGCGGATATTTTCGTTTTTTCTTAGTTTGTCTTTTGTCGGGATTTCATTTACTTGCTACCGCTACTTTTTAGTCATGTCGCTTGTCGGAATTACCTCGACATACCCTTCTTGCTCTCGTCTTAGCGTCAACCATTGTTCTTTCAAAAGTCCTAGCCATTAACAATACTTTCTTTGTCTGTTTGTGGGTGTGTGTGTTTGTGTTTTTTCCAGGCTCGTCTAACAATGTCGTGTGTTTTTGCTTTGTTTCTCGTATTAAATGGTCATTATAGTTTCTCTCCTGCACGAAAGGTTTGTGACCGTTTGATGTTCATTAGTTAATTTAAAGTAGTCCTATGCCAGCTCAGACTCACGATAGAACTTGAGAAATTAAATCTAGGTTTGAAAACGAAACTACAGCAGTACAGCTACCATCATTCTCTTAAAACAGGCTTAATGTCGTATTATCTATGAACGGGAATGTTGAATTTTTAGAGAGAAGTATAGAGGTGGCGTATTTTTAAGAAAGAGTTACAGTCTTCACCACAAGTTTTTGTGCGTGAGTGTCAACATTTTCCAAGAGTTTTGAACGCCATTTCATCATGTGTGCAGTATTTTCTTTTTGGATAATAGCCAGCCACTTATGACTTATTGGAATTAGGCCTGTCTCGATTATGCTCTTAAAATGCTCCAATCATGTACATCACAAGAACGCATTCATTATACTTGAATTAAAGTTGTGAGGTAGCCTCATGCAGTGCATGTGGCTACAGAAGGTGGGCATTGGGGCCGACTCGCAAAAAATCGCCCAGACTCACAAACCGCCAACAGTACCTCAAAAGGGAGAGTTTGTCCCCCCGCAGGCTAGATAAAAGACGAATGTGACACGAACTTAGTAGTAGAGCATATGGACTAGGTTACAGGTTCGATTCCTATTGAGAGTGACTCGGAATTTTTCTTCCGAGAACCGCCTGTGTCACTGAATGAAAAATGTATCTGTTTGTTGAAAGGTGGCACGTGGTGTCTCTTACAAAGAGAGTTAAAACAATAAAACTGTGATTTCGGAACCTAAAATAAGTGTCCGTACGTCCGTAATAGCGAAGCCCATTGTGTGTACAGTGGGAGTTTCTCTCAGAGACATTTTCACGCGGCCGATTCCGAAACATCCGCGGCCATGCGGGAGAAAAAGCCTCTGTTAAGGAGATACTGTAAGACTTTCCGGGGATTTCGCTCCTCTCCGTATTATCTGGGGTATCTGTATTAGCGCGGTGTTAGCAAAGCGAGAGCTGACTATTTTATCCAAAATTATAGGCTAAC
The DNA here is from genome assembly GCF_958299795.1 of Porites lutea. Taxonomy (NCBI): domain Eukaryota; kingdom Metazoa; phylum Cnidaria; class Anthozoa; order Scleractinia; family Poritidae; genus Porites; species Porites lutea. The sequence continues at coordinate 12,431,984 of NC_133211.1, forward strand.
AAGAGATCATAAAGAATCTCTTGAGGCGAATTAATCAGAGCGGCTTAACTGGAACAGGACTCGTGAACTTGTGAGTTTCTGTGAATATTTCCACTAATTTTATAGGCTGCGTAGCGGGCGCTAGGAAATAATGGGCGCAAGAAAGAACCCCATTATTTCCTAGCGCCTGCCACGCATGCGCAGGCGACTGATTGTGGATGTTGAAAAGCCAAAAAGTTCCTTTAGCTCTTGCGTGAAAAGCCGGTGTATATGCAGAAGTTTTTTCTCACTTCTTCGCCGGTCGTGGCTTTGGCCGGCGGCTGACACCAGGGCGGATGGCTGACACCGAAGCATCCCGCCGCACGGGGAAGAAAACTCCAGCCCCCAGGGAAGAGAACTCATAACAGGGGCTGGAGTGGAAGTGGTGTAACTCCTTCACATTTTAGACATTTTATTTAACTTTATTCTCTTATAGCTAAAGTGCAAATAATCATGAATATTTTTTCTAACGTAGAAGACCTTCACCAATCGAATAAAGTGGTTTTCTCCATAACAACCTATCGGCCATCACACCATCCTATCAATCTTCCTCGGAGCGGTACCAATAATCGCACGGGGCCTGACGCTTTCTCATCAGTAACACGCTGTTCGCTTCATTCATTCTCATCATGATCTCCTCGCTCGCATGAGACTAATCTCGTACCCAGATCTTCACTCTGTTTTTACACTGAAAAGTGGCCGTGGGAGATCTGGGTACGAGATTAGCATGAGACTTTGATCTCAGCTTCTTCAGGTTCGGCCGGGGGGGGGGGGGGGGGGGGGAGTGGTATACCAGTATACCCGAAAAAAATTCGCCAAATTACCCAAAATTCATCCAAATATACCCAAAATTATACCCAGGTATACTTTATACCTGAAATTCAAAGAAAGTGATATACCGAATACCCGTATTTAAGCTGCAATATACCGTACACCCGATTTAAAAAGCCCCTGTGTACCGCATACCCCAAAACCCTGGCCGACCCTGTTTCTTGGTCCACGTGAAGTTAATGAATGCCGAGAAGCATCACTAAAACCAATATAAAATCGAAGTATTGTTGAAAAGCTTTCGCATACTGCGATTTGATATTAAAACGCATTTTTTTTCCATTTTGCTAGGAGGAAGGGGCGAAGGGGGTTATCCAGGTGATTCTGTCTTGCCTTTCATTGTTCCACGTTTATATTGAGTCATTTCTGACCGCACGATCCCCCGGATAGATTAATACTTATCAACCAAACCAGAAGCATTTTGTGGTTATATGCTTCTGACCAAACTTAACGCACAATAGCAACCATTGTTGAAGGTCTAAATGACCTAAATGTCGGCTTGTCCCTATTGCGTTCGGCAGCTTTTGATAAACTAGCTTTTGGCGTTGCCCATAGCAACTCTTTTCGCTGCTCTAGCAACCTCGAGCAACGGCAGCTTTCTGAGCAATTTTTGAGCAAAATAAAGGTTTAGAAAAAGAAAAAGTCAACGAGTTCACAGAAAAATTCAAGTTATGCGAATTTCTTAAGTTAATCTATCAGCCTAGAGGGTAAGCTTAACCCATATTTGCGAACAACTATTTAAAGGCTAGTTTCAAGCAATTTTTCTTGAACGATGTCAACAATTATTGTGAAGAATGGAAAGCAAAGCTTTTAATGAACGTTCATATTCAAAAACTATCAATAAATTTAGGTAGCAACTTTTGAAATTTAGTTAGCAACCTTCTGGATTTTTGGCAATTTTTTAGCAACTATTTGACATTCCAGTAAGCAACTTTCCATAGCTTATGTCTAAGACTACTCTATTGCCACGTTAGTTGGTTTGCCTGTGCATTAGCTGGTCAAGATTCTTCCCATAATCCCTTGCTGTTACGCATGCTTTGCGAGGAAACAAAATGGCGCTCTTCTGTTCAAGTAAGTTACAGCTCAATACATTGTTTAAAACCTAATTGTAGGAACCATTGATTGCCAAATTCTGGCGTTTTCCAAGTGTTTTGATAGTTGTTGTCGACTGATGTAACAGATCGTACTTACATCTCGCACTGCAAGCTAACTAATGTTATTGTCATTTGCGTTGGAAAGTCGCGTGCTCGTTCTTAGCGGTTTAATCTATCAAGGATCGAGTGTCACCTGTGAATTTTGCTGAAAGTGTTACGTATTAAATGGCATAATATCTAAGCCATTTGATCCCTTTCAGTTTGTTCCATCGTAGAAAATACTGTCAGACAATGTCAGTAGGGCCCGAAATTGACTTAAATATTTCTTCACGTGGTCTCCAAGGGGCGATCGACCAAACTTAAAAATTTTTCTCTAGTTGCACATAATTATGGTCAATTTTTACTCAGAGATAAGCTAATTTCAAACGAAATTATTGGAGCTTTCAAAATACTGCTGAGGCCAAAGTCTTGATCTCTAATACAAGGCCTAATTAATTCTGCTAGTTTAAGTTGACAACTCAGGGTTAGTTAGCTCTTATAAGTGGCTTTCCAGCAACTGGGCTCAGTTATCCGCTAGATCTACTTTTTTAATTGATAGTGTAAAACAAACTAAAACACTTCGTCAGTAATAGAGTTTCTTTGGTTGACATAAAGGCAACAACTGCCATCAATTTGTATCCATACAACTGTTAATGTATGTTATTTGTGCACTCGTTGATCTCTTGTCAGCATCTCAAGACTATGATGCTATTATAGTGTTTTGGTAAGATTTTCAAACATGGAACCCCAAGTGATTTTTTGAGTTAGTCTATTGTTTCCAGCAGTTTTTACTGTTTGGAATAATATGTGTGTTGCATGGTTTAATATGATAATTGCTTTAAATATTATATTTTTATAATATGTTTTGTATAGTTAGCAATGAGGTTCCAGAACACCCATGTGTCTCACCATCATCTAACTGTGTGTTTGAGAGACGGCTGATTGAAAAATATATCGCTGAAAATGGAACTGATCCCATCAGTGGGGAACCTATTTCAGAGGAGCAGCTCATTGATATTAAAGGTACGATAATTATAGACTGATGCGTTCCTTTTAAACAAAATTGCTTAATTAACACCTAAAAACAGATAGATTGGGTAATAGCTATCATTCAGCCCTTTTAAGACTTCACTTGTTATTCCCTTGTTGAATGCATCTTTTTACGTCCTTAGATACAATCATTCTTTTTTTTTTTTTTGCACATTTGTATATCATAGACAACATTCCTTGAGAGTCCTGTTAATCTGAAGAGATTAAACTTCACACAGTCTCGGTATGCTAAACAAAGAAGAGGCTAGGTTTGACTTTACAAGACTGGTCTAAATTGTATTTGTATCTGTTGTGGTTCAGTTTTCTATTTTCTACGGTTCTTGGGTTTGACATTGTATAAAAATGAACATGTTAAAAAGGGAAAATGAAAGAAATAAAGTCATTCAACAATCAAGTCATTTTCTACTTCTACTGGAGATCATTTCCTTTATTCCCCTGACCTTACAAGTAATAAGTAGAACTATTATTATATTGTGATCACTTTAATATGTTTAAGGGTAAAGTTTAAATCCTTTTTTCCCCTTTCAGTAAACCCTCTTGTAAAACCGAGGCCTCCTTCAGCCACCAGTATTCCAGCAATCTTGAAAGCTCTTCAGGATGAGTGGGTAAGTACCGATGTTTGTAGATGTGGTTACTGTTAAGCCAGGCAATCAGCCTGTTTCGTGCACTGCTATAATATATATTGTTTGATGGTATTATTGTTGGTTACAATAAAGACCATATTTAACTATAAGGTAAGTGATGATGCAAAGTTCTTTAACTGTAGCTGATCTCTAACCTTGCTGTCATTCAAATTGTGATAAGTTGGACATGATCATTTTTTCACCGACAGTGTTTGAAATGGTGATAACATATGTTTGGATTTTATCATGAAACTGTTAAGTAATTTTAGTTATTACATAAAAACAGTTAAAGGAACAAAAGAATAAAGAAAATCTCCAACTTGTTCTTGAAGTGGTTCCATATTTTCCCATCATGTAGCTTGTCTGAAGTCTAGTTTGAGGGCTATTGTACCTGATTGTAGTTGATTATTTGTATTCCTCAGGATGCCTGCATGTTGCACAGTTTTACTTTGAGACAACAGCTTCAAACAGCCAGACAAGGTTAGTTATTTAAGTTTTATGCTGCTTTAATCTGAATCAGATTTGTTTTGTAATGTCTTTCTCGCTTTATAATACCGTAAAATTCCGATAATAAGCCCCGGGGCTTATATTTTTCAAAGACCCTTTTTGAAAGGCTTATTTTTGGAGGGGCTTATGTACGGAGGGAAATTCTGCATTTCAAAATTGATTGGGCTAGCCCATAGTTGGAAGGAAATTTACCTTTTTTGCTTTGTTTTACTCTGTATTTGAGGGCAATTTCCAAGTACAAGCCCCGGGGTGCTTATATTCAGAGGGGTGATTAAACAGAGGGATTTTTGCGTTATGAGTTTGGGGGGCTTATATGAGGGGCTTATACATGGAGGGGCTTATTTTCGGAATTCTACGGTAAATGAAATTAAATTTCTAAAAGTACAATACAGTCGAAGTTCTCCTTGCGATCACTCTTGTAAGTGACCAGCTCTAGTTACAACCACCTTTGTGAAACCCCATTTGAACTGTGACTCCAACTGTGTAATGAAAGCTCTCTTAAGTGACCGCTCCTGTAAGGGACCGCGACCACTTTTGGAATTACACAACTGGACTTTTCCTTTGTTTTTAAGCTCTTGTAAGTGCATGACCACTCAGAGTCTTATTCATAAATTGCCATGTTAATGAAACTGCGCACTGCGCTAAAGGTTCATTGATAAAGATCTTGCACAGTTCAGTATTGTATTTGTGAAAGTTCAAGGTCATTTCCCTAGCGACCAATTGCACGTATTTTTTAGCCATGTCTATGTCAGATGTAAAGACACTCATTAAACTTAAATTTCCTTTGTTTTCCTTTATGAATTATTTATGAGTTTTTGAAGCTTTCGTAAGCGACCACCCTCTATTGTTTACCCTGCGGTTGCTTATCAGAGCTCATTGTCGTAGGCAACCAGCTCTAGGTACGACCAGGTTTTCAAATTTCCGAGGTGGTCACTTACGAGAGCTTCAACTGTAATCTACATTTGGCTAATTGTACCTAATTGTGCAATTGCTCTCCTTGTTTCAGAGTTGTCTCACGCACTGTACCAGCATGATGCTGCTTGTCGTGTTATTGCTCGTTTGACTAAGGAAGTTACTGCTGCCCGTGAAGGTACTTTACCTTTACTAATAATGTTATTTAAATTCAGATAGTATTCACCATGTTCTAAATGAGTGAAAAACTGGGTATGATGTGCAACTGCAAAGTTTCTTGGGATGCATGGTGTGGAGGTGCAGCATGAAGGTCAACAAACATGATGCACTACAACTGCTGTATTCCAAAATGAGATAACAGATTCAGAAATGCAACTTTTCTTCACTATTACAGAATTCCTAAAGACTCTGATCACCAGGTATGTCATCTTCACTCAGAATGACCCTGTCCCTCCAAGCAATCCCTAGAGTTTTTGCAGTGATAAGTCAAACCAGTTTGCTGCTCATTTAGTCTGAATGTAGCCAATTGATGCATCAATGAAGATTAATATCAAAACTGAATAAAGTTTTTCTTTAACACCAGCTTTGGCCACACTCAAACCCCAGGCAGGTATGGCTGTCAGTGTTCCCGCAGCTACACCAGTACAGGTAGGAAGCGCTAACTTACTAGGCTGATTTAGCAACAGAACAGGAAGGCCAGTTGACGAGGGGAAAGAGCGCGGAAAGGACTAAACACGACTTCAGGTGCCCAATTTGCTGCTCTGTCATTGGTCAAGTCAGTTGTTTGATTTGTGCTCGCGGTCGTCAACTGACGTTCCTGTTTTGCTGCTAAATCATCCTACTACTAACAGAAAACTTTGTATCAAGCATTAACTTGAACAGTCAAGTAAAGCAGTGCAAGCTGTTTGAATATGTTGCTCCTCGGAAGGTACTGAAAAGTTTTAGCCATGGAAATTCTACTGTATATTTTATGGTTATACTGACAGTATTTTGATCCTCTATTCAGCCCTCTGGGGGCCCTCTGCTCTTGCTAGACGGTGGGCTTATTACAAATATATATATATGTTCATGTTTTCAGTTTTTGAATTTCATAACAAAATGATTATTATCACCTCCATTCATATTTTGTGACTGCGCAAATTAGTCATTATGTGCTCAGCAGTGTTATTTCAAACAAGATTTTGATATATGCACACCAAAAGAGTTTATGGTTGTCAACTTTCAACTCTCATGAGTTTGATTCAGTGATTTCACTTCTATATTAAGCTATTATAATTTTGGTATACCCTAGACTGGGAACTCAATATAAAGGAACTTAGGCTGGAGCTAAATAGAAGAGAACGGAGCTTTGAAGTTACAAGAGAGAAACAGAGTGACATTTTTCTATGGTTAGACTTTAGCCATGAAGCTTGGTTTCCAAGTTATTAACTAGTTGGATTTCTTGGCTTTTTTGTAGATGGAAGAGGCAATGGAGGTTGCTGGACAGGTACATGTACATGTCTTTTTTTTACAAAGAATCTTTAGACCTTCTCTTCTTAAAAGAGGTTTATAACTTTCTTTACTGTCTTCATGATTTTTGCTCTCTAGTTTTTAAAGCGTTTTCACAAATAGTGTTCGGTGTCTTAAGATTGCGGTCATAATTATTCTTGTCACTCTTTTTTAGCCTGGAGAAGAAGAGGGAATGACAGAGGAAGTTTTACAGAAGGTATGTTTGCTTGACATATTTCTTTAGAATATTTTAGCTAAGGTCGTTTTCTTTTGGATGTTAATTTTGTCTCCATTTTTTTTGTCATTCTTCTCTTGTTATATACAAAGTAATACTAAGCTGTTGTTGCTGGTTTTTTTTTTCATTTCTACAGCTGCAAGATAAGGCTACTCTCCTCACTGCTGAACGTAAGAAGGTAAGTGCCACATTGAGAGGAAATAAAAGAGCTTTGCCCTGCGTCATGCTTGTGTGAATCCCTCTTGGTAAGAAAATCTGGTATCCTATGGATGCGAGAAATAATGGCTTACAATCACTGTCTCCACTGACAGTTTCATGTAAGCAGGTGGGAAATATTACCTTCAGAGTGACTGTTTCCTTCCCCCAACCCCACCATGAATGGATTACCACGGTTTCTTAACCAATCAAGGCTGTGTTCTAAGAAAAACTGACAGGAGCCTGGTACTTTGAACCTGTAAAATTTAGGCTGCCAGTATATGATGTTTATGAAGAACCTAAGATTTTCTGTTTGCCCTGGAGCAAAAGTTAGACCCCAGAGGCCATTGGGCGCTGCTAGAGCACAACCTTGACAAGAAATCAGTTTAGGTGGTGCGTTGGTTGAGGTTGGCTTTAAAATCTTTTCTGTAGTTTACAAATCATGGAAAGAAGGCTCCACACTGGGCTGTCTTGATGGGGTTGGATTTTGTGAAGATATTAGAAATGTAAGCCCAAGCTAGTTGGCGAAAACACTCAACTTGGCCTACTTAAAAACTTCAGTGACAGCCAAATATCAATAATGACTTACAAGTTTATCCTGTTTACTTGTTTGCAACCAGACAAGTACCCATCTAAGTGGTCTGCTTTGATAGCTAGGAAACAGAGTTTTTAATTATGAAAAAGGGAAATTCGAGAAATGTGGCATCATAGCCATGCGTTCAAGATCTTAACAGAACCTCTTATGAAATGTGTTTGAATGTTGTTTCCTTGTAGAGAGGCAAGAAGGTTCCAGAGGACTTGAGTACAGTGGATGAGATAAGATCTTACAAACCCATCTCCTCACATGCAGTAAGTTAAAAACAAAATCCTGCCAATCCAAACATTGCTGATAAATCACTCAGCAATTTTAGCACATTAAACCCTACAGCACCAAATATTAAAATAAATTTTCCCCTTTCTTGTCTCATCTGCTTACAGTAGTAATGGGACAAATGTGTCCAGTTATCCTGAGAATTGATACTGGGTGATCATATCCTTAATTCTCATTACCTCCCTGATTGATTAAGCAATTTTATTACAAGGAGAAATTTGGCAATTATCAGTATTGGGACTAAAAGGGTTTAATGTCTTCTGCTTCTTACAATAAAATTGATTTTTCTTGTTATGTGTTGAGCTACTATCAGCATTAGTTAGAGGAATTTAAATTGCTTTTCAAAATTTAGGGTCTTCACAGTGCAAGTAATCCTGGAATCTTGGCGTTGGATTTGTTCGCTGCAGATACGTCCAGAGTTATCACAGGTTTGTTATTAATTGTACAAATTTATTTTAAATGATTGTTATGACACTTTTATGATGTAAATGAATGTTCTGGGTAATTTAAGGTGGTGAAAAGCAGCAAGGAAAGAATAGGAAGGGTACATTATCTCTGCAGAGTTAATTTTCTATCGTATCATCTGTTTCACATTGCCACGGAGCTCAACATTACTGGTATATAATGCTTAGGAGAGGTTTCCACTTAAGGGAAGTTACTTACTGGGGATGTCCACGTAGAGGTTGTACATAAGGTGTCAAAAATTATTACATTAGTGGAGTGCATGTTCTATTTAAGTGGTTTATAACATTTGATTGTCCTTTTCCTTAGGTGGCCTTGACAAAAATGCTGTGGTATTTTACCGTGACACAGAACAGGTAAAAGCTGTATTTAGATTATATACTGGGTAACAAAGTTTTTTCATTTTTTACTTTGTTGTTGCTTTGCCATGCAAAATGTTTGAAGTTCATAGACACTGTATTTGCTCTTTCTTGCACAAGAAAGATTGATTAATTTGATTGTTTTGTAATCTAGGTTATTGCAACTCTCAAAGGACACTCCAAGAAAGTTACAAATGTTTTATATCACCCACATGAGGTATACTTATCATTACCATCATTAATTAAAATGGTTCCCTTTTAATAATCAATTTGATTTATTTGTAAATTGTAAGATGCTCCACCACATCAAATTTTAGCCTCATCATTTTACCTCATATATAGACCCTTTATTGGCATCAAGACTAAATTGGAGGCAAAGAATTAAGCCTTTAAAAAGACAATCACTATGTTAAGTTTTTTTATAACAGTACTGAAGACCTCTGGTCTATAGGTAACCATGTTACTTGTCATGGTAAATGTATTTCCACACAGCTAGTTTGAGTTAGTCGATCAGGAAAATGACCTTATTTTCATAAGTGAATTGTTTGAATGCTACTTTTCAGGACCTTGGATTCACGGGATCAGCAGATGCGACCATTCGAGTGTGGTCCATTCCACAAGCATCTTGCTCTCACATTATAAAGGTTTGAATGTTGAAAAGGTTTTACTTTTTTTCCTTTTGTCAGTCTTAACTCTTTACAATGACCAGGTGCAAAGTTTTCCTTCCATATTAAACACCTCTTTTCTCTTTACTCTTGTTTTTCAGGCACATGATCAAGCAGTTACTGGTCTTAGTCTTCATGCAACAGGTAACTTAATTCTCAGTACAATGCTTACTTTAATGCTAATACTGTCTTTGAATCTGTATTTTTATAAGTCTGCTTGCACCAGATCCTCAGTCGGTACACCTGCAAGATGTTCAACTGACCTGTCTTTTCCTTCCAAATTGTGTTCTGTTTGCTTATGAAACAAAGGGAGAATTCTATATGAAATTACATCATAACACCCCTTATCATTTTCTACATTTTCTACATTCTTATATGGCAAGAATGTTTATTGAACCGGTAGCAGTATAAAACAAAATCAGAATCTCATCACTACTACCAGTAGATCTTTTTCTTTGTAGTTGTTATCCTCACCATAAGCTGATATATTTTGTTGTTAACTTGGTTTGTCAGGTGACTACCTTCTTAGCTGTTCTGGTGATCAATACTGGGCATTCTCTGATCTCAGAACTGGACATGTCCTCACAAGATGTCTCTCAGATCCTAACATCAATCAAGGTAACCAAGAAATACAAAATGTGTCCTGACATTTGTTCAATATCAAAAATGAGAAAGACATTAATACTTGTCATGCTACAAGCATAAGGCAAAGAAGAAATTCTTAGTCCCTGACAGGATTTTAATCCATTGCCTTACATTTAAACGAAGAATACCATTTGGGTGTTCCTACCTTCAAGCTAAAGTTGTATCCTGTATCCTTGTAGGGTGGTCAACCCATGGTCCAAACTATTTGAGGTTCCCGACTCTCACCTATGCATGAAGGTGCTACTTTTATTAAGATTAGCCAGAGATTTGAAGCTTTGCACTAGACTTTACGGCTTTCTCCGTTCACTGGTAATTTCAGGAAAATGTCTGTGGTTTCAACCAAAGTCTGACAATTGAGAGCAGTTAGGACAGCAAGTTGCTACTTACATCATTAATAAATCGATATTAGACCTTACAATTTGTTTTCCTTAAATGCTTGACCAAACATGTGCCTTGGTATCTAAACTGTGAAACGTTCACAGTACAAGTGAAAATATGTTCTTTTGAGTCTTATCTACTAAAGTCACAGGGTTGTCATAAGTAGCCGGCTGCTGGTGAAACTCGCCGCCTACTTGGTTAGTATCGGCCGGCTACTCTGCTTGGCATTTCTTTATGTATGGTGTTTTTAAAATAGATATCCCTGGACTGGCTGCTTATTTTGACCACTCAGCCATCTACTTCAGAACTTTCTGACCACCCTGAGTCATTTTCCTGCTTCATGAAGTTAAGGCAATAGCTTATAACTGGAAATTTCAGAACATTTTTTTGCAAAAATGAAAATCGTAACACCCTAATATCAAAATAAAGAAGCCAGACTGGCCAACAATGAAAACTCTGCAGTACACCAAATAAATCACATTAAATCTGAACCAGTCTCCAATTCTTTTTTGCCATACTTGCAGGCCTTACTTGTGCCCAATTTCATCCTGATGGTCTTATTTTTGGAACTGGAACAGCAGACAGGTTTGTGAAGTCTGTTTCGTCTTCTGACAACCATATAATTGTGTCTTACTATGAATACTATATTTTAAATACTCCTCCCTGAATTACTGAAAAACTCTTGTAAGTTCGAGAACAATTTTTCAGGGTCTGAAAAACTCCTTGAAAATATTCTCCTTTCTAGCTACTCTTGGCACTATTGTATTCAATATGTAACGGGTCAAATTAGATTTCAGGCCCCAGTTGTTCAAAAAGTGGATAAGGCTATCCACTGGACAAATCACCATCCACTGGATAGCGTAAATTATTATTGGTATCCCTAACACTTATCCTTTGGATAGTGATTCATCCAATGGGTAGTGCTATCAACTTTTGAACAACTGGGCCAGGTTAAAATTTTTCAGCCCAGGATGACTCTCAATTTCCTTTGTCCGCCAGGGCTAGGGGACAAAGGAAATTAAGAATCAACCTAAGTTAAATCAAAATTACCGTAACCTGAAATCAATTTTGACCAGTAACACTAGTCTGGGACAGTGATAGTGGCAATGTGGTGGAACCTAAAATTTTCATTTGTTCTCTGGAAAACTTCTGGATTCTATTCTGTCAGTTGGAGAGAAAATGAAGGAGGCAGCAGGAGGAAAGGTGGCTGGGTGCTCCACCTATCAGACACAGTCCATTGTTTCAGCATTTCTTGGTCATTATGATTTCCAGTCCATGGCCATACTTGTAAAATTATAAGACAGCTGGTTGCCTCCTGCCAGTTGGGGGTTGTATTCCTGTTATATATGTTCTTTTTGTCTTACAGTGGAATCCAGTTTTACTAATCATCATGGGAAAAGCAAATTGGTTTTATTCTCAGAAAGTGGGGTTGAAATCTCAGTGTTTGACTGGTTAAGGGAAGTTTGGTTTGATTCAAATTATCCGGAATTTCCTAAAAAAAGAAAGGTTTAAGAAATCAGGATTGTTCTGTATTTGTTTCAAATTATTTAAGTGGAATGCCTGAAACAATCTAGAGCAGCAAAGTGCACTTCCATTTAATGTGAACTCTGTATAAAGTAAGGAAATTTCCATTTGTAAGCACTGGGGTCAAGAATGTTTCCATTGTTTGTCTGCTACGTCATTAACTTATTTTGTGCTTATGTTCTAGCGTGATAAAGATCTGGGATCTCAAGGAAGGTGCTAATGTCGCTAAGTTTCCTGGACATTCAGGACCCATTACAGATATTTCCTTCTCAGAAAATGGGTGAGTGTTGAGAAAACACTGAAGCCTCCTTAGAAGTTGTTTCTGTTTCCTTTTAGTCTCCTTTTAGCAGGAGAAGCACGAGAGACGTGCAAGGGCAACAAAACATTAAATTTTATTTTCTCCCTTCTCACATATCTCCTGCGCTTCACCTGCTTGGCTAAAATGTAAAGAAAATGACTGCTATACAGGCTAGAAACATTGATTTTAGTGCTAAGTCATTTTTTGACTGTGTGCAGCCTGAACTTTTGGATTGTTTTATATTATTATTTCCTATTCCTACAAGATACTACTTGGCTACTTCAGCTGATGATTCAGTGGTTAAACTATGGGATTTGCGCAAACTGAAGAACTTCAAAACCATTACATTAGAGGACAGATTTGAGGTATGTTGTAAGACTGATGTAAACCAACTTGTTTTTCTCTGACGTTGTGAGACTACGTACCAATATCCATTTGGTATTAACTAGTCACTGTGCTCATTTTATGCTAACCGTCTATGCTGTAAATTTTCTCCTTTGTAGGTTAAGACACTGAGTTTTGATCAGAGTGGTACCTATCTAGCTGTTGGCGGGTCTGAAGTGCAGTAAGTCATAGATCTTTTCTTTCAGGAATAAACATAATGATTAAACTTAAAATTTCAGCTGAAAGAGGAACCAGTGAAGCAGGAGTTGTTTTCTTGCACACAGCTAGAAAGTATAGGTTTGAGTGTATGCGTGGGGTCTTTGGATCACATAGTGTTCCAAAGTTTAGTTTGTTTTGTTGCCATCGGCCATTGCCTGAGCTGTCACACCTTTCATGTGTATTTTGGATTGTTTCAGCATTTGAAAAAGTGTCATAGATTCCGTTTATATGGTATCTATTCACATTTTCTTGTCAGCCATTTTTTTGTAGCTCTTTGGCAACGTAATAGCAATTATTTGTGGTCTTGATATTAAAAGTCAGGTTACGTTGTTGGGTTGGAATGGCTCTTATCCCGTTGTGTATGAGAAAATACTGTTGGCATGAGCCTGCGAGGATTTAATGGCTGTTTAGGAGAATGTAAGTATAGGAGATAAACACCCTCAGATTTAGTGTTGTTGACCTGTTGTTTGTTTTTGCAGGATATATTTGGTTAAACAGTGGGAAATGATCAACTCATTTGCAGGTATGTGGCGCGTTTATTACGTTTGAAATCTTTCATTGAAGAAGTGGGAGGAATTTTATGCTTCAGTTCGTACCGTAGTAATTGACTATCACCTCATGTGCTTTGAGCAAAACGAAATGCCAAAATGTTAGTCTTCGGATCAATCCTTTTATTTTTAAGGAGCTGAACTAAATTAATATTCTTGCCAAAACAAACAAACAGAGCAACTAGTAGCCGGCGTGGTAGGCGCAGAAAGGGAAGGGGGAGGGAGAAAAGCGCGAATCTCCCTCCCTTTTTCCATTCCTCTCTACCCCCTACTCCTTTCGACGCCTGCTACGTAGACTAAGCATCTAGTGGACTTTGAAAGATATGAGGAATTCCAGAGTTTAATATCATAAACTATTGCTTTGTTTTGCTTGTTAGGCCCAGCTCAAACGTCAAACTTTTCATTTACCAAACCCAATCCTTTCAAGTATTAAAGTACATGGGAATGCTTTGCTACATTTGAATCTGAGTTATTTAATGGTGAAACTTGTCTGTTTTCTTTCTATAGAACACTCTGGTGTGGTGACTGGAGTAAAATTCGGCAAGCATGCTTCATTCATTGCTTCAGTTGGCCTTGATCGCCATCTTAAATTCTACTCACGGTAGAAAACGACAGTGCGTGGCATCGTGAGAGTGTCACAAATACCTTGTCACGCAACGTAACAGTATTTCCGACGCCTTTGCGTACATAGTGACAACATGGCCTACCCTGAAGAACTTATCACGTAGTCTTTGTAGATAAGAAGAATACATAAGTCACCCGTGTCGGAACAACTTATGAAGACATTGTAGGACGTGATTTGCTGGCTGACATTTCTTGGTTAGTTAAAGGTTTTTTGGTCGGATTCTTGCAGTCAAGTTTGATAACTCTGCTTTCCACTACCTCACACCGAGCAGTTATGGATTTGTCAGTTTCCTTTTTCATATTTACTTTTTGCGAAAATAAACCCCCAAAAAATGCTTTTATAACAGCCTTGGCTCATTTTCGTGCTCAAACGAACCAAGTGCTACTTCATAACCTACCGAAACTGAACCGACGGATTTTTAATGGTTTTGTTTCACTTATCTGACTGTCTTATTATTTTTGGTTGGAGCTAAACCCGGCTTTGAAATTTGTTATAAAACTTACTGTACGTAAATTTGTTGAAATTTTCTTTTACCGTGTAAAAAGTCAAGAGCTTTTAGCAATGCGTATTATTAGGGCAGTAACTGACCGACGGCAAATTATTTCATTCCCTCTCTTTGTCTGCAAAGATACTTTGGAAGACAAAAGTTATCCTGTTTATTCCGTAGATGTATCCAGTGGCGGATCCAGGGGAGGGGCCCGGCCCCCCCCCCCCCTTATTTTTAGTCTAAACTGAGGCCCGAAGGGCCGAAAAGATTTTTTTTTGGAGACCGCCCCCCTGCTTTATCTAAAGGTCTGGATGACCGTCCCCCCCCCCCCACCCCCCTTATCTCTAAGGTCTGGATCCGGCACTGATATCCAAGTCAGTGGTTTTGCTTAGTTATTTACCAACTGTTGTATCACTTCTAAACAGTTTCATTTGTGTGTCAGTGAAATGTAATTCAGCATTTTTTTGTGTAAGTAGCTTTCGGTTCCCGTTTTAAATAAATTCCTGTGGAAATTCAGATTCATTAATGTCTTGGTCATAAGGCTCCTTGCTAGCCCCCTTGCCTTTTGTCCTTAGCGATCGAGGTGAGAGGAGCTTTCCAACAGGCTCCTGAAGTAAGTGTTCAAGTTTGTTTGCTGACAAGTTCTCATTCTTGTCTGCACTTATCGCTGCCTAGTACCCTGGCGCTTTCTGGGATGTTAGGGACCTTACGAAACGACGACGGCAACGGGAACGTCAAAAAAGAAATAGGTTTTATGAGCAAAACAACAACTCTGAACGTACATCACGCTTTTTGGTACATTTCTTTGCAGTGCCTGCAAGAACTACGACGTGAAATGACCAAATTTTAAATTAACTTGGGAATGGGACCGGAAGGCGATAAATTCTACCATCTCTGTCAAAATTCGGGCGCTGTCCTTTCTCTTCAGCTCCAAACTAAATTCCCTTCTTTTAAGTAACTGGGCCCCTTGGAATAATCGCGAAAAAAAGTGAAAGGATGCCAAGTCTATTTTTCAGCGACGTTTTCATGGACGTCGACATTAGAGAGATTAAGATTTCACGTTTACGCCAAACGGTAGCCGTGAATTTGTACCACGTGACCAAGTTTTCCCCTTATTTTCCGTTTACCTCTTTATTACTTCTACACAAAAATAAGTAGTTTTATGCCAGTTTTAACCATATGAATCCTTCGGCACTGTTTTTATCTGCTTATTTTCTATTCTGAGAAATTCTCAACTTGAGTCTGACGTTTTCCGTTTGCGGTAAACGTGAATCTTAATCTCTCGAATGTCGGATCGTAAGGTCCCTATTCAGCCGTAGTGGCGGCGCGATGGGTTATGGGAATTTCCGACATGCTTCTGTGCTTCTGAAGCTTTCCCATGATTCTTCTCGCTTAACACCAAAAATGCCATGACTTACGCCGCGACTACCACCGGAAATCTCAACAAGCGGATGGGCACTGACGTAGGCTCGATTTCCATATGAAGGAAGTCCGGTTTGCATCTTCCTTCCCTAGGGCGCACAAAACGGCTGCAGAACTGGCGAGCAGGAAGCGCAAGCAACATGCGACGGGAAGAGGGAGGGTGTGAAAAAATGCTGCCCTCCCTCGCCTTGGTTCTCATTCTAACGCAGCATTACAGTATTTTAGGTTTTCAACAGTTTTCTCGAGTGCATTTTCCTGCTTTGAAAGAAGCGTTTTCATCCCAGGAAGAGAAATCGAGATGGAAATTCAGTTGTTCTTCTGAACTGTCTGAAATAGTTTCGATTCTTATTTGCATACCGCTGACCTCATAAGGTGGGTCCTGCAACTGAGGGGGGAGGGTTGAGAACTGAAATTTTCTTACAAGCATACATAACAAGACTTAAACGGTATTATAGAACTTCTTAATTGCCATAAGTTGCTTAAAATCCAATCAAGTTGCCACAAACATCAAAATTTGCCAAACAGATGCTCAAAAGTTGCCGAGCAGCTTGTGGCTAGGCTACTGACAATCGGCTCCTGCTACTGACTAGTACGTAAGGGCCAAGGGACCAGTCTCTTGATGTCTAGAATCTGTTTTTTCTCGGTAATAGTATGGCACCTTACACCACGTACTACCCTTACAAAGGAAAAGATCTTTAAGTTTTACGTGACAACAGCTGAAACACCGGATGTGGACTTCTTTTTTCTCCGCGTTTGTTGCGTTTTCGTTTCTATGGTAACATATTTATGCCGCTGGCCATAACAAGCGCATTTTCTTACACCTCCATGTTTGATCGTGTCTTCTCTTTTGGGGAAACTAATTTATTTTATAACTGTTCTTTTCGGTCACGCAGTGTAATTAGTGTAAGCATACAGCTTAGTACTCTTGTAGTTTTAACTGGACAGTTATGAGTGGAAGATCGTCCAATTCGAACGACGATACTGGCCGAGCAAAGAAGAAAGGTGGCGGTTTCTTGGCCCGGCAATCGAAGGCAAAGAAGACAATTACAGAGGAAGAGTTGCTGAAAAAGGACTCAGTCGCTCCGGATGACGTTTTGAAGTTAGGAAAATGCACAGAAAGTAAGTGCATGCAACGACAAATTTGTTCGGTTTGCAGCTTTAGTGATCCAATGAATTTGGTCACGTATAATAACGTTGATTAATTGCCGGAGAGTAATAAACGCTGGAAATGATTAGAACTTCATCGTCGTTCGTGTGTTAACTAGGTATTTACATGTATTCGTTCTTGCTCTCATTTGCAGATTACCTCTGTGAACCCAGTGCAAATGTTTACCACATCGATTTTACTCGCTTTAAAATCCGCGATATGGAAACCGGGAACGTACTGTTTGAGATAGCCAAGCCCGAAAACATTGAGGAAGACATCATTGACAATGACGAGGATCCCAATGCAGGCCGCTTCGTCAGATACAAGTTTACTCCAGAGTTTTTGAAGTTAAAAACCGTAGGAGCAACGTGAGTTTCTTCGTTTCTTCTTTGCCCAAGCAAACGAAATTAGGCAAAACAGAGATCTATTTCTTATACTGGTGGTGCGATCGACCTATATATTTTTCTAAAATATTTTGAGCTCAAGTGGCATGGGTAACGTTCAAACGTAGTCTAATTTTTCTCGTTACCTATTGTCTATCTGTAATCGTCGATTGTTTTTAAGATTGCTCGGATTTCCCTCCATTAACTTTGCCCCCTTATTTTATGTTACCGATATTCTAATATCGTTTTTTTTTTATCTTATTTTCAGAGTCGAATTCACTGTGGGAGACAAACCTGTCAACAATTTTCGAATGATAGAACGTCACTATTTTAGAGACCGCCTGTTAAAAAACTTCGATTTTAACTTTGGATTTTGTATACCAAACAGCAAGAACACGTGTGAGCATATCTACGAATTTCCTGCTTTAGATATCGATGAAAGTAAGTATTCAATTCTACTTGTGTTAAATGTGTTATCTTATAATGTCACTCTTTTTACCCGTACGCTCCAACAACTTAAATCACTTGTCTGGAATTAAATATTTGAATTGATCGTTTTATATAAAATGTTCCGATTTTAATTTTAGTGAGTTGATATTGTTTAGCGTGGCATTGTCTTGTAGTACTCTTGTTTCTCCAAAACAATTTTTCCTTGACAGCTTTTAACGCAAGATTAATCTTTTTGTGGGAAGGTAGATCATATCCTTTATTTGTTTATTTTGAAACGTTACACTTTGATGTTGGTATATTGAACCAAAAGCTATTTAAGGGAAGTCACTTTAACGTTAATGCACAACATTGTGATGTACAGTTTAGTAGTAATCTAAGTTTATGATGACATTAACAAATACGTTATTCAGGAAAAAATTTAAATTGTCCGAATCATAATTGCATAATAATCGCCATCCAGTTTGCATGATTCCAGTAGGTTGTAAAATTTGAATCTTTCAGGAAATTCGCTAACTTGTTCTTCAAAGGAAGAACAGTTTGGAGAAGTTGTATGAGAATTTAGAGGCCTAAAATAAACTCCCATTATTACGGACTATAACCATAAAGGACTCAACCTCATGGTTCCAGGGTGTCTGCAGTACTTAATGGATGATTGAGGGCCGGGGGGCGGGGTTTTTTCCCCCTGGCCATTTTTATAGGAGAGAAACAGGAAAATAGAACCAAAAGGCCTTTTCAGCTGTTCAAATCCCCCACGTACTAATTTAATGTACCTGGCAACTTGAAATGTTAGTGACAGCTCCAAGACTCTCTTAGGGGGAAAACGTACGTCCCTAGTCTGAATTTCAAATACAGTTGTTTTGCATTTTGAGGAGTAGGCCATGTCCCTGTCGGTATTTGACCCATCTTTTTGTCGTTTGCTGCCATTTCATCTACACTTATGTGGCTGTTTTAAGGTCATGTCACTCGTCAGAATTTTTCCTTTAACAGGCCTCAGCTCTGTTGTAATCTGTACCTCTTGAAAGAAAGGATCAGGAAATGGCCACTTTGTGCTTTTTAGACTGATGCACAGTTAAGAGGATTATTTGACATGTAAACTCTTTCTCTTTTCTTTGTTTTCACAGTGCAAGAAATGATTGATCATCCATTTGAGACAAAGTCGGATAGCTTTTACTTTGTAGAGGGCAAACTCATCATGCATAACAAAGCAGACTATGCGTATGATGGATAGCAATTTTAAGCACAACCATTGTAAAAATTACAATGTACTAATATTAGTATTATGTACAGAAACATTCATAGAAAACATGTAAAGATAAACATCTTATCATGCTCAACCCTATAAATTACCCATGTTCAACAACCAGAATAGGATTATTAGATTACTGTCAGTTATTTTTCATAATATCATTGTATTTTGTATAATCCTCCTTCTACATGAGAATTCTAATGGTTCTATTTATGTAGACTGCTTTAGCTGACTAATTTTGTGTTTCTAACAACAAGCTTAATTTGATAGGATTTCAAGGACATTTTAAAACAAGTTGTTCTGGGAAGTTAAAGGGTTATTTTATAAGGGAAGTGGTTGTTTTCAATCCAGCTAGGTAGAAAAAATATGGAAAGAATTGTTCATTTGAAACAGGATTCTCAAAGGCTGATCATTGTGATCATTATCAAAGCCAACACTTTTTGTAAAATATATATCTTATTTGGAACGATATCAACCCATCAGGTCTCTGTCATTGTTCGCAAATTAGTTAAATGAAGTCCGAACATTACTTTAGAGTAATAGCTTTGAAAGAAGTGGCTGATAGGTATTTGAAGTAGCATGAATGGAATTTTGTATTGTTGAAATGATAATGACTGAATGTCCTACACGGGCTTACATCTTATTCATAGACAAGATTAAACCCAATAAAAATTTGAACCTTTCTTGAATTAGAAGTCATTTGTCACTTATGCAATTTTCCCTTGAGTCAATAGTCTATATCACTTTGTCACAAATCAGAAAAATTAGTGACAAACCATTGATTTAATGGTAGCCCTTTCCCAAAATTTTGAGTAAATTGACGTTGGGTGTATCATGTTTGAAGGCATGACAACAGATGAACCTCTGATAAGTGACCACACAAAATGCAAAGAGTTAGTGGTTGCATATGGGAGTTGGTTGCTTACCAAAATGGAACCAGGAGGAGTGTGCACAAATAGACCACACCATGCATCAGATGGTCGCTTACAACGATTATCAAACCTTCAGGCCAAAGAGGGGTCGTGGTCGCTTATGAAAGATGGTCTTTTATCAGAGGTCTTAGATTGGGAAAATTTTGGTGTTTTTAATAGGTGGTCACTTGCGAGAGGTGGTTGCACGTAGAGGTTTGATCATACTCTGATGGATTTGTCCATTTACCAGTAATTATTTATGTAATTGACTCCTTGAGTGAGCCAAGATCTCTTATGCGTAAATGTTCATGCTATGCTGGATAGCTTTTGCACTGGCACGAAAAACATATTGAACGAGGCGTCTGTTCACACATAATAACGGTGATTTTGGGTCGATTTCTGTAACTGAGAGAAGCTACACTGAGCTGATCTCCAAAGGGATGGATAGGTGTTCATACTTTACTGGATAGCTTTTCAGGTTGGCGCTAATAGTGTGAACATAGCCTACGTTTCAAAGAAGAGAGGAAGAAGGACTTTCAGGAAGTCTGTTTTTGGGTGGGTTTTAGCCTGCAGTGCAGGTGTATTTTGAGTGGGGGAAACCTTGTTCGTGTTCGTAATATTGTTGTAGCCGCCATCTTTGATTTTATGACAGTGGAAGATCGGGGAGAGTAGAAATAGTAACCCTTACTCGCCCCATCTCTTCCTCTCTTCGGGAAGTTTCAACATGGCACTTTCGCGAGCAAATTTCGTGCTCAAAGAAAACGCCTGCACCGCAGGATAGGTGGGTTTGTGTTGCCTAGCCTGTGCTCGGATGACCCTTCCCCTTAAAGAAATCGGAAGGAAATTCTCTCTCTCTCTCCGATTTTTTTTAGGGGAGGGGTCAACTGCACATGGGCTAGTGTTGCCAGGTCTCCAAATTTGAATCCATGCCATATCACCTCTGATATCATCTCGTACACTGCCACCTGCTTCTATGTTTACATACTCAATAATGAACCCAAAATCACCCCTCAGTTAAATGGTAAGCTCATTCTCAGGGTCTCGCCTGACCCCAGGAATGAGGTTAGTACGAAAGCACATACTCTAGACTTGTTTTGGAGTACCCTTGGGGACCCAGTGCCCTGGGTGTTTTAAGAAGTGGGGTTTGCAGGAAAGGCTTTGCAAGGATCAGGGATATGGGGATAATTTTTATAACTACAGTCAAACCGTGCTTTAAGAACACCCACTTAATACGGACACCTCATTACAACGGACAGTTTGTTTTGTTATTTTAGAATCACTAGATAAATAATTAAGGGATTTCGGAGTAAAAAAAATAATATACAGAACAAAAGAATAAACTAAACATCAGTCCTTACAAAACTCAATAAGCTTCAGTGTAATAACAGAAATTTCTCATGTCCTTGTGCACTGTACAATGATTGTTTTCTTTGATTGTTTTCTTTTTCACTTTACCATAAGAAAGACAATGACAACAACTGCAAAGAGAATGGTAATCTGAATAGGTATATTATGCCAGGGTAGGGTTTCATCTCCTCTATTGTGAATGACATAAGTGGAACTTTGTGCACTTATATACTGCATGCAACTCTCAATCATCAGCTAACTAAACAAACCAACTTTAACTACTTTAATTACAATACATTTGTGTAACTTAGAATATTATTAGTTAAAAGTTGAACCACCTTTGCCATCACAAAAGCTTTTGTGAATTGTAAGACAACAATGGACATTAACTGTACAAGTAATAAATATTTTGTCCATCCCTGTCTTAAATAGAATGATACAAGAATAAAATTACATACACTTTTTCAAAAAGGTTGGACATCAGTCACATAAAATCTCATATACACTTCCTTTCTGATACATACATACCTATACAATATAAAAATACTGGCCATTTTTGTGCCTCTTACATGGAGTCCTCCTATAACCTTTGCAAAACCCTACATACTTTATAACTTCCAACCAACTCTTCGGGCTTCACATAACTGACAACCAAAGAAAGTTTTGAGTTCACAAATTGGTCATCCCAGTGCTGTGTGGCAGAGAATTTAGTTGGTGATGTTATTCATGTTCAACCTCTCTTTATCATAAAGAACAGTTGCCAGATACCGAATTTAACGTTAACATTGAACTGACATATTTTAATCACCTCTCCCTGATTGCTAGTGACAGATTGTGGGAAGAAGAAAGACAAATCAATATTTAGTTTTTATGATGGGTCTATAGCACCCTTGCATTCCTCCCGATTCTTACAGAAACCAGAATATAATTTGTTAAAATCACAGTCACTGTGGCAAAAATCAAGATAAAAGGTGCAATTTAACTTGTTCTGAAGCTCTTTCATTTTTCATTAAAATTCTTCACCTTCAAAAGCTGAAGTTTTCGAATACAACAATACTATTCTTTAACTGTAGGACTAACACTGATTATGAGACCACGGGCTTTTTCTCATTTGCACAGCTAGTACTTGTCTTCGCACTTGATGGTAGCTTAGTTGCATGACTTGTTATACTGAACACAAACTGTGCACATCCCAGTTTTATATAACTCCCATGATGCAACAGTGCTGTGCCTTCCCAGCCTGCCCCACTGCCACCAATCAAGTTTGAACTGCTTGTTGTACAGTTACAAGCTTTCACAATTTTTTGCACTCCGAGACCAACAGTTCTCCGTGATCCTTTAGGCTTGGAGTTTTGTCTGACTTGAGCAGCAGCCAGCAATTTATTTTTGCTGACTTTTGATGGGTCAAGATCCTTTGATGAGACAACGTGTCTGTTAATTTTGTCTGAAAAGTCACATGAGTACAAAACATTGTCCACGTATGTTCCATGTTCACTGTAGTTTATGAGTTCATATTGTTTTGATGTCTGTCAGGGGAAAAAATATCATAAGTTAGAGAGTTATTAGTGTGTGCACCATCACTGCTTACAACAAAGGGGAGCTTAAGCAAAGATGATGGTGACGCAACGAGAATGTCAAAAAACCAAGGTTTAGATTGGTGAAACAACAACTTTGCAAGTGCATCATGCTTTTTTGTAAATTTCTTTGCCATCACTGCACGACTATGACACAAAAAAGCCTAATTTCACAACAACAACTTTCTTTTTTTTTTTTTCCTGAATTTTCATAGTCTTAAGATTGAACAAGATGGAATAAGTGCAATACAGTTTGAAGCAGCACAAATGCAATTTTTAAGTGAGGTTCTCATTGCCATCACCATTGTAGTTACTTAATCTCCCCAAACTCTTAGTATTTCAACAAAAATATTATTGCCCAAGGAAGCTTTATACCTCATCATAGAATATAGAACAGTGTTTTTCTGAAATGAAGTTACAGTGACCATATTCCTGAAGACAAACATCCATGTCTGGACCTACCAAAATTTCAGAAAATAAAACAATAATTGATCCAACAAACACTATCATCAACAGGTTAACATTATGAAACTAATACATACGTACATACTCAACCTACTTTAATACTATCAATCAGTTCACTACTGAGATTCCTACCAACAGAAAAGTGTCAATCCTCTTTTACAATAAAAAATAAGGTCAAACTTCAGTCTACTTTCTAGGACAACATAAATACTTGACAGCAATTCACTTACTGCAAAAGCTATTGAAGCCAAAAAGAGATTGATGAAATGAAATAAAAATGTTTGCTGGGTTTAGTTAAAAGAAATTGAAGTTATCACCTTGTCCAAGGGAGAGACACTTGTGAATCATAGGACATACAGGGCCTGTCCCAGTCAGTGGACACAACACTGCTATGGATCTACCTGCTGGAACTGTAAAGGAGAGTGAATCATGTAGGTAACATGCAAGTCACTTAACTACATTTTTTTTACAGCCAGTCAATTTTATTTTTTTAATTTTTAGCTTTTTACCACTGTAATGTCCAATAGGACCTTTACAGGTAGCCATTCACATGGTACAAAACCAACATGCTGGAGAGCAAAAGGCCCATTGGGACAAGACAAACAAAAGGCATACATAATTTGAAAAGGTTATTTCTTTTGTTTGTCTTGTCCTAATGTGACTTTTCCTCTCCGGCATGGCAGTTTTGTACCACATGAATGGCTAGCTGTTAAGTGCCTATCAAAGCTAGTCTATTTATTTAGCTTTTTTTTTCATTGTAATGCACAACTGAAAATAATTACATTGATAATTACACAATACATAAATTATTATTATTTATTATTATTATCACATTCATAAACATACACTCATAAGAAGTACAAAAAAACATTGGCTTATGAATGCAACTTGAGTACTAGCCTTTGTCTCTGCTAAGAAGGCTAAAGGGGATTCATAACACCTTAAGAATTTCTTTTACACCCCCAGGAACCAAAATATTTATTTCTACAAAGCAACAATAATCATTAACCATTTGCTAATGGTTCATAACAAAAGATGCCAAAAACTTGGAGAACTACTGGTATTTAAAAGTTCCTCCACAAAAAATTAATGTTTGTAACATTTAATATTACATCCTTCACTGGAATATCTAAAACCTCAAGCTACAGGTGTTAACAAAAATAAGGAAACAATAACAACAAAAACAATTCTAGTAACTTACCAGCTTGTTGTGGAAGAACTATTGTCTCCTTTAAGCCATTGAAAGAAATTTTTCTAGCTGCCACAGGACTGGGAGGAACAGGCTTTAGAAATTCAAGAAAAAAACGTCTTCAGTTAGTTCAAGAAAACAAACTTCA
Organism: Porites lutea; assembly: GCF_958299795.1. Taxonomy (NCBI): domain Eukaryota; kingdom Metazoa; phylum Cnidaria; class Anthozoa; order Scleractinia; family Poritidae; genus Porites; species Porites lutea. The sequence continues at coordinate 12,456,720 of NC_133211.1, forward strand.
GCTCTCCCAACACACCCAAGTTCAAAGGAAACTAAGTGTGACTCATGTTGTTCAAGGATTTCTAGACTCTACAAAATTTTACTACCTTGTGCAAGTTTTTCATCGCTCAGTTGAGGATATATAACAAAAAATCAACAAGTTTTGGTAAAGAATGCTGATAGTGGTACATACCACTTGGAGTAAGGTATCTGTAGCAATTTTGAGACCACCCTTTAATAATATCTACATGTAAGAATGAATAATAATAATAATAATAATAATAATAATAATAATAATAATAACAACAACAAAAAGGAGTTCAACCAGCTGAATGTTTTGTACTTTGTTTGCCTTGTGATTAATTCATTGGGCTTCCTTACCTTGGTCTGTGTGAGAAGCTGCTGAAGTCTCTGGTATGCCAACACTTGAATGAGACGAGGGTCCAACTTTGCCAACTCTGTTGATGAAAAAATTGCCAACAATTACAAACACAGAAACCATTTATCTTGATAAAAATATATATCTTATTACTTGACTGATTGGCCCGGTGGTATGAGAATAATATCACCAGCAACCAAGGGGATTATTTTCATATCTTGTAGGAACTTGTTGAAAGCTGCCTTAACTTTTGCCAGAATTTGTTATTTCCATGTGAATACAAGAGTGTGCACTTTATCATACAAGAAAGGTGGGTGGGGTGTCCAACCTATTCATTCTCCAAAAAGTTTTTTCTCTGATTTTTGCATTTTAGTGATTTTGAAGTAGACTATCCCTTTAGTGGGCATCACTCATTTTTTAGACACTTTCGTCCAATGGTGGGTACTTCGTACGTAAAATGAGTTACTTTTTAGATTAAATCAGGATTTTCTTTTTCTCTTATGACTGATTAAGGGCTTGGAAACAAAGGATATTCAGAATCAAAATAAGTTGAATACTGGTTTATTCTGAGGACAGATTTTACCCATAAGAGGGATGTAAATAGAGAGGAGAAGTCATTGCAGTGTACGTCATGTTGCCATGGCAGCAAAATTTCTGGATGACAACAAAACAAAAATGTCATTAAAAAGTGAATTTGCACTGCTTCAAACTTCATCTATCTTAATCAATTTCATTTTGAGAAATGATGTGATCAACAAGTCACGGGCACCGGACAAAGAAAAAATATGAGTCCCCGACAGGAATTGACCCTATGACCTTCTGTAAACCGGTCTGATGCTTTATCCACTGAGCTACAAAGGGGAGTCCTTGGTAGCTCAGTGGTTAGAGCATTTGAGTCGAGTACGGAAAGTCATAGGTTCCATTCCTGTCTGGGACTCAGATTTTTTCCTTGTCACATGCTTGTGACATGTTGATCACATTACTTCTCATTTCTTCACCAAGCTTAAAATTTACCATCTTTCTTTATTTATCACACAATTTCTGGTGTTGAATCTGAAAGGACAATATCTAAGTGCAGAAAAAGAAAATTTTTGTGCTGTGTTCACCTACTCCATAAAGCAAGTGCGTCAAAATAGGAAGTTTCATGCTGCAGTCGTGCAATGATGGCTGAAAATGTACAAAAAGGCATGATGTACGTGCAAAGTTGTTGTATCGCTGATCTAAACCTAATTGCTTTTTCGCCATTCTCATTACCTTCGCCATAGTCATTGCTTAAGCTTTATATTGTTGTGATCCAGAAATTTTGCAACCGTGGTAATGTGAAATCACACTTCTTCTCTGTGTTTGCTTTGAGACTGAGAGTTTCAAAACAAAACCAAGCACTAGTAAATGACACAAAAATCCCAGATATGACATGTGACTCCACTTACCATTAAAAGCATCAACTCCAGCTGCAGCACAGATGCTGTTTATGGCATTAGCAGTTGCCATGGAAGTAGCAGCTGCTGCCTGGTTAACCTTATTAGGACTTGAGCCTATAGATGCGGGTGTGGCAGCATTAACTGTCCCAAGTTTTACAGGATTTACACTTGTTCCATTTCCTGCTGCACCTAATGTTACTATACTACCACCAGGGATTTGACTAGAGCCTGCTGCATTCAATCCTGCAGTAGCAATTGTCTTAATTATGTTCCCACTGTTTGTGCTTGTTAGAACAATGAGTTTTGTTGGAGCCGCTGAAGCAGCTTTCGTACCATTGGAGCTTCCTGGACTACCAGCAGCTGTAACAGTTGAAATAGTTCTACTTGCTGCACTAACAGTTGTATTCACTACAGAGCTCGTACTTGGTGTAGGAACAGCCACTGTTTTTACACCCTCCACTGTAATTTTTGGCTTGACATTGTTCAAATGGCCAATATCATTGATTAACTTTGCCGTGTCATTAGAGAGCTGTTTGCATTCAGCACTCAGTTGATTCAAGTCATTACAAGCAACAGGCTTTTCAACAGATTTTGGTTCCTGCTTCACCAGAACCTGAGAAGGTAGATGCGTTGAAGACACTGTACACATACTGACCGGATTACCAGAATTGACTGACTTTGCCGTAAGAGGTCCATTCATGTGAGTTTGCAACTTAGACGGTGATGCATACAAAATTGTCAGTGGTTTAGTTATGGTTTTCCCACCACTAGTGGTAGTGATAGTAGTTGTAACAACTCTACTGATGCAAGCATTAGGAACACCACTACTGGAAGGTGATGTTGAACTGTGATTGTTTAAGTCTGACTTGGATGACAAACCATTCACAACTGGTTCCTTTACTGCTCCATTACTTCCAGCTTGAACAGGTGTGGAAGTATTTGTAGAGTTTGCTGTTTCCCCTTTGACAGATGAAGTGTCAATGTGGTTTGAAATCAAACTTTTGTTGCTAGATGGTTGAGTCAGATGCTTAGCAATCCCACACTGAAGGCTGATCACACATTTTAGCCACTAAAATACAAACAGGATTTTCACTATTAATCTAGTTGCAGGAGGAAGGTTTAAAATTACAGGAGAATATTTTAAAGGAGGCTCCATCTCTGAATAAAAAATAGTCATAGGTTACCGAACATTTACATTTGCTTAGTTAAAGTAGAACTTTCTGATCTCCGATGCCTAATGAAGACCCTGTACAAAGAGGAAATCAATCTGAGTTTCAGGTTACTTGTAAACAAAGAGCTCCCCTTATTGAAAGAGTCAGGCTTTGGCAATTACGTTTCCTTGGTCATGTGCCTACTTGCCAGAAAATGAGCTCATCAGAGAATTTGCAATGTATGTTCCTACTAATGGGAGGAGGAAACCCAGTAGACAGCGAACCTTGTTCACCAATTATATTCATTGTCTTCTGAGGGATCCTGATAGCTTGCCAAAAGACAATCAGTGGTTGGATATGGCTCAAGATTGCCATTGATAAAGGAAACTTGAGGTCAACTGCTCTGCAGCTGATGGATGATGATGATGATCAAACAAACATGTCGGAACCCTGTGGGATTTACAATGGCTCAACTTTGGCTCGCCACTGTTCATGCCCTTATGGATCTGCTGCTCACGGTCACTGTTTATTACAGTTGAACCCCACTCTATGGACACCTGCTTAATACAGACACCCATATATAATGTGCAGTTTCATTTATCCCAATGAAAAAAAGCTCATTTCAATGCTATGGCATGTCCCGTTGGTGTCCGTATTAACCGGGTTCCACTGTATTGAAAACAACTTGCAGCCATCTAAAAATCTAAGCTGCGTCTCCTTTTCTAACCAAACACTTGGTTGTTTGATCCATCTTTAAAACAAAAAGAGATTGATAGAAACCCTTAGACAAACCAAGTTTTTAAACACAGAACTGTGCTCTAGCAGAGCCTGGTAGACCCTGGCGCCCAACTTTTGCTCCCCAGTGACGCCTTAATCTTAGTTTTTTTATACAACTAATACGCTGAGCAAATCATATACAGGTTCAGAGTACTGGGTTCCCTTCAATTTTCATTGGAGCACAGCCTTAAAACACAAGTCCAGAAAAGCATTAACTTTTTTTTCAAAAGAATTATTTTTTAAGTCTCACCTCTTCTTGTTCTTCAGAGGTGGGAGTATTTAGAGGAAGTGAATGCAGAGGAAGAGGTTCTTGCATTTTCTTGATGTGTTCTGGAAGCAGTTGGTATGGGGGACAGTTGTAATGGTCTTTGATGGCTTGCGGAACCTGTGACAAACAACATTGCCCATAAAGTTTACTTTTCACGTTACCAACGAATTTATTAACAGATGCACATGTACTGTCTTTCTACTTCATATGTCACATAAAATTCCCAAGAAATGGGAAACATACCAAGGTTGCTCTCCTTCTTGTAGGTAAGAATGCTTTTCTTTTAAAAGAAGGATGCCTCTTTAATCTGTTGCAGACAATAAGATGTAATAACAGTAAACAAAATCAATATAAAAGTTCTGTTGCTTATATAGTGAATATACTTACAACTGAAATTTCCACAATAACTACCTGTGCACTCGCTCAAGAAAATTCATCTTTATTGTGTGTTGTGATATATTGCTCCTTAAATCATTATAAGCTTGCAATCTCTTACTGAAGCGAGGATCTCGCAGACCAGGCTAAAGAAAACAAAACATTAATTCGTGTCAACAACCCTTTTTAAACACATGTATATGTAACAGGTCAAAATTAAATTCAGGTTAAAATTATTTGACCTCGGTTGATTATCACTTTGCTTTGTCTCCTTCCCCGGAGAATTCATGAATCAGGGCAAGGAGACGAAGGAAATTGAGAATCAACCTGGGTTAAAAAGTTTTAACCTGAATTTAATTTTGAACTGTAACATATATAAACATTGACACGGTCCTGTTCACAAGGTTGTTAACTTGATTAAATGCCACGCTCAAATACACACCACTGTCAATTTAACACCACAGATGGTAGAAAACCGAATCATAAAAGCCGCCCTTACATATGTGGCATTTGCTTGAGAATTAAAAGATAAAACTCGGTATGACTAAGTAATCTATACCATCCAAACAGTTAGACAAAAAGGCAAGACATCAAAACCTAAAACATCCATGTGTTTGACATAATATTTACAAATGATTTATTGTTATTGTTGTCAGTGATTTAAGAAATGTGATTTTGCAATACATGTAAACACTGCCCTTGAAAACATACCACATTGGAAATGCTAAAAATTTAATAAAAACCATAGTATGTAATCTAATAAATATCTTGGCATGCTAAGTAAATAAACCACCTACCTCAGCATGCTCAGCATGGTTGGGACACATCCACATACCACTGGGCACAGTGGTAAGGGGAGGATTAAGACAATCCATGTGAAATGCCAGGGGACAAAAATCACAGTGAACAAGCTGGCCAACAAGTTCACTCCTACAATACATCAAACAAACATTCATCAATATCGTGCAACTAAAGCTTTTGATACTCTTACATGCACCATTACTGGATACTATATGGTCACCTAACAGCAACAAAAAATGTGCTTCCCATAAGGAAACCTTAGGGAGCTTAGGAAACAATGGCAAGAAAAAAAAACAGTATTTTAATGAACAAATCAAAAACTCAACAACTATATTGTAGAGTTGGGAAATTTTTGTGCTTTATAGGCCTTACCTGCTACAGGCAAAACAAAGTCGTCCGAGTGGAAAACTAGACCCTTCCTCATCACCATTTCTGCAGACAAGCAAAATCAATGTTAGTATCTGTGATTTTGTCTTCAAACAAAGATTACAGAACAGCTTTAAAAGGCCACTATATGTTTCAATTTGCTGAAATCTTGACATTACATAAATTTACCTTTTTCCATTTTTCACGGGAACTGCCTTTTCCTCTGTGCTGTTTTTCCTTTTCCTGTCACCTGCCAAAGAAAAAAAACTTCCATTGTGATCACTAAATTATAGGGATTTCGCATTTTACTACCCAAGTATATTCAACAGAATCACTTAGGCCCGGTTCAGATGCCGCACTTCTCATGAGCCGAACCTAATTCAAATTAAGGCCAACCCAAACTATTAAGACTAGCTGAAATGAATCAGATGCTGATGTTAATTAATTCCAGCCAAAGTAAATTCAAAAGGAGAAAAATGCTAATTTTGGTCAAACTGTGTGCAAAATACAATATAATAATTTACACATTAGGTTCGGTACATGAAAAGTTCAGTGTCTGAAACAAAGCCGTTCCAAAGTCGTTCCACAGTTGAAATTCCCAGCCAGGCAAGGTGTGAAGAACGGCTAAGCCAATCCAAATTTAAATAGGTGTTCTTAATTGCTTCAGATGCCGAACTTTTCTTGCACTTAATTCAATGTATTAGGTTCAGCTCATAAAAAGATCGGCGTCTGAACTGGGCCTTAATATTTCAAAACAACAAAAAAACCTAATAAGTAAATGCTTTGTAACACAAAAAAGTAAAAAATAATGCTGATAAAATCGAATGTTGTTTCTATGTTATTGAACTTGAAATGGTGTCATGATGACACTGAAACACCACTCGATTTTATCCACGTTATTTTTTACTTCTTTTGTGCAGCGTAAAAATGTAATGGAATTGCAAACTAAATACAATTATCGATCTACTTTACTCAGAAAAAGTTTTAGGTCTAGTTGTTAAAAAACAACTATTATACATTAAAATGTACCTGGAAAGTAAGTGTTGCATTGAAGCTCAGGAGGAAGGGAAAATGTTGTTGGGTTTTTCCCTGTTGTCATTTTTACAAGGGTTGAAAATGGAGATTCTGGTTTTGAATTGTCATTTTCTTTTGTGTTTGCTCTTGTACGGTCCTCACAGTCATTCCCAACACCACTTTGGTCACCGCCTTTGCTTTCTCCATCCTGAATTAAAAACATACATCTCTTCACGGTGAGGATGAAAATTTTAAAAAATTGCTTGATTTGGGCAAACTGTTGCCACCAGCAGGGCTGTCATTAAGAGCTGGGGGCCGGGGATTTCCCCCGGTTATTATGAGTGTGATGCCCTTGTTGTATTTACCCGGCAACTTGAAATCTTAGTGACAACGCTGCATGAGCCCCCCTTTTCACTAACATTTAAACTGTCAGGGGGATCCGGGAGGGTGTTGCTTTGAGCATTCACAGATATATTATATTCATTTGTTTTCATACATTTATGATCTTTTAAAATTATTTTTATTGAATGTATTGTATTATTAATAACTTAGTATCTTTACTGTCATACGTTTCATAAATAAGCCTCCGGCTCAGCTGAACAGGGCAACCCCATCCCACGTATTGACATTGATTGATTGATGTAATTTTTAGTGATGTACTAGTGAGCAGCACACTTACACTTGCAGTGAACATTTACACTTGGAAGAAGAAGAAACCATGCTCGCCCGGGGCAAGGAAAATTTTCGTGCCCCAGGCGAGAATCGAACTCGCGACCTTCCGCATACTAGATCAGACGTTCTAACCAGTGAACCACCAGGGCTCTAGCGTTAGTGAAGTGGGAATTCTACGATACCAGCAGAGTGTACTACACTTCGGTACTGGGAGCTGAGTGCATTGCACTTCTATGTTCAGTTTCTCGTGTGGCTTCTGCTAGTTTCATTAAAGTAATTTTTAGTGATGTACTAGTGAGCAGCACACTTACACTTGCAGTGAACATTTACACTTGGAAGAAGAAGAAACCATGCTCGCCCGGTTTCGTGCCCCGGGCGAGAATGGTTTCTTCTTCTTCCAAGTGTAAATGTTCACTGCAAGTGTAAGTGTGCTGCTCACTAGTACATCACTAAAAATTACACTAATAAAAGTCTACATTTTCATTCCAATAGAAAGACACTAGCATAACAGTGACCTACCTGAAAAGGCTTTGCTTTACATTCATTACAAAGCCATTCTCCATCAGGAATATCATCTTCTTCTAGTGGAGGATCACTGAAAAATTAATCATGAGAAACTACAGCTTCAAGAGATTTTTACCCCCAAACTGGTTAGAACAGATGGAAGACAGTCAAATTCAAGAAATTCATAAAAACTCCACATATATGTGACTAGATCTTTGAATGTGACTTTGCTTCCATATGCTTTATTCTTGATATCATAACAATAAGTGGGCCTGCATTCTATACTAGTATTTTAATTATCACACGAGTTCTGAGTCTAACTCTTTGTGTTTATGTTTTTGTTTATAAGGAACAGTACAAGAGCCTACCACAAGTAAGCAATGAACGAGGGTGTATGGAAATTTTACCCTTTCATATACAAGCTGTTAATGGACTATTTTACAATGACAACATTTGACTACAACTACCAGAATTTATTTGGTTTTTGCTTTTGCACAGAAATTTGTCAGTCCTGCTGAAGATTAAACAATAATAGCCCTAATTTGCACTAGAAAACAATAAACTGAAGGATTCTGGTAGTTATAATAAAATGACATCATAGTGCAACTGCTCTACTAACAAAGAATATTTTAGAGCTTCCTGTTTTCACATTTGCCAAACTGTATTCAAGTATTATGCACAGCACAGCTATTTTGGACAATAAACAAAATCCAAAACTAACATGCAATGAATACATTGAACAACTTTCTACAAGAAAACCAGACAGGATTCTTACATAAAAACATGGAATACAGAGTATGTTGGTATCTTTTTTGGACTATAATTACAAAAGACTTCCCAAGCAGTGTTTCGTTTAATAAGAAAGGTCAGTTTCCCTTGGAAAAATCTGACAAAGGTAACACAAAAGTTTTGATATTAAAATAAAAAACACATCGAGAAAAAAGGCCACAACAAAAATCACTAAAAGAGATCAATCAAACAGTTCCGTTAGTTACAGGTGAAGTAAAATTTGAAGAAATATGAAGTACACAAAACATCATATGTTTTCACACTCAGAGGCTAAAAGGTGGGAGAAAAAGAACCGAACTGTTAAAGAGAAAAAGATAACCTTGCGGATTAAAACGCGCCTCGTCCAACAAGGCTTCAACCGTAGCTTCAAGAAAAGAATTAATTCATAGAAGCTGTCAGTGCGGGCGGGTGATTAAACCTTGAGAAATTAGGGCTTTCCATGAGGAGAGTGAAAAGGGTACCTGTGTCACTAGCAGCTAAAGGCAAACTCTAAAAGCACTTAAATTTCAGGTATTCTAATAACTTTTTTCTTCGTGTATATTTAACATTCTAAAGGAACGTACCAACATGTGAGGTGAAAAGCACACGGACATCGGTCACAGCAGAGCAAATCACCTCCTTCGCCACAGCTATCGCAGTTGTCGTTGTTCACAGACCTGCCTTGCTTTCGAGCTTCTTTATCAACTTTCTTCACCCTCTTTCCCGACTCATCTGACTGAGGAGGCTGGATCAGGGCTTGAATCCGCTGTAAATGATCGAGAAAACGATACGGGGTAAAAAGTAAACAATTAATGGAAGAAAACTAAAGAAATATCTCAAGGAAACGATGAAGGTTGAAAGAAACTATCGATATTCTACGCACGTCCATCAAGCTTCCCTCGGGGTCCAAATGGTCGTAGTCCATTTTTCTTTCTTTTAAAGCACCCCTTAGACAGATACACTTGTTGAATAAACCGAACAAGTGATGCTTGTTTTTTCACGATATCTGAAATTCCAACCAAAGGGGACAGTTCGAACAAATTGCCGCCCTGCAGTTGTCTTTAGACGAAGGGCATTTTCTCAGCCCCTAGCCATCAAAATAACTTCCAACTCAACCCACTCGTAGCTGAGACGTCGTGTTTAGAGAAAATGTAAGTAAGCTTGACAAAAGAAGAATCTTATTGCAAAAATTCCCTTTTAACTGCGAGAAAACCTTCTCCAACCCACGAAAAAACAGAACAGAATTAGTCCATTGCTAAAGCGCATGCGTGAATGCTTCACTGCGCATGACTAATAACTTTCCCGCTCTTCCGCTGATCAGGAACTGCATGCTCATAAACTCTCCTCAGGCTTCAAACGGTTATTCAGGCTATTGTGTTCAATGATCTCCCCCTCCAACCAACGACAACCAACTAGAAATGCGTATCTCGCAATTAATATGTACCTACTCACAAACAACTTCGAGTATGAATAAAGTTCTATTTATTTTGCCTGTACAGCAGATTTTCAATCCACGTCATACTAATTCGATGAACAAACTATACAGGCAAGAGTGGTATACCAAAATTGCTGATGAGTTGATATATGGTCAGGAATGAAGTAGCCTGAGATCGCTTCTCTTTCCCTATTTCTTCTCTTTTAATATTTATCCCACCTTCTCAAAACTGCAAGAAAAAGTTGCTAGTACCCAGCTTCCCTCGGGTTATCCCTGCGTGACACGGCTGTCATACGCGGCATGATGGAGCCCCTGCACATTAAAACACCGGTGTTAGAAAGTCATCCTATGACAAAAATAGCAGGATTTCCAGTATACTTAAAACTTGAGAATGTACAACCAGTGGCATCGTTCAAGATTCGAGGACTTGGAAATTTATGTCAAAAGGTTGGACAAAAACTTAACAATTAGTAAGCTTAATTAAGAAACGCTGTTTTCCCGCTTAAACGTCTGTCGTCACTTTTATAAATATGATTCACCGATGATTGAACACTCGATTTGGCATTTCTTTATTTAAGGGCTATCTTCCACTCCTGGGATTTGGAACCTGACGAGCATTTTTCTCCTTAAGAAATCCATTCACAAAAATAACACGTGTCAACATAGGGACAATACTGTGTCCTTAGCTGGCAAATGATCATGGGGAAGAATTTTTCTTATTCCCGCGATGGTGGGGTGGGGGTGGGGGAAGATCTAGGATTTTGATTCAGAGGCCTCAGATACAAGGAAGAGGTTGCAACGGTAACTGAACTAACTGTATTTGGAGCAGGAAGAGGTGCAAGGGTTCTAGGGGCACTTTCCATTTTATTTACCAAGAAATTCTGGAAATTTCATTTGGATTGTTAATGGAACACACATTTTCCGGGGGTTCCACTGGAAAATTCCCGGAAATAAGTGGAACTTTGAAATGGTAGTCCTGTTTTCCTGCTGGAACTTTCGGGTGGAAATGCATGTGCAATTTACGAGTTTTCTGGCATGTAATCACCTGTTCCAGGCTATTCACAGTGATAACTGTGCCACCATCTTGAATTTGGTGACGAGAGCGTAAACGACTGCAACTTGAGTGAAATGGAACACGTTCTTCACTCGATGGACCTTTCCACAGAAGTTTCTGAAAGTTTTTGGTAAATGGACAATGCCCTTGATCTGCCCCTATTTCTATAATTATAAGCCTTTCATTGTAACTATGACGTCAAAGACATTCCTATCACATCTCAATTTTACTCTGAGCTTCTTAAATGGTGGTCCGATTTTCGAGAGGAATTTGACACAGAGAGAGATCAACAAAATATAGTATGGAATAACAAAGAGATACGGATAAATAATAAGCCTGTATTTTACAAAAACTTTTTTGAGTCTGGTATAATCTATGTAAATGATCTTTTATTACATTTAAACAACACGGATTCGTTTAACATTATTTCAAAGAAAATTAGTAGAATAAATGTCTTAATATGGGCTGGACTCCGACACTCTGTACCTTCACATTTGAAAACAACTAATCGTACTTTTTCTATGACCCCCCTCTCTTTTAGAATTGATAACAAGGATTTTGATGCGCTGAAAAAGAAGTCGAAAGATTATTACCTATTGATTAAAAGCAGAAAAGCACAGTTTCCAAATAATTCATGATTTCTGAAACATGATTTTAACTTAACCGATGATCAACTGAAAAAAGTTTTTATCCTGCCTCATAATCTAGCCTTCGAACCATATGTTAGAGCTTTTCAGTACAAGATTCTTAATTCTATATTATACACTAACAGCAAATTATATAAGATAGGTTATACTGCGGATGATAAATGTTCTTTCTGTGAATCAGAACCAGAAACGCTACCTCATTTCTTCTTCCATTGTGTGTACTCCCAGCTTTTCTGGAAACAGTTCGAATCCTATTACTATTCTTTAACAAAGGAATTCTTTCACCTTACTCTGCAAGACGCATTGATAGGAATAATAACCTTTAAATGCCCCTTACTCAATTATTTGTTACTGATTGCTAAGGTATATCTTTGGGATTGTAGAAGGTCTGAAACGCTTCCAAATATAACTGGTTTCAAGCTAAAGGTCAAAAATAAATATGAGACAGAGAAATATATATGTATTAAAAACAATACAATAGAAAAATTTACTAGGAAATGGGCGATAACCTCTGGCTCTGTGCTTCTATAACTCAGGTTTAGTATTATTATAATTGTCGTTGCATTATATTGTTACTTTTAAGATACTGTGTACTAGTAAGTAGGCACTGTGTAATTGTTATGCTATGGTTACTGCGTAAGTGTGTAAGTAAGTTTACTTTAGTAAGTAGGCACTGTGTAATTGTTATGCTTTGGTTACTGCGTAAGTGTGTAAGTAAGTTTACTTTAGTAAGTAGGCACTGTGTAATTGTTATGCTTTGGTTACTGCGTAAGTGTGTAAGTAAGTTTACTTTAGTAAGTAGGCACTGTGTAATTGTTATGCTATGGTTACTGCGTAAGTGTGTAAGTAAGTTTACTTTAGTAAGTAGGCACTGTGTAATTGTTATGCTTTGGTTACTGCGTAAGTGTGTAAGTAAGTTTACTTTAGTAAGTAGGCACTGTGTAATTGTTATGCTTTGGTTACTGCGTAAGTGTGTAAGTAAGTTTATTTTAGTATTATTAGTGTAATAGTAAGTATGCACTGTGTAATTGTAGTTTTATAGGAAATAAACAGACATATTAAATATAAAAATAAAAAAAAAAGCCTTTGGAGGGTTATTCACTCTTTGGGACTTCAAAGTTCTTCTTCTTGTGAATTCAGTTACACATTAGTGTCAACTGATTTATCTGAGATGAAAAATCTTAAAGGACAATTAACACACACAAAGGGAGATTGATTTGCCACTTCCTTCCTTTCTTTTTATTATTTACAGGCAATGCAAAGAGGTTGCAATCACATGGTTTGTTCATCAGGTATAACTTTTATATATGTGGGTCAAATTTGATTTCAGGTAAAAATTTCTTAACTTAGGTTGATTCTCAAGTTTTCTTTGTCTCCTGGGGCAAGCTAAGGAAACAAGGAAAATTGAGAATCAATCTAGCTTGAACCAAAACTAACCGAAAATCATATAATATTTTGACTCATCTAATGTATCCATAACACTTCTACTGCATAAGGTTTCCCCAGGTGGAAAAGCTTGAGTCTTGATTAGTCCAGTTGAAAAGGTTGCAGACCAGCAAGGCTCAGTTGGTTCAGGCATTTAAACAAAGCCCTTAGCTCACCATTCTTAAATCAGTTCCATAGCTTATCATTCTTGCCATTAAAAAAGATGTCAAGTTAAGGGAGGAATACTGCAGGTATTTGCCTGTTTTCCTGGGTGTGGTTTTAAAACTGTCTAGTTTGGCATATAGGATAAAAAATATCAGCAAGTTTTGGTCTATAAAAGTATGTCATTGTATACTGGGAAAGATAAGTAGGTAACTTAATAAATGTAGAATAGGAGATGAAGTGTTTTGCCATAAAGGTCCTGGCATCCTGCACATAAGGTGATGCACTACCACAGAAATATTTGGATTACCACCTTGGGGAAATGTCATGCTGACAACCATGTGGTTTCAAAAAGTTCAACTTTGATCAAAATTTTAAATGAGGTTTCAGAAACTGTTTTGTCCTCTATTTCACTGTAGGAGGTAATGCTGGGCTAGCAGCAGCTTATTCAGCAAGGAAGCTCAAAATCCCATGCACCATAGTGGTACCTGGAACAACACCAATGTTTATGGTGGAAAGACTGCGAGAAGAAGGGGCCACGGTTGAAATATGTGGTGATGTGAGTTGTTTGTATGTCACGTGATAAGTAGATTAGCCATCAGTACATTAGGTAAAGGGCAGTCCGAACGAGCGGATCCAGGGGAGGTAGATTGGGTGGGTTGGCTTATCACTTCCCCCCATTTTGGCCAGCTAGTATGTTTGTTGGAACAATTTTTTTGCACTTTCCTCCTGTGTTGCAGGTAATGCCATGTACTGCCAGCGAGAGGACACAATTTTGGGGTAGCCATTTTGTTGGGTTGTAAGAAATTGCAGTGGTACAGCTTCCTATGAATCCTTTGGGGAAATGAAAACCCAGATAAGCCCTTAGGTGCTGACAAATGGGTCCACTGTCACACATTCCCAACTTCTTCATACTATTCATTGTTTTCTGGCTTTTACACTGATAGAGACATTTTTTAATGTTGTCATAGTCTTGGGATGATGCTGATGCCCTGGCGGTGAAGCTTGCTAAACAACCAGGTAATTTGAAGTTTCTGCTTTTATTATTGTCATCAAAAAATCAAAAATTGATAACTGCTACTGACTACATGTAGTTATGAAGTTGGAACCATTTCTTTTAAGTTACTTAGCTGCAGCTGTGGTGTTTTTTCTTTTCAGGCTATGCTTATATTCCGCCCTTTAATCACCCTGATGTCTGGTATGTCATGGTTTTTAATGACCGGTAGATTTTTTGGTAAAGGTTATAGTCACTAGAGTTCTGTGTTTTACTTAGAGTTTTCAAACTAATATTGCCTCACTGAGCTACCTTTAACCACCACTATGGAATTTTTGTGATATGTCTCTTAGCAGCAGTGAACAATGGAAGGCGGCTGTATCTGTGGGCTAGGCTAGAGTTAACCTTAGAGTGGTTTTCAATTCATTTGATAAATCATGGATCAAACTCCATTTCCTCATGGGTTTTACTTTTATCAGCTCTTTGCTTTTCATTGGCTTTAAAAATTTTCACCTCTACTCAAACAAGTTGTGAGTCATTTTCTTTTATTCCTTGTTCCATTTGTGTACGAATAGCTTTTTTCTAATGGCTTTATAAAAAATTAATGTCATTGAATGAGTACTCTTATATTTATTCAAATGAAGCCTTTGCCTATCTTGGACATTCTCTCTTCAGGGAGGGTGTGGCAACTGTCATTCATGAATCAGCAGAACAGCTACCCGAGAAGCCAAGTGTGGTCGTGGTGTCTGTCGGGGGTGGTGGACTTATGTCTGGTGTACTACAAGGCATGCATGATGTTGGATGGGCTGATGTCCCACTTATTGCCATGGAAACCAAAGGTGCAGATAGTTTTGATGCAGCTGTTCAGGCAGGGGAACTTGTTACCTTAGATGCCATCACAAGGTTTGTTTGAAAATCTTCTAATCCAAAGATGGACCAAGGCAATGTGTTTTTAAAGTAACTCTCACTTAGTACTGCGCATTTAACACTTATGTCATGCCAGATTTTCACTACTGGTACCAAAAGCATTGTACAGTAGAATAAAACTTTCCTACTTGTTTGTTTTTACCTAGGCCAATTATATAAAGGAAAATCTTTTGGCATATCCTTGTTATAGATAGAGGTGAGCAGATCTATTGGACCTAAGCTGGGTTACCAGTGTGGCAGGCATTGACAGGGTTGGGGAAGGAACTTAGGGAAAAGAGAGGAAGGATTTTTGATTTTCTTGGGGGCGTCTCGTGGGCGTAATCAAACCAACCACGCGAATATCAGGGGCGCGAACCACTTGGTACATGCTAAAAAAGCAGAGTAGATTTAATATCTGATCGCTCTGTTTTGTTATCTGTACCCGTTGCCAGATTAGCCCAGACGTGACTGATATAACAGGAGACAGAGAATTGTGTTTTAAAGTAAATTAGTCATTACAAAATGTCCTGTTCTTCTTTTTAACAGCGTGGCAAAGTGCCTTGGTGCAAGGACTGTGGCCGCTAAAGCGCTGGAATGGACTCAGGATCACAAAATTATTAATCACGTGTGCAGCGACCAGGAAGCTGTGTTAGCTTGCGAACGATTTGCAGGTGAAAAGGGTCTTGTTGTATGGTGCATAAGTGGTTAGCTTACTGCTTTGATGAAAACTTCAACCTTCCTTACGAACGCACTCCACCTCCCCGCCAAAAGCCGGAAATTTCGCCAGGAGCGGTCTGAGACTTTTTCGGAAAAACCCGTTGAGCCTTAAAAAAAATTCGATGGACTTATAGCTTGTGCGGGATCGTGAAAAGAGAAAACGTACCATCTTGAGATTTCAAAATGTGATGAATATTAATACCAGCAAAATGCGCATCGTATAAAGAAGCGAAGCGAAGTGAACTTGTCATGGAAAGTGACAGGGGAAAATTTTCCAAGTGTGATCCTCTGCACGAATTTGTTTTCGGCCATGATTAACTCTCAAAAGACACTTAAAATGGAAGGCAGACAGCTGAGGCCCTGTACGTGGTGGTAGAATACTGATGAGGCAAGTTAACATTCACACATCAAAAGATACAGTTTGTCTTGTTTTCATTAATTGAAGCAACATTAGCGTCGAGGAAACCTCCCTGTACAGTTTTTCAAACACAAAATATGCGTATGAAACGGGGAACGTTCTTTTTGCGAGGTTTTTTCGTAGTTCCAGTATGCATGATGGTTTTAGGTTTTTGACTCCACCGCTGCATCGCTTTTCTAATGGTCCGTCCCCCAAGAATGTGGCATGGTATAAATTCAGCCAGGAATCTCAGGGATGTATAGTTCAGAATTCATGAGAATTTGGCAACAACAGACCTCTAAGAGGCCTTTAAAAGTTGAATACCGTATTTGGATAACCAACGGGTAGCCCCCCCTTTCATGTCAAATGAATATTAAGGCACGCGAAATGTCGCTGATTCCGCGAGAAGACGTGACGTTCGAGAGAAGAGAGGAGTTGGTTGTTTACCATTTACAAACATTTTCCGGGAAATCCGGTGGAAAGTAAATGGAACAAGAATTTTTGGGTCTTCCCAACGGAAAATTTCCGGGAGCAACGGAACATCTGAAGTGGTGGTCTTGTTTTTCCCCATGGAATATTCCAAACGGAAATTCGTGTTCCATTCCTTCAAAGCCATCTTTGATACCAGTTACAGGCCTTCGCGGCTTTTTTCGGTAAATGGAACTGATTTGTACAAATGATAAAGGCGATTCCGGCACGAAATTTACCAGTCCTGAACTTTGCGAACCATTTATCCACACCATGAACCGAATGGTTTACCCATGTAAATGGTAAACAACCAACGTGACCACGTATGTCGGGTTTAGCCGCCATTTTCTTTGTTGGCTGGAAAAACTAAGGTGTGATTTCCGAAACCCCACAAGATTGCAACCTTTGATGCAAAAAGTAAAAGCTTTTTTCCAGGGCAGAAGAACTTGGTTTTTTGGATAAAAAGCTCTTTTCTTATGAGCTTCATGAGGAGTAGCGAAAACTAAATTAAAGTTTGCTCGCGAGTGTTATAATTCACTCTGCCTTAGGGACCGGTCATTATTTATGTGGGGGGATGGGGGGGAAAAATCATGGGGTGGGCCAGGCCTATTTTTTTAGAGAAAAGGGGTGGGTCCAAAGAGAATTTCACGATGATTGGGGGTGGGTCATTGTGTGTTTTGTAAAGAATCACACTCACTACAATTCATGTGGAAGATCTAAATAAATTCTAATGCAATGCTGGATATAAAATATAACACAACTGGATGACACATGTAGCAATCCAACCTAAGTATGGAGAATCAAAGATTTGGGCACTAAATATCAATAAATACACATAAGCCCTATTGAGAAGGCTTGCATGCTTCTTTTTCTTAATATAACTGTCTGGGAACTTTTACTACCTGAAGCGTGAACAGCTAGAAATCATTATTGGTGTCAATAATGGATTATTGAATTCATTATTCAACTTAGTGAAATCAAATTTTTCCAATTTTCAAATCAAAAACAGTTTGAAAATTCGTTTTTTAATTGAATTTCTATTTTTTGTTTAATGACTTCAATAAAAAAGCAAATTTTTTTAAACTGGTTCCGATTTGAATATTGCAAAACTTATTTTTTCAATAATCGATTAATGAAATCAATAATGATGTCTAGGTGTTCACGCTTCAGGTAGTTTGACTGTAATATGGAGCTATTGAGCTCCTTTTTGTGACCATCTAAAAAGCAAGGATTTTCAACTGTCCAATACTCTTTTAATTGTATTATCAACAAGTTCAAACGCATCCATTGCAAATAGTCCTTGATTCCTCATAATGTGCAAATGTTCGACGGCACTTCTCTTCAACCTCTTATAGAGGTATAGATTGAAGGGGGTTGGGGGTGGGTCACCTCTTATATAAAGTTATATGGGGGTGGGTCAAGAATTAACTAATGCGCTTGAAGGGGTGGGTCACGTTTTTTCTTTCATGCTAAAACAAAAAAAATCCCCCCTACCCCCCCACATAAATAATGACCGGTCCCTTAGAGCTAACGTTCGGTCCTCCGACGGTCTCATGAATCTCTTTCTTTTAGCCAAACTTTCTCTCAGTCAAGCCAAGTTAGTTCATTGTATCTATGTTTTTATTAAATGTTAGTGTTATCAAACATAAAACTCAAGTTTTTTTTTCGTTTTCAGACGACCACCGCATGCTTGTTGAACCGGCGTGTGGTGCATCGCTTGCCTGTGTGTATGAACGTCTTTTCAAGGTCTGGCAGGACCAGGGAAAGCTTGGAGAATTAAAATCAGCTCTCGTGATAGTCTGCGGCGGAAATATTGTCTCTTTGAATGCGCTGAAGGAATGGAAAGAGAAACTTGGACTTAGTTAACTTTGTCAGTTCATTGTATATAATCCGAAACCTGAGTCTTTGGAAAAACTCTGAAATAATTTAGAAACTCTTTAGGTTATTAATCATAATCTTCCATTTTTATGAGGTTTTACTTCGGGTCAACTTTCAGGCAATTGTTTCGGGCATCGTTGCTGGGTACGCGCCGGTCAGCTATCTTATTGGCCATTTTTTGCCCCGTGACAGTCCCAGAGGTCTTTGCGAACGTTAACTCGCCCTTTCTTAAAGTGGAAAATTGACGTCGGAAATTAGTAATGGTAACAGGACTGAGTGGAGTCCAATTCGGTCTGTAATCATACGAGTGATTAACAAAATCGGACGACCGCGTAGCGGGAGTCCGATTTGTTTAATTACGAGTATGATTACAGACCGAATTGGACGACACGAAGTTCTGTTACCAATTAATCATAACTTTAACAAAATTTGTGATATATAGGGCTCTTTTTAAATCAAAACACAAGAAATTCCAAGATTTTTTCGCTAGCCATGAAAAAAAAAGCCATTTAAGCGCGCGCGTGATGGCGCGTACTGTCCAATTACTTAGGCAAGACGCGTACTGTCCTATTAAGGCTGAAATCAGGGCAGTTGAGAACCAATCAGATTTGAGAATTTTGTTATAGTTATGATTACTCGTTGAAATAGGGTTGACGTTGTATTAGCGGGACGGGTAATCTTTATTTATGCAAAGCAACTGTTATAGTAACTAATGCTGGTATCCATGGGCTTTCAGTTTCCTGAGTAAATTGCTCAGTTGTCGTTTGGGTTTAGCTTGCAGCTTGAAAGAAATTGTTACACGTAACAGTTAAGTAAAGTTTAGTTGTATAAATCAATTTAATGCCATCGATCAAAAGAAAAAAATTGCCGCACGTTTCACATTATCCTTCCACACCCTCTTTGCGATAGTGAAAACTCAAAATGGTGATTTTTGTGAGGTTCGTTCCGTTGGAAGGGGGGCTGCGAAGATAACCCTTAGGCTACAAAAAGGATTAAAACGAGAGACAAGTGACGAGGGGGAAATCATTAAGCGGGAAAACGATAAGGTCGGGAAAAATGTTATATGTATATATATTTTTTTTGCGTTGAGGAGGAAGGGTTAAAGTGGACATAAATTATGTTTAATGGGAAGGAAAAGGTTAGGAGGACATACGTTGAGTGGAAAGAAGATTTTTACCTCAACTTGACAACTGCTACGGCTGTCCAAGAAGAAATTTCGAGAAAATGGCCGTATATTCGCAGGCTACAAAAAAAAACAACCGTTTTTCGTGGAAAATAACAATTTAATGAATATAAAAATAAAAATATAAACTGTTTTCTCTCCGAAAGAGTAACAACATTTCTATTAATGGTTGTCCTTGGTCTGTATTAACGAATAGAAAGGATTTACAATTTATTTCTTCAGTATGCAGGTATCCAGAGTAAAGCAGTTACTTCCTGTAAAGAAAACGAAACAGTATTCTTTTAGACGCGTTGTAGTGTAATTGAAAAGAACAGTTATTCCAAAAAATTCGAGCGTTTTTACAAAGACTTATTAGGTGCTAAATATTTTGGCTTAAATTGAGCTGAATCTAACGCTGTGCATGTCCTAGTATTATTCCAAACACTTCTCAGATTCATGTCATCTCATGTAACTACCTTGTGGGATTCCTTTTGGGTGGATCCGGGCTGCATGAAACAATAATTAAGTTATATGGAACATAACATGGTTAAGAATCCCAGCTGGTAGGAGATGAACCAGTGGGCTATTTTACAAGCGCATGGCCGAGGATTTGAACTCGGGACTACCGAGAACAAATCTAGCGTTCAGTAGTCTGAGTACAGGGGCGGCTGTACACAGGCTACCAGTCAGGGCTTGCGCATTACAAGTCCAGCTCACTAACCACTCGGCCACGCCGCCTCCTTTCATGGATATCAAAATTATCAAATGAACCCTGAGTGAGATGGTAGAGGGGTTTTCGTGGACAGACTCCGGCCTGATGGGGCCAATGATGTCAAAATCTATCATAAAATACATCTGAACAATCGCATTTGTAAGTCTTGTTCTTATTTTTTACCCCCCACTGTTCTTCACTGAGAAAATGAGCTTAAACTTTCAGAATCCAGTTTCTTATCTCGTATCTTACCATTTGCACACAAACCGCCCGGGTGGAAATCTTGGGCATGGACACAAAACTATGAAATTAAGACGTGGTGGGAGAACGGCCCGCTACAAAGTATATCCAAATTACCAAAAAGGGTAGAAAAATTACATCGCCCCAAATCACCAACCATATTTTCTGAAGCTTTCCAAACGGAATGTCGCGATCCATTTGATTTTCCATCAGCAATTTCCGGTTATCTCATTTAAATGGTGAGTACCCCTGTGCTCCGTTTATTCTCCCCAAGTATTCCGCTTCTCTGTCAATTCCTATCAAGTTATTCGCGGCGATATCTCAATAGCTCGTAATAAGTCCTCACTCTCTCGAACAATTTCACTAGGAAAACTACGAAGAGGGTCCCCAATAGGGTTCTTCAATCCCGTGATCCCGATGGCTATTTTTGGCATCCAACTTCCTGCGCATACTTTTCAATCCCGAATCTTGCCCACATTTTGCTTCAAAATCCCCAATCCCGAGCTTCAATTAAGGGACTCCAGGATACCGAAAAGCCTATTAGGAACCCTCTACGAACGGTACAACTTACAAGAAAAGGCGATAAATTCCGTATGAAATCAGGACGCCAGAGGCTAGTGCAACGCAAGCTTTCCTAAAAAATAAATGTAAAGATTGCCACCTAAGATGCTTCATTGATGATTGTTTGGTTGAACCTAAAAGTTATACACGTAGATATATATTTGGGTTAAAAGTTATGCGGTGATAACTTCCATGAATAAAATCTTACAAGAATACTTGCCATAGTAGAAAAGGTAGTTGGTTATAGTTTGTATGTGGTTTTTCCTAGACTCTATGGGCCAGTTATCATTAAACGTACTTTCGCCAGTGTTTAACAAAACCGCGTTCTAAGCCATTTTTAATTTGTCCAACGGTTTTATCTGAACACCATTTATCGTGAATAGTTTTATGAAAGCATATAGAGTAGACTAGACTGAAAGCATTTATCTTCTTAAAATGACGCACTAAGGAAGAGATCTGGGGGTCCAAAGATTTTTTAAACCGCGGCTTAAGTTAGACTTTGTTTACTGAATAACTGGCCTTATGAGAGAACTTGAAAGAGGCAGCCTAACTATTTGCCTTTTAGTTTAAAGTTAATTCATTTAACCTTGGGGTTTGAGCAATGTAACTTGATATTGTTCTTAAAAATTTATGCAGGCTCCTGATTTATACTAACATCTCATTTTCCATATTTAACTCACCCCGCTACAGATTCGGGACAAATCCTAGCTCCCAGTTCCTTCAGCCGTTCAACACTGTCACGTGCATCAGGGAGCTGCTCATGCACAGTAACCTTGCCTTCCTCGCTCTTGTCTTTGGAAGATGTCTCCATGACAACACGTGGTGCGCGTAACTCGAGCTTTGTCACATGAGCTGCCGTGGCCAATCTCTTCCCGATAAAACTTGCGCTCCTAGAGCAGATGCTAGAGGTCTGGGGAATCATATCACTGGGCTGAATTTCTGGGTCATAGTATTCTTCATCGTCGGTGTCGGACAAACTTTCGTGTTCTTCTGCGCGTTCACTTTCTTCCAGATGCTGGCAGTCAATTTCTTGCTGTCTCTTTCGTTCATTCTCTTGCTGTAGGGCGAAGGTAATGCCCGGTATTAGAGTCAAAACTATTGAAAGAATCTATCTATTTTTAGGTTGAATTAAAATAACGCAGAAGCCAAACTGAAAATGTAATTTAACATGCTCCATATTATTGTATCGTTTTATTATGTCCTGAAGTATCTTTAATCCAGCTTGGTCGCAATGCATCTCCCTGGAAAAGTAAGAGGGTTTGTAATCAACTCTGGCCACTTACCTGTAGCAGAAGAGATTCTTCGTTAGGAATCATAAAACATAGGAATGGTAGCAGTGGTAGAACTATAAGTAGGCTGTAGAACAGCGGATAGCCAATTTCATATGGCGCGTTCTTCTTCCATTCTGAAAAGGAAAAAGAATCAGTACAAAAGTAACTCTTCGCGTTGTTATCTCTGTTATGTCCATTCAAAGATTTGAGTAAACGTTAAGACTGTTTTTTTATCCCCTGTTTTTATTCAATCTTTCCGTTTACATGTTTTTCAACAGGATCCCTTGACCATCAGCCAAGCGATCTCAGTGCGTTAAACAGTCGGTCTATTTTTAGTTTATTTCCCGGAAAAACTTGCTGAATTTACGCAAGTTTGCTAATCCCAGGAAGAGCCCAGGAAGAGGCCGAGTTATTCTCTATTTTCGAAGTCGTTCCAAATTTTGTATAAACCGTTTTTTCAAATGCTCCTGGGAGTTCTGCATTTTTCCAAGAGTACTGGAAGACAATAACTTATGCAAAATTTTGGGGGCAAACAGAGTGTATTATGGGGGATTCGAAAATAGTCAATGGGCTCCTGTCTAAATAGAATGTGGCAGTTAATCTTCTCATCTAATCAATCTCAATCGCCATTGGTGGAAATTCATAGCCACTTTGCTGATGAGCTGTTGACGTGAAAAATCTACCTTTGCGACTATATTCTTTTCTACTCGCTTTACCGTCTTTAAAAATTATTCACGTGGTCATATTTCCCCGTGTTGCTCATCTTCGACCTCGAACACCCAGGCACAGCTAGTTGAGACTGGAGCATACAAGAAAAACTTCTGAGGAATCCCAAACTCATTTTAATTTAGAAAATATTTTATTTTTTAACAATTAGAAGCAAAGAATTAAAACTTTCCTGGAATATTTTTGGTAAGAGTGAGTACTCGGGGCTTTCCTGCTTATTATTCTTGTGAACTTTTATGGTTTATATCGATTTCGCCTGCCGTGAAAATTCTGTCCCGATTAGCTAGCCGTTCCTAATTCCCTTAGAAAAGCCCACCTCTTGAAATCCAATAAACTGCCGTAGCAAAACTTCCAAAAGGTGCAATCAGAAAAAAAAAAAGAACAGCCAGTGCTTTGACAACCAGCATTAGTTTAGACATATTCTGTAATCGCGCAAAAGACATTGCTGTTACATTGACTTGGATGCTTTTCAGTGGAATGAGTTATCTTTTTCCAGGTTAACGATAAGTTAAAATAGGGAGATTGAATTGGTGACAGAAAAGCTTCGGGCGATATTCTTGGAAAAAAGAACAATTTTGAAGTTAGTCGCTGGTTAACAGTTTTTTCTCTGAAATTTGCGATAAAATGTAAGCTCCATTTATAGCAAAAGGAAGGTTGCACTTTTTGCTTCAAACAGAGAATAAAATTTTGAAAGACTGCCTACCCGATTTGCCTGAGTTGGGCGACATATAATACACTGGAGAGAAACCTGCTCCTTCAAATTCTTCTCCAGTAGTTTCGTCTTCAAAGGGGCGGCCTTCTAAGGCGAATGATGCCGTCAAGTGTACGAGCAAAAAATAAATGAAGCAAACTGCTTTAAACAGCTTCATTCCAACCTCTTTTTACCTCACTGTAACTGAAACATCTAATACCTTAAACTTGTTTTAAACAATGATAAAAAACTCTGAAAAATCAATCAAGATTGACGTCATGAATAGTCTGTTAATTGATGACTCTAATTTTGTAACTTTCTTTACGCGGGGATGTTTTGTAGCTGCACGCGCCGAGATACCACTTTTGCCACTAATGGTTTCTGGTCCCCTTGTCATGCTCAACAGGTGAAAATTTGGCATTCCGTGCACTTTTGGACCAGGCCATTAATTTCGCATTTTAGGTTCACTAAAGCTGAAAAATAGATTTCATCCATTCCCCCCCCGGTCTCCCGCCCAACCAACAAATCCGGGAAACTCTCTCTCAAGCGCGTGCCATGTTGCGTTAGGTCACGTCATCTGAGTGTTCGTAGATTGATGCATTTCGTTTGCCATAAATGACATATCTAACCAGTTTCACCAGAAACACCGTGGGCTCCTTTACACTATGCACGGGATACAAAAAATGTGGCTGTGTACAGCATGCACACTGTAGTTTCGACGATATGGAAATGTCAAAAGGGCTGTTAATTTGCGGAAAAACAAATTTATAATGCTCAAGACTGAGAAAAGCAGCTATAATGTCTTTTATAGATGACAAACTGCACTGGAAGGACGCAGCCGGTAGAATACTGAATCTGCAGCAGTCGTCAGCTGGTGGAAGTTTGGTCACAAACCTCAATGTTATCCTAGATGAACTCAATTCTTTAGACTACGCAACAAATGTTGTCGAGAACAAAGAGGTTAGATTATATTTTTAAAACATGTTATTGAGTTATTAAGTTCAGAGAAATATATTCTTAACTCTGTTTTAGCTATTTTAGAAACCCTGTTCAATTCAGTACTACAGGACAACCAGTTTTAACCATGGAGAATTTCTCATGCCCAGGCGACTGTATGCACCTATCAGTGTAAACAGTGGAGGTGGGGGGGGGGGGGGGGGGGTTAGTGTGGGCAAAGGGTCGGGGATTTGATAAAAACTAAAAATTTTGGTCAATTTTCCGAGGGCGGCGAAGGATATGTTCATCAAATGAAAATAAAGCTAAAAATTCCCACCCAGGAGCCTACACCTTTCATAATGAATATCACAAAGCTGATTTGACCTATATTGTAAATATTATAAATTGTTCTTTGGTCATCGTAGCTTGATAAGAAATAACACACAAACTGTGGTGATGACAGAGAAAAAAGGCGTAGCAGGAAAAAATGTAACTTTTAACTTGATGTTTCATATTTGTCACAGGTCAAATTTGATTTCCGGTTAAAAGTTTTTAACCTTGGTTAATTTTCAATTTCTTTTGTCTTCAAGGACTAGGAGACATTGGAAACCTAACCTTAACCTTGGTTAAATCAAAATTAACAGTTTCTCTGTTGAAACAATCAAAAGCCCCCATCCCCCAAGCAAGTGTACTTGATCAAATCTCCCACCCAGGGAATGGACTTTTCATGGAATCCCCACCTATTGCCTATTCCCCCCTCCATGGGGTCTACATTGATAGGTGTATTTAAGGTGACAGGGCGTGAGAGTTTGAGGAAGGGGGAGTCCTATTTTTTGTTTGTTTACATTGTATTTTAAGGGGGAAGTTTTTACATTTTTACATTTTGAGGTTGGTGGGGAGGGGAATACATTATCTGTTATTTTTATTCCAAACCTGAACACCATTCCAGTATGGCATTATCTTGCAGGTCATAAAGGTTATCATATAAGTTGATCTAACGTTAAAGAAATATCTTGGGTAGCAATTTTTTAAATTTATTATTGTACCTGAATTGCACAGAAATGGTAGCTTGTTTACGCTTTCAAGAAAAGATAAAGCAAAACTCACTTTAAAATTACAATATTACTGGAAATAATAGGTTTTTGGTGGGTGGCTGGTCAACTAATCTCAGGTGATTAAACCAACCTTGTATCAGGAGGAGGAGGAGGCAGTGTGGCTGAGAGCGGTTACAGTGCTGGACTTGCAATTTGAAGGCCCCAAGTCCAAGTGCCTCCGTGACTGCTACAGACATTGTAGGTGGATTTGTTCCTGGTAATCCTGAGTTCATATCCTCCACCTTGCTTGTAGATAGCCAACTGGTTTGCCTCCAGCCAGGTGGGATTTGTAACCCCCTTCTGTTTGGTTTAAGTTCTCTGTATCAGGCATTTGCTCTGCCACACTAGCGTTAGTACTATAAATACTGCTGAGGGTAAATAATGGAAATTATCATTATTGTCAATTGATTGTCTAATATGCAGGATGCTTTACCATTGCTGTCCAAATGTTGTAAACTTGTTTGCTCCTGTGGAACTGATGACTTTCTCATCACCAAGTTCTGTCAACTCATATTCAATCTATTAGCAAAGCAAAAGGTAGGAAGTCTTGCACACGAATAACATTCTCTACCTTTCCAAAACATATAGAAGTTCTAAACGTACTGTGACATAAACTTTTTACATGATCCACTTTTCATTATTGTTCACAGATTCATTATTGTTCACAGATCCACAAAAGTAAGATCCCGCAAAATTATGGAAAAAAAGAAACCACAAAACCTTATTCCTTTCTAACATAACTAAATTTTGATTAGCTGATTGCACATTACCAGATTTTCTTGGACACTAACAACCAAGGAATTTGTTTCCAGTTGTAAAATTTGACATTTGAATTTGCAAAAATTTGTTCCTGTGAAATGTGAAAAATTAGCAATCTGTAAAATTAAATTCCAGCAAAAATTTCATACTTCAAGGTAGATAAAAGTTTTGGTTTATTCTGAAACCTAAGAGACTGACAATATATGTTGACCTACCTAAATGTTTACTGTGTATTGGGAAACATTTCTCATCAGACAAGGTGAGTGTTCATGATGATATTGTTTTGTTAACAGATCTCCCTTAACCAAGAAACAGTGAATGTTCTCATACCATTCCTTGTTAACTCCTTGAATAATTGCAAAAAGTGGACCCAGTTGAATCTTGTTAAAGCTTTGGGAGCTACTCTTTACGAAAATGGACAATTTTGCAATGAGGTAATCCACCTGTTCTTTTCTTTTACTTTAAAAAAGGTATCAATTTAGGTTTTTGGAAAACTGCCCATCAACCCCTCCCATGTTGCCCTAAGTGAAAAGTATTATGATTGTTGGCTTAGGGATATGTAGCCTCCAAAGCGGGTGTATTTTGCAGCACGACCCACTTTTTGGGGGAATAATGCTAATCTGCCATCTTGGACGTTAAAACTACCAGAGAGTTGAGGCGAGTAAAAAACTGATTTCAAGGGAGAGGTTGATGGGTTTAAAATGGAGGAGGGGGAGGGGATCAATGTATGCTCTGAAGGCTAGTTTAGAGGAGGGGTATGTAGGCAGTTTCCTAGAATCCTAAAATGATCTCAAAAATCTTTTACCAAGCAAAAACAGAAAAAATGGCGAGTGTCACACAACAGAGTAAGGCTCCAATATTAAATTGCACCCGAAGAAACTGTAGAACTATTTAAATCCATGACTACATAAGTACACTAAATCTATAAAATTTTTTAATTTGCTTGTGGCTTACTACTGGAATTAGCTCTGCATTAATTAAAAACTAGCTGTATAATTGTTGTTTCTAAGCAGCAATTCCATTTTTAAATCACAGTTCGCTGACAGCCTGTTGGGTGCAGATGGTGTCTTGGTAAGACTTTGTAAAGATGAGTCACAGGACACTGATGTTCTTTGTGGTACCATTCAATGTGTTGCAAATATGTGTACCAAGTAAGTCATAACAGTAATTTTTCTTAACAATAACTTGAAATAACAAGTGTTTCCTGTTTACTGGGTGTGCAGCTATTGCAGTAAACCTTGTATAGCGTTAATTTCCACCTTTCTTCTTTTCCCTCTACGTGGGCTGAGTAATAAACTTTTACGTAGTTTATAAGACCAGGGTGCAAAGAAGGTCAGTTTTACAGCTTGCCATTTAGGCTAGCTGTAGCTAGCATGTACTAGCCAAAACGTCATTTCAACTAGCCCCAAAATGATGAGGAGCAGGTTTGATTACACAGTTCTTCTGTAATTTGAATTCCTCAAAAAACTTCACCTGCCCATTGGGCAAGCCTAGAACAAAAATTCACTAGCCTGATAGCTAAATCTTCTAGCCCCAGGCTACTGGACACCAATTTTTTTTTGTGCACTGAGGATCAGTAGATTGCCTGGCAAGACTTGTCGACAAATGAGAAAAACAGTAATGAGACAAACAGTAATATAATGTTTGCGATTTAGTCATTCAAAATCAATGCTGTGCTATAGCGGGGCTTGATGGCCCCTGGCATTTTGCGTCCATTTGTGTAGGACATTCCCCCCTTGTATTTGTCACTATCAAGGAAATAGTGAATCAATGTCTTTTCTTATGTGATGTTCTTTTTTTCTGTTTAGCCCCATAGCATCACCTGATTCAGCATGCAATGTGATGGAGGAGAAATTCATCACAAATGCATTTATTCTTCTCTTGGAACTATTGCAAAGCTCAACTCCTGAACTGTGTGGGACGCAGATAGAACATTTTATGGTGTGTGTCATTGTGTCTGAAATTCACGGTTTTCTTTTAAGTCTATAATGGTACTCGATGCATCCAAACGTTATTTTATGACAAGGTTGTGCTCAGACCTCTCAAAATGTTTTGTAGTACTATGAGATCAACTAACAGACTAAGCACAAGGCAGAAAGGGCCAGACCAAACACAAACGCAAAAAGTGATGGAAAAGTTTTTAATTAGAAGTTGCATTGGTACGTTGTTTGGGGACTACATATTTCTCTGGTCCATTTCCTGGATTTTTTTTTTGTCCCACAAAAATTGCTTATTACATTAATTGATACAAGGGTCATGTAAGGAATACAAAGGGTCAATACTCATGGTCCAACACAAGAACCATATACACAGCCCAGTCATAATGAGCTGGCAACCAGCAATTTTGCCACTTCAAGTCGGATACAGTGGAACCTTGTTAATAAGGACACCAAGGGGACATGCCAAAGTGTCCATATTATCTGGGTGTCCGTATTAAGCTGATTATTTTTAGAGAAAACATATGAGATTTTTCAGTTTTGGGACAAATGAAACTGTCCATTATTTACGGGTGTCCATATTAAGCAGGTGTCCATAGAGCGGGATTCCACTGTATACCATCTGACTTATTACAACATTTAGTAATGTTAAAATAAAAACAATACAAGTTTGGGCCTTTGCTGCCTGCTACTCTCTGACTCATTATCCTGTCTTCTATTTTTAGTAAAGCATTTTGACGGAGCTGTTTACTTCAACAGAAAACAAATGCTGTTAAATACCCCAGGTCTTCTGTGTACAATTTGAAAGTTAATAATATTATATTTTTATTTTAGGTTGTTAACAAAGTTTTGTGCATTTTCCCACATGTGCTTTTGCTTAACTGTTCAGGCCAGAGACAAAATCTTGGACCACTCTTATCTACTCTCAAGGTAAAAGACAGTGAAACTGAAAATAAGTACATGTAGAGCACTCTTTGTTTGTATAATGTACAAACCTGTGTAATTTAAAAAAATTCAGGTTAAAAATGAGCTGAGAAGTATTCTGGAAAAGTACCCCAAATTATTGCAACAGGGCAATACATTGCGTGATGACATCATTTTACTATGACTACCAGAATCCTTCAGTTTGTTGTTTTCTTATGCAGATTAGGGCTATTGTTGCTTAAATCTCAGCGGGATTGACAAATCTAAATAAGAAAGCAAATGAATTCTGTTAGTTGTAATCTGTTGTCGTCATCCCGAAAGTGGCCTATTGCAGATAAATGTCATGTCATATTACACAGTTTACCTGAAATAATAATTTTTCTCTGAGACTTGAAACCCCAAATCACAGGACAAGGAATCTAAGCATTTGTTGTACTGGTTTCACCAAAGCATACAATCATTGCAACACAAAAATATTTTCCCTGAATGCAGAGTCAGATTTAAGTTTGTTGAGTTGGTGTTCAGTGCCTTATTAGCCTGAGGAGACAACTGATGTTTTGCAATGCCAGCATTGGTTTCCCAGCAAAAAGACATCTGACAAACGAGTGCAGTAATTCCATACAATGACATGTCACTACCCAGATCTGGGTAGTGTTACTGATTGCATGAATCTAGTCCTAGCTAATCAGAAGCATTACCAAGATCTGGGTAGTGTAGTATCATCAGACTGAGTATGGAATTGCTGCACTCATTTCTCAGACGTGATTTCACAGGGAAACCAGTGGTGGTTTTACAAAATGTCAGCTGTTCTCTCAGGCTAGTGCCTTATCTGTGAATCCTTTATTTTAGAATTACATGTTTTGTGGAATGCCTGGTTACAAACCACAGTATGCCGAGAAAGCCAGCAACAGATTACATGATAAGTCAGGTAATGGATCAAACTAAAAAGGTTGATATTAATGTTCAGCAAGTGAAAGATACTTAGGGTTAATCATTTGAATTTTGAGAAGGAGGGGTAGGCAATTTGATTTTAATATTAATATGAGTACTGAAATTAATTCCAGTCAAGAATTTTTCCTTTTAAGTCTGTTTGCAGGATATATATTTTTCTGAAATCAATCGACCACTTCATTGAATTCAGTATAATGTTTTTAATAAGAGGAAATTATTGTTGTTGGAAGTTAAGGGTTGACCAACTCTTGCTCTCACATCATTTTTCTCTTCGTTTCACTTGCAAACTTAAAGAGACGCTTGTCAAAGTGATATGGAAGAAAAACTAGGGGTTTGACAGAAGTCACTTAAACTAGATATTTGGCAACAATGCTTTGGTTATGGAGATAATATCATGCAAAAATACAGATTAAAGGTTTATCAGTGTAAAATCCTTGTAAAGTAGACAACAGTGCCGTGTTGTGAACAATGCTTAATTTTCTTTTGTTTCACTTCAACAGCTATTGAGCCTGATGATCTGTCATCAGTTCACCTGAGCACAATACCTCAAAAGGACCGTCAATATGCTATGCTAAGCAAAAGAAAGAAAAGGCGTCCTGCAAATAAGAAGACAAAACATGCCACTGCAGTACCCTCTCATCGACAAGCAATTACTGTGTCTGGTAGCTCTTCAGTAGATGCCCTAACTCCTAAGTTTGTGGAACGCTCTTCCTCAGTGGATGCTCTAACACCTAAATTTACCACATACAGTTCTTTAACAGATGTGTTGACTCCAAAATTTAATGCACACAATTCGTCAGTGGATTCATTGACTCCACAATTTGCCACATGTAGTTCTTCAGTCAACACATTGACTCCCATGTCTGTGGATCATAGTTCTTCTGTGGTTATGTCGACTCAAAATGCTGCCAAACACAGTTCATCAGCTGAAACTTTGACTCCGAAATTTTCTACAAATAGTTTTAAAATGAATGCAGTAACTTCAAAATCTGTTGAACACAGGTCTTCAATTGTCACAACAACTCCAAAATCCACTGTACACAGTTCCTCAGTGGATGCATTGACTCCTACTTTTGCAGCGTGCTCTTTGAGTAGTACACCTCCACACAAGGCAAAACAACCAGGCTCAAGTCCATCAAGACATACAATGCAGTCTACAGTTACCAGCAATTTTTATCCAAACAAGGATAGTGAGGAAAGGTCTGGAGCGGAATCTTCAGGCTATCACAGTTCATCAAGCTTGTCTGCCAGCTCTGACTCGGAGTACTCAGACAGTGAAGCAGGGCAGAATGCAAGGCTAAGGTAATTAATATTTATTTTGCTGCATCAACATGGAAAAATAATAACCTTATGGGACAAAAAAAAAGGTAAACCTGCTAAAAATCTGCCAAAACAGTGTTTTTAAACATATTGGATACACATATTTTCCACTTGTTTTCTTGTTTTGGTCTTAGTTGTTCACAGAGACATGTAATTTGCATCCAAACTGAAAAATGTGTGGATGATTTTTGGCTTTTCAGTGACTGAGATATAGTAACTTTTTCAGGTTCAAAGTAATATTAGTTATCATTTATAATAGCTGAGACCTTATAATAGACTGTTTTTTATGTGTATGGGAAGGCATACATATTTGCCAAGTGGTTTATAAATAAAAAGAAACCAGGCCCCAGTTGTTCAAAAAGTGGGTAGTGCTATCTACCAGATAAATCACTATCCAGTGGATGGTGCCATGGGTTTCCCTAATACCTATCTACGAGATGATGATTTATCCGATGGATAGTGCTATCCAAGGTTTGAACAACCTGGGCCAGATGTGATAGTGGCATTACCAATCTACCAAATACCTATCCATGTCTAAGTGTTAAGAGGAAATCTATCTATTTACGGCTAATACCCGTCCGTAGCTGTAAACGGAAACAGAGTATCTTAAAGCCTCTGTTCCATGCACACTACAATCATAATAATTTCTTCTGTGTACTCTTAAAAATAAAATTAATATATTGATAATTAAGTCAATTCATTAAAATGGTTATGTTCTGGTCAGGGAGGTGTACTTTATCCACAGAGCAGAGTTGATGTCAGCGCTTATTTCTTTCAGGTCAATTATGTCAAAGATCAGGCTTAATGTGCTTCTGTGTCTTCAGGCTGTTGTGAAAGTAAGTACCATTTATCTTCACATGGGTACCAGGGATAGTCAAACTCTCACTTTATTATATGGTTTGCAGGCGGGCAAGATGAAGCAAATCATGTCTTCTGATTATTTGTTTGTTAAGAAGGCAAGTTGGGCTTGTCTTGCTTACTTGGAAATGTATGCTTCATTCCTGTAAGAATAAAACTTCCTTTTTGCTATTCATGTTAAATAATACTTCCTTTGAACCTCCCTGTTTTTATGTATACAGGCCTTTAGGTCAATGTAATTGTCCAATGCTTTCTTAGACGGTATGATGTCCAACATTAATCAGTATGAATAAAGAATCAATTATTTTCCAGTTAATGAAATCATATTTAATTATTGTCATGACTTATG
The DNA here is from genome assembly GCF_958299795.1 of Porites lutea. NCBI lineage: Eukaryota > Metazoa > Cnidaria > Anthozoa > Scleractinia > Poritidae > Porites > Porites lutea. The sequence continues at coordinate 12,489,768 of NC_133211.1, forward strand.
CGTTTAGAGAACAGACAAGAAAGTGTTGTTTGGTTACTGGTCTTCATTTGTTCCTGATAACACTGTGTCTTCCTCTTGGTCACTTTTTACTACAATCCTCAAGGATCCTACTCCAAAGGTTAGTGTTGTTTTATTACTACCTTGTTGCTGAGTAGTCTAGTCATTCTTTGAGTTCCCCGTAACTACAGGATGGAACCTGCCGGGTACTTTGATGACAGGATGCTCTGCAACATGGCCTTGAAACAGCGACATAAGTCTGGATGGAATGGTGAAAAATGAAATAATGATGGGTTACATACCGACAGGGACATGGCCTAATCTTCCAAATGTGGAACAACAGTATTTAAAATTCAGACTAGGGACATGTGTACCCCTCCCCCCCTCCCCAACAGAGAGCCTCTCCCCCTCAGAGAGCCTCTCCTAAGTGGCTGTTTGACCAATGTGATATACATTGTTGTGGTTAGCCCTGTAGCAGTGACCAGCAAATTTCAGCCTTCTCATTGTACTGAGGTCTGATATTCTAGACAGGTTTCCACAGAGCTCAGTGAGGTTTGTAACATTATTTTGTCTCTTACTCCTGTTCACACTTTGTTTGTTTATGTGCGATATCCCTCAGGGTCGGGCTGGTGGTGTAGCAGTGCTGATGGACTTGTTAGATGGTTCAAGACAGTTCTTAGTGGCTGCTGAAGACAGGTGAGGATAAAGAAATTGATGAGGCCCTGTCAGGGTAAAGTTCTGACAGGCGACATGGCCTTGAAACAGTGACATAAAACAGATGAAATGGTGACAGACAACATAAAGATGGGTTAAACATTGTGAGGGACATGGTTTACTCCTCAAAATGTGAAACGACGGTATTCGCAATTCAGACTAGGAACACTCGTAAACCCTCTCCCTCCCCACCAAGGAGGCCTCATGGATAGAATGGTTATGAAGGCCAACATCTTATATGAGATGGCAGAGATTCCATGCTTGCACGCTTGGAGTTTCTATGCTATTAACCAGGCCCCGGTTGTTCAAACGTTGGATAGCGCTATCCACCGGATAAATCACTATCCAGCGGATAAGTATTACGGAAATCAATTACGCTATCCGCTGGATAGTGATTTATCCGTTGGATAGCGCTATCCGACGTTTGAACAACCGGGGCCAGTGTGATAACAGCTGTTCTTTCTGAATGCTCAAGTGGGCAAATTTTAAGATCGTTAGCCAGACTTGAACAGTCTAACCACTTCAACTGATAATGTAATAAACACCATCACAGGGATAAACTGTTTTAGGTTATGTTTTTTTTCCTTGAAATGTTTCTTCACGACTCGCTCTCTCTGGGACCAGGGTAACACATGCTCTCTTTGCACACCGTTTCATCTTTTTTCTTAACCCTTTCCCCTGCTAGCATGAAACCCATTATTTCTATCAGCCACCCTACTTAACCGGTAAGTTTAATTCTTCAGACGTTACTGCCTTGTTTAAACCTCTGATCATGTATATTTCAGCAAAGCTACTCATTTTCCGTTCATTCAAAGAGTTTTCTCTTGTCATAGAGATCAGCACAGCTCCTCGCCATCAGCTCGTCCTTTCACATCTTTTTCGGTAAAGTTAAGCGGAATCGTTCATGAGCTTCATAGATGCCTCTTGCAAGCATTGATGGCTGAAACCCATGCGACAACTAAGGCTCAGATACTCAAGGTAAATAGGTTGGCTCTCACCCCTAGTTATGGCCAAAGTCAAATTTTTCTGGTAAAATCCTAAAAGTTACATGGCTCTTCATGAAAGTTCAGCTAAAGAAGTTTCTTGTAAATGGCAGCACTATAGAATTTCGTTCATGAATTTGAAAGTTAGCATGACAAGTTTTTTCATCCGCAATCTTGGACACAATAAAATGGAACAGCAAACCCCCATCCTCCCAAATCAAGGATGAAGTCGCGCGAAGGGCAAAAACGCGCCATTTTCCCATCTTTGACTTTAGGGGGAAAGGGGGGTCTAGGTTTTCCATTTATTTTGTCCTATTTTGCAATCTTGGGCAGAATTAAATTGAACAGCAAACCCCATCCTTCCCCTCCGCAAAGCAAGGATGAAGTCGCGCGAAGGGAAAAAACGTGCCATTTTCTCATCTTTGATTTTGGGGGGAGGGGAGTGGGGGTATAGGTTTCCCATTTATTTTGTCCACGAGTGTGGGTCTAGACGTGAAAGGGTTAAAGTGGTTTTCGGTTTAGACCAAATGGGCCAGTTATTTCGCAGTTATAAGCAATATAAGGGGAAAACAAGCACATGTTTGGAAGTGTAGCCACATTTGTACAAATCCACCATGTGACTCTATTTACGTGACACTAAGAGGGACTTTGCAGGCCTCTTTGACAAAGGCAATTTCCTTCTTGCACAAAATCTACATGACAATTTGTTTGATGTGACTTTGAACTCCCTTAGCAATGAAAGGGAGAATAGTCGCATCTCCGAACTCTTCTCAACATTTGATTCTAGAGGTGAAGTCAGAAAAGAATAATAAGACATCTCAGAGAAAACTTAAACAGTACGCTAGTAGCAGTATAAATGAAGAAAGAAAGAGGAAAAGTCTTCAATTAATTTATTTTAATTTTATCAGTAAGTATTTAACAAGCAATATAAATGAATAAACCAAAGGCAAAATAATCAGTAAGTATTTAACTAGGCTGTTGTCAAATTCCATTACAGTGTCTGTCCATTCTGGTTCTTAATTCGCCATATAACAGACTCAAAGCTGGACTTTTGAGTAAGGTTGTTCGGCAACTGAGGCCTCTTCTTGCAATCAAAGGTAAGTTAAGACTACAAAAATACCCGGGGGTGCTCACCAAAGTTTTATACGGGAGGGTCCGTCGCGAGGTCCGACCACTTACCCTATTTTATGTACCACTTCGTATACTTTTAATTAACAAATGGTACGGACTACCCCTTTTGCATACCTTGTTTCATCCTTTTCAACCGCTGTAAATGCACTGTCGTTTAAATCACAAAATCACAAAACCAGAACGTGTTCTCGACTTTCTTACAGCCATAAAATGCATCTTGTAGCCCCTTTCGGCCTTTTTACACACGAAAGTGACAGATTTCCCCACCCTTTTCATATACTTTAACTGATGAAAACCCTACCCTTTCATATACCTAAAGCCTTAAAAAAGTACCCTTCCGGGTGGAGCCTCCCCGTATAGACCATTAAAGGAAATACTACGGGCGGGGGGGGGGGGGGCAAAAATACCTCTTACTTACTTCTTGTCAGTTTTTGAGGACCACAAGTTTATTAGTTGTCTAACTATTAGGTGTTACCCTCTATAAATAAAGTTTGATTGATTGATTGATTGACTGATTGATTGATTGAACCTGCCCTTCGCCTTGTGTGTTGATGAGAATTAGAGCGATTAGTGATTCGGCTTCAAGTACCAAATAAATTCTTCGTGATATCTTCCCTTTTCCTATTCAGATCCAAACCTACAAACAGCTGTGCTTTCCTGTTTAAGGATGGTGGTGTGTGTTCATACGCCCCTCCCAGAAGTAGTTGAATTAATGAGGCCATCCTCAACAGAAGTCAATACAGGGAACATGAATTTGACCCCACCCGGGCAAACAAGTCTTAACTCTCTTGCCGAGGTGATTCCAGGGTTGCAAGTGGCTTTTGATTCACCGTGGCTTATACGCTGGTGCACTCATTGTGCGAATAGACGGGATAACTCATTGGTGGTGCGTCTAGAGGCCATGCAGTTCTTAGCTTCGTTCTTGAAGAGCTATGTTTTCTTAGCCAGGTATGTGTGTGCTGGTGTGACGTCTTGTGATCCTGCGCTTGCCTTGCCTCTAAGTCTTGGTTTTTTGAGCGAATTTGTCAAGGCCAACCGCAACCTAGGTACCTCAGTTGGAAAACCACTAATCTGCTGAACGGTAGGTTGTGAGTTCAAACCCTGGTCAGAACACTAACCAGGGTTTTAAAACACATTAGTAGGGAGGTTGAGCAACGACGACGGCAACAAGAACGGCGAAAAAGCCGGCAATAGTTTAGATCAGCAAAACAACAAGTTTGCACGTGCATCACGCTTTTCGTGTACATTTCTTTGCCGTCGTTGCACGATCACGACCTGAAACTGCCTAATTTCACGTTTTCTGGAGGACTTGAACCAAGGTAAAGATTTCCTTATCCTTTTTGTTAAACGTAGATACAGTCCTTTAGAATTCAACTCCGGAATAAATTCAGCAACATTTGACAAATTGAACGCCATGGGAGAAGAGCAATGAATTTTAAAACAGCATGAAGTATTTTTTAAGAGACGTTTTCGCCGTCGTCGTTATTTTGCTCCCAACTGTCTGTAGCTCGAGAAATAAAGGCAAAGCAATGTACTGTTTATTAGCTGGAATGGTAAACACTTCAAGATTTTAATCTCACACAAGCAAACGTTCTTCCACAAAAGACGTGTTCGCTGGTTATGTTAATCACTTTTGCTTTTTCAGTTCCAGCGTAGAATGCCTAACAAACCTGGCGTGTTCATTTTTGAAGGATGGCGAAGCATCATTTACATTGCCAGCATTAAAGGTTCAAGCTTTTTTTTGTTTATTTTATTTTTTCTGTGTTGTAATCTCACCCGGCCGGCGTGACCACCTCACCCCACTCCCCTCCTCCGGTTTCATCTCCCCTATTATTAGCTAGGCTCTATAACGTAAGATTGTAGTGATTGTGCAAAATCTTAGTTCTTTCTTAAGAGCAACAGAGTCGGTGGGTTCGATTCCCGGGGCCGGACCAATACACGGGCCTTAAAATAACTGAGAAATTAAATTACTACCTTTGCCCTGCAAACGGCTAGACCTTACCGTGACTCGGATGGCCACGTCAAATGTCGGTCCCGTCTCCAGTAGGAGACCTAAAAATAGTGTCCCCAGTTAGTACTTTCGTACTTTTAAGCACGAAATAAAATACATTAATACTCGAATAAAGTGTATTTCCCCCTTATTTATTCGAGGGAAGCATGCCCCCTTTTATGCTTTTGATTATTTCACTATGCTTTTCCAGGTCTTAGAGGAGCTGGCGCGAGCTATGAATGGTGAGATTTCAAAAACTTCGTCTGGCAGAAGTGAGATTTCAAAGGATCAGGTTCGTTTAGATAGGAGTCTTAAATTTAATATTTGCTCGGCTATTATTCCTCTCTTATGATCTGGATCGATTACCTTAGGAAGATGAGATTATAAGATTCTTCTTTTTCTTCCGACTTTCTCTTTGTTCTCGATGATGTCCTGTAATCGTGAGCTATAAGCCATAGGTCAAAATTTCTTATTTCTAATATTGTTCTCGATCCCTTGTTTTTACCTTTATTGTCTTGGTTAGGTATTTCAGTTTTGGCAAAAATTATTAGATGGACCGCTGACCAAGATCTTACAGGATGGCAGTCCCGTATCAGGCCCAGCATGCAGTGCTGCCCTTGACTGTTTATCGAACATTGGAGGTGTAATCTTTAACGAACTCCCTGTAAGTCCTGAAAAATATAGCCTGCGTAGCTCGCGGCTTAGATTTGGGGCGGGGTGGGGGGGTGGGCGGTAATAGAGGGGAGCGTAGCGGGAGCGAGCGTTGAAGCCGTGAGGAGAATGCCGCTCATGGGCGTGTTCGCCAGACAAAACCGCCAGCTACATAAGCTTTAGGAAATAAAAGCCTACCACTGTTTTGTCTGCACTTTTCGGGGTGGGGAGCGATGAGAAGTCGTTATATTCTCCAGCTAACACACTTGAAATTCTTCCCTGAAGATGCTACATTTTGTCTTTTTTTTGATGCTACATTTTGTTTTTTGTGAAAAAAAAAAAGTTAAAAATGTCCAACTAGGCATTTGTTTCATTCGGTTATCATAACGTCGGACATTTACTGCTGATCCGTCTTGATATGACTGCTACAAAAGCAGGTCAATGTATAGGCCACATTAATTGTTTTATTGTTTATTAATCGTGCTAGTAGTTGCAGTTGTCAATCGCTTATTTGTTGTTTGTTTTTCTTGCAGTTAAACAAGCGTGTGCTGTGCATCACTCTTCTCCTTGGCCTGTCAAATGACGAGGACAAGAACGTCAAGGTGAATAACGGCAATTTGTAGTCAGGTTTTCACTTTAGAGTCACTACAATAAAAACCCGCGAGGAAGAACCTGCGTTTTCCCATGTTAGCCTTCACAGATTCCTACACAAATGGTAATTAGCACAAATTTAGGTTAGTTAGGGTCTCAAAAAGGTTCTTATTTTCTCAAGGAAAAAAAAATCATTGTAGCTAAGAGTATTGAAAGGTATTCAGCTTATTCCGTATATAAATCTGCATACCATCACTTTGCAGTTAAAGTGATAAGGCTCCTCTCTTCAGAGAGGATCCTGAATGTTAAATTCTCTTATTTGCCCAAGTGTACAGAATTTTTAAAATAGATTTTAGAAAATAAGAACCTGTTTCAAATTTTAGGCTAAACAGGGTCTTGTATAGATGGGGCCTAACTGGCAAATTTTAGCCTTACGTACAGGTTCTTGCTCGCGGGTTTATACTAACACGTAGTCACCAAAGACGCATACTCGTACACCCAGTGGTAAGTTACTGGAACAAGATTTTTACTGGCGACATCTCCACAAGAAAAACGGAGGAGAGAGAGACCATATGTATCTGATTTCCCTGAAATTTTTCACAATTATTTTTTTTGTTTTATTCTGTTTTTACGTTAGCCTGGGATCATGCACCCTGGTGGGAACAAGGGAAAAAAATCGGCGAGCGAAGTGAGTCGACCGCGTGCTAGCTCACACTTCCTCTCTTCCCCTCTTCCGGTTTTTCCCTTACCGTCTCCACGCGATTTTTAGCTCCCTTCCCCATTTCTATTTTTAGAACTCATAATGACACTTTTTTTCTGCTTGCTCTTTACTCCAGGCATCTTCAGTCCGTGCCCTGGGTGTGTTTGTTCTGTATCAGTGTCTACGGGAAGATGTACTTTTTGTCGCAGATACTGCTAATACGGTGTTAAGTGCCATGACAGACCCCAAACTCCTGGTCAGAATGAGGGCGGCCTGGTCTTTAGCCAATCTCAGTGACTCCTTGGTAACCAATATGTAAGTCATATAGGGGTGGGTTTGTAAGTACCCTCCCACGCAGACGTTCTTTTGGCTCGTCACGTAATCCTCCCCAACGACGGAAAGAACGCGTGACGAAACCCTAAGAAGGTCTGCTTAGGAGGCTAGTTTGTAAGTTGTCACATCTTTATGAAACGGGCGGCCAGGAGCCCATAACCTGGGAGAGCAACCTCCAGTCTATTTTTAGATACATATGAAGAGTACCTACTTTTTCCCGCGAAAATGTAGCCTTTGCTCTTCTCGCGTGTCCATCCGAAACATAAAATATACAAATATCAAAGGATACGTATCTTTGTTTGTGGAACTTTGCTATAGCCTAGACACGCCCCACAATCGATCTAAAAGTGCATACTTGTCTGAGACAACCATTCGTATTTGGTGGAGTCTCCACCCATTTTAATCCGACATAGAAAAACAGCCGTCTTTATTAAATGGCGGATTAAGGTGACTTACATGAATATTCAAATTGACGGTCACAAGGGAAGTAGGTCTCTGCTTACTTCAAATGTGAAGTGCCCCTAAAAAAAAACGACCTGATTCCCAAGAAAATAATAATGCTATGGAATCACTTTTGCTGTGTGGACCAGATTTTATATCGATAAGAGACTTGTCTAGCTAGTATTAAGGTTAAAACTCGATTCGCAATTAACAAAACTGAACGAAATCAAAATCAAAATCAACTAAGATAATAGTCTCTTGACTGAAATGAAGGTTAATTGAAAGTTTATTTCACATGGCTGTGTAATGATCAGTAATCTCCGTAAAGACCGTAAAACTCTAGAGGCTTCTCTTTCGGGGTGCATACTGGTTTCGTGGGTGTTCCAAAGGTGTTGATCTTGGCTCCATCTTTAGAAGGATAGATCACTACCCCGTCGTACGATGACATGGAAGGATCTTCATCAAAGTAGTTGAAAGGCTTAAGCTGAAAGCTGGCCACGCTTCCTGGAGTTGCTGTGTTTGGGATATCCTCTGAGTGTGGAATGTGCATTGTGCCCATGGTTACCCAGGCAACCATGTCCACGTTATCGATATTTTCGCCATTCACATATTTTTGAAAGTCCACCACGGGGTCGACCATGTCTTGCTGGTTGTAAAGGGAAGAACTCTTTTCCTCGGTCTCCTTTCTTAGTGTCACGTGCAGTTGATTGAGAGACCATCCTGCGCCCTTCACTACCGGCCAGCTTGCTGGATACATCTGCTTTATCATGTCGCGGATGTGCAAGCGGTAGCCGCGGTGGACGCCAAATTTGTTCTTTTCGTTCTTGTTGATGAAGTTCATCAAGGTGGGAGTGTTGAAGTTGTAATGATACACTGCGTCGTCCTCTGTGGTGTGCAGTTTGCGGTGGATGATTTTCTGCACGTGATAATCGTTCGGGAACCACGGATTGGTGAAGTTTTGGAGTCCCACTTGGTAAGTCTCGTACGAGTTTTCTGTACCGAGGATGTCGATGTCCACTTTGTAGTTGAAGATGTGGTCGTGCATGCTTCCTGCCAACTGGTAGTGGACCTGGTTCGAGTAAGGCTCTTCGTCCACTGTGTAGAACGTGGCTTGAGGATATCCGCTGGCGGAGCATCGTACCTCCAGGACACCGTTGGGATAGAAGATGTAATCCATCACGTAGTCGTAGTTGTAGGTTGTGGCAGCTGTACGGAGGATAAGCGCGCTTCCGGGCATTCCCCCGTAGAAGTTATACCCGCCCTTAAAGTTCGTATCGTAGTGCCTACGCAAGGGGACACCCATGTCTTGTTCAAACAAGCAGATTGCTTTCTTGTACTTGGCAGGGTAACCTCGTCCAACAAAGTGCAGGACGTCAAAGAAAGTTGCCGTGTCAGGGCAGTCGACCCCACGCAGGAGTTCAAAGGTCATGGATCCCATGTTCCAGGCAGCATCAAGGTAGTTCGTGAACAGCGGTTTAGGCGACCACCCTGAGTAGAATGCCTCAGCTTCTTGCACACTCAGTTCGTACACGATCCTGTCACCCTTGAATTTGATGTCGAAAATCTGGATACCGGAAGAGGTACGTGACCGGAAGTCGAAACTCCAACCCATGTACTCCACGTGGTGACCGCTGACTGAGTATCGTTTGCCGTCCGGCTCGTAGACTCGTGGGTTTCTCAGGGGCTTTTTTGGTTGAGGGTTCCCGCGGCGCTCATAAGTGGAGAACAGACCCTTATCCTTGGCAGCGGGAAAATACATCTTAGATCCAGCATCGTAAGCGGTCATGAGTTCTTCTACAGTGTCATAAGTCTTGTTGTTGTAGTAAATTTTCTCTACTCGCCACTGTGTCGGATCGTTTCCGCCAGTATCCAGTAAAACTTCAAACCCGACCGGTTGAATGTAAAATCCTATCATGTCTCTCATCATCCACGTCCACTGTTTACGCTGATTCGCCTTGAACGTACTCGGAGCTGATAGCCCCCACGTCAAGCAGCGATCTTTGCAGCCCCAGAATGTGAACCCGTCGTAGCTTTCCTTGAGCAAGCGGAAAGCGTGTTTGGTGACGTTCTTTATCATTTCCTCCATGATCGCCAGCTCCTTAGTGTCTGCGAATCGCGTATTGAACGGAATTGGGTATTTCCCGGGTCCGGTTGACTCTCGATGGCTCGTAGGTTTTCCAGCAGGTTTCACCAAATATTCTCTCACATCAGGATTAGCTTTTCCACCGCTGTAGATTACAACACGAGCGGTGCGTTCAGGCTTGTCTCCGTTTTTGTCGAGGAACGCCAGTGCTGCAGCTTTAGGAGGTTGCTGTAGCTCTATCAAATAAATGTAGTTATCGTTGATCTTGGCCTCATCAAAAGGAGTGACATTCAGCGACGACTGGCTAAGAATGTAATCACGGACAGCAATGATTTCCTCCTTAGACAAATCGTTGTATAGCCCTGCCGAGCGTGTAGCTTCTTTCGAAGGTGTCAGATACGTCTCGGGGCAGAAACCATCAACGTTTGAGTCGCCATCTCCATTTTTCAAGGCTTTGCTCTTGTTTTCCCTTGTGGCCACAACTATCAATGCTATGAGTAGGGCGAGGGAAAGAACAGCAAGAAGAACGACAAGGATTTTCAAAATGAAATTAGTTCTGTCTGCGCCTTTTCCAGCCATCTTCGCGAACGGCACAGCTTACGTGGTGTACGATGCTCGCTCACACCCTTGCGTTCAAGGTGCGTGATACGAAACTTATAGCGATTAACACCCCCTATTGGGTATCCTAGAATGATCTTCAAAGGTGTCAGAAGAAACAATAGATAAGCGTTGATGTTGACATATCCTAGTATAAAAATCCAAAATCCCTATTATTACGCGCGGTGAGCTGCTCAAATGTATATGGTTTCTATGCCCTTTTTTCAGCTTTTTAACCTGAAATTGGACCCAAAAAAACTTTATAAAATGTACGAAAATAATGACTACGCTTTGAAGTAACAACCACGATATTTGTAGTCAACTGAAAATGACACTAGGTGCTCGAGAGTGGTTTGCAGTTGTCTCTCATCAGAACTTAGCGTTACGTAATAGTGCTATCACGAAATTGTGAGTCTATCTTATTTGTTTTCCATTTTTCAAAAAAAAAAATTGTTACCCTCGACTCTCGACTCTCGACGTAAAGATAGACTCCGAAATTGTCATTTTTACATGACATGGCACTTTAATTTTTAGTAATGAGATAAGAATGAAAGTCTCCGCATTTCGTCCTTTAAATTTGATACTTGCTCAGCCTACGCTTGCCTATATATCGGAATACTCTAGTCGCTTTTATCTTGGCTGTTTTGTTATTATATTACAGAAACAGTGAAAGTATTCGCAGTTTTAGAAACGCTGTTTTACATCTTTTAGCAAAATTTTGATAAGAACAGTGAGACTTCTATTGTCTATTTAACGTACTTAGTGTTTTTATTGTTTAGTATAGTTTTAATTTAGTGACAGGTCTCGTCGGAAAACCACCCATTGGTGATGGCGACTTCCTGTCTAAAGATTTTAATTATTATTATTATCACTAAGTATTTTATACATCCCTGTCAGTGTCCAAGTTTCCACTAAAAACTATTAACGCCTCTTTCGTGACTGGTTTTGGAACAGGGAAAAAAAACTACCAATATTTATCCGGAAACAAGTTTTCGTTGTTCAAGGGGGATTAGGGTGCATCCATTCTGTTAACATTTACGGAGCAAAAACTGTCTGACGATTGAAGTGACTTGACCCTAGTAGCTTGATCAGTTGGCTTTTTAATGGGGCGGAAATGACAAGTATTTTGAAACGAAATAAAATACTTGTAACCCTTAAGTACTCTCAAATTTGCGAGACAGAAAAAAATGTCTGTTGACAAGTCTGTGTGGTGTAACCTTTCATTCGAATAC
>NC_133211.1:12506210-12513710 GCF_958299795.1 Porites lutea
TCTCCTCATTTAAATCATTATTGTCGGCGGCAATCTGTACAAACGAACCAGCCTTTATTACAGTTGGTATGACAGTACCGAACTCTTCAGCCTTGGCAAGAACGTCCTCTGCAATACTTGTATTCACTGCACGCATCTCATCGTAGGAAACGCAATGTCCCATTCTGTTTAGCAGTTCGATAAGCCGCTTAGATGTTGTCAGATGATGAACACATATAGCTAAGCTGGTGTGCTTAGGAAGCTTAACACGTCCCTCGGAATTGCAATGGATGATATCTTGTGCGATACTGAGGATTTGTCGTTCGTCTTCAATTGCGGTAGACTGGTTCAACGCATTAGAGGGTCTAGCCCGCTTATCTGAGACCACGAGCTGCTTGATTAGTAAATACAGAGAGTCCGGGATGAGTTGTCTGGCGGTCTCCATGCTGACGTCTTGAGTATTTAGTGGTTTGGTGTTAATACCTGTACATTTCTTTATCTCTTGTTTGATTAGGCTTGCCACACGACGTATTTCACTTGACTGTGGTGTTTCATTGCCGTTGTTGACGCTTACGTTTCCATTTTCGGGGCTCTGAAATACAGCCCATGCGTTTAGAACATCTTGAATGTTAACGGCCCTTGCATAGACAAGTTCAGATTTACTGCGGTCGGCTGGCTGATGGAAGACAATCGAAGTGGAAAAATGCTTTTGCAAGCGTATTTTTGGATTTTGAGTGGTGTAACTTTCCGGACTATCAGCGCCTTTTTGTGTGAGAATTTCCTGATATTTGCTTAATAGAGACATCATATCGTATGCACTGCCTTGTTCGATACCAGCAGCTAGATCAAATACAAGGTCTTGAAAAGCCCTTTCGTGAGGTGAATCTAGGGCTTCTCCTTTGGGCAGGCTAAGCGTGGTTTTCTTACTGACATAAGTAGCGAAACAGTTCTTATGGTACTTTGCCTCTGCTGCGATGAGGTCTCCGTTCACACCATTTAAAATGTGTAACATAGAGCTATCTCCTTTTCTTTCAGCCGCTATTCGGATGCTTTCACAGGCCTCGAATGTACATAGATTGATAAGATCTCTGTTCTTCTTATGAGTCTTATTTTTACAAATGAAACACCTCGACCAATCAACTGGGGCCATTGCTGAACGAAAAGTCCTACTAGACATGACGTCGACTTCCTTTTGCCGGCTTGTATGCTCTAAAGAATCGCTAGGCGTTTTATAGCGAATATTTTGGTCACTTGTGTATGATGCATAACAAGTTGAGTGCCAATGAATTCCCGTGTCGGCGTCATGACTCACAAACCTTGCCCGCACTTCCTCGTCACGACGCTGTTCCGTTGCCTTTATCGCTTTTTCAATAGAGTCTTCCTTTGCCTTTCTAAGTGGTTCCCCTGGGCGGTCAGTCTGGCAAATAATACACAATGTGCTACGGGACAGTTTTCTTTTTCTCGATTTTGGAAGTAACGGTATGGCGAAGCCCTCAGGAAAGGAACCTTTATCAGCCATTCTATAATCTAATAACGAATTTTAAAGTAATGAGTCTCATAAAAAAAAATCAAAGCAAAAAAGAATATGGCAACCAAATCTAGACATTTTGAAATATTGTTTGAGGTTGTGTTCTAAAGGGAAATGAAAAACGATTGTCGATTGTTGAGGTTGTTTTTTTTTATGTTATAAAAGTATTAGTTGAAGTAAGTAAGATACAGCTATTCTATAAATGTACTTACAGAGATTGCACTGCTTCGGCCATGGAGGCAGCCATGTTGGATGATATAGCCTCGTTTTGAAGATTCTTGAAAAAGAGGCTACAGCCTCATTTCAGTTTCCCACAAAAGTAACGATGACACTTGCAAAAATGAGCTAACACACTACAGAATACCCGCGATTTCTAACCACAAAATCTATTATTAAAGTATACTAAAGTATAATATACAGTAGATGCCTTAAACAGATCGGCTCCTGCTTTTAGCTACAACTCAATAATGCAAAAAGGCCTGAAAAAATGTAGAATTAAGTCATGTAGCCATAAATTACAATAAATAACAGTCTTATTTACGGAAGAAGACTTCCTGGGACAATAACAGCTATTGTTGATTTAATAGCCATTTTCTAGTACTCAAAGGTACTGAAATATAATTTTTGGCCTGTCTGAGGTCACGTGCTCGGTCACGTGACCTTGCTTTGCAATGTTTGAGCATGATTGGGATATAATTTGTTAAGAAGTAACGATATTAGAGGTTTCTATTGATAAACAACTGCAGATAACGCCGTTAACAGAAGCTACCGGAATGAGCCTCGTTTTCATGTTGACCCGGAAATGGGAAAAAAATTGTCAATCTTTTATTGTTTCAGTTTCAATAAGCTACAATTTGTCTTAAAGTGTGTAATGCACCAACAGTAAGTATAAAATATCAGAATATCTATGAATAGTTAACACATTTAAGGTAATGAAGACCTTAAAATAGGCTAGTAAAAGCTCTAAAACACCATTTTTGACGCTGCAGCTGTCACGTGTTCGGTCACGTGACCTCAATTTAAGCAATCTGAACATGATTAAGATTCGTGCTACAAAGGTGTAACGATATTTGTAGATTCAGGTCAAAATTAACGTTTAATTTACGCATTATCAGTGGTCTTGTATCTTAGCCTCGTTTCCATGAATTTTAAGGGGTGACCTATTAAAATAGCCGCTTAACTTGTGATCTATACCACAAATCAACTCTACTAACTAGCTGACATTGATCAGCAGGTCTTGTTCTATCAAAATCCGCTATCAAACCTTTTCTGACCCGATCATTGTACGAAACCCTTCTTTTAGGGTCCTGGCTTCCGGACTACTCTGATTGGAGCAGAATTTGTCCATTTTGGCTGACCAAAGGTATTACTTTGGTGTGGGTTGTACGACACTTAACTGAAACTGATCTTGGCCATATTGACTGTTTTGGCACAAAATGTTGTTTAACACGTCTCTTCTCTGAATCATACTACAGTTAGTTGATTGACCGATACTGTTTTTCTCTGTTTAGGTGAAGTCGAATGCTGTAAGAGCACTGGGAAACTTTCTCCGCTACATCAGAACGTCCTCTTTAGGTGAGAACGTTGTTTGTTATGCCTCCAAGCTTGTATCATTTATTTCTCGTTGGTCTCTGTCGCCTTCTGTTTAACTACCCTAAAATTGACGGGTAGTCTAACAAGAAATCTATTGTTGAGAATGAATGCAGAGCGATGGCAAATGCCAAGCTCGGTACTGACTGAAAAATACCTAATAATCGCCATGTCGTGACTGAAAAATAGTCGACAAATGGTGAACGGCTGAACGTGTCACCATTGAGTTATGGTTGCACACGGGAGGTTACTAAGCACGAAAGAAACTTTGAGACTGTCAACTTTGTATTGTACCACCCCCATCATCCCCTCCGAGTCGTGGGACTAAGGGCGCTTTTCAAACTGAAAGTCACAACTAGACGCCGGACGGTTCATTTTGAAAATGAAATAAACTTTTTAAAAGAGCTTTCGCTTAAAAATGCATATTATCATAGAAATCGACTGATCTGGTTGGACAGTTTTGAGAAAAAGTAAACTGCTCCTTACGAAAGGAATTGTCTGGACATTCAGGTCTGACAAATGGAAAGTACTCTTACAAAAATTCTTGAGTCATCGACGGGATTGGAGTCTTTGGACCCATTCCACCGTGCTGGAAATCGCTTTCGTAAATGGCACGATTGTTGTTACTCCTCTTTGCTTTTTTAGAAAATGACGTTAACCTTGATAGCCGAACGGAAGATTAGTTTTACCTGGTTATGTAACACAAACGCTGTCAACATATTAGTTGCGACACTCAATAGTAATTTCCACCTTGGCGTTACGTAGAAAACGATACAGGAAAAGACACGCGTGAAGCTCTTTTCAGATTGTCATGGCTTATGTCGGAAACGGAATTGATTCAAGAGCTTTAGTTTTTACACGGAAGAGAGAGAGCTAGGGCTGTGTTACTAAACTACTTCTATTTCTTTTAGAAAAAGCGGGCTTCACGGAAGCAGTAGAGAAAGCCGTTGACGCGTTAATGAGAAATCTAGACTCTAATCTGATGAAGGTGAGTTGTCTCGCTTTAATATTTGGGCCTTGATTTTTAAGGTTGTTCAAGTTGGAGCAAAACCTTATTCCGGGTTTGTTAAGGTGATTTGAAGACACTTTTAAGGGACAAAATGATCTTTGGCGAAGTAAATTAAAATGGTTTTTCTTTTGCTGTCAGGTTCGCTGGAACGCATGCTATGCCTTTGGTAACATGTTTCGTAATCCATTTTTACCAACTGGCACAGCATCGTGGACTGTAAGTACTCGCTTGTCAATTTCCTCACAGTTTTAGTTTGCCATTTGCGCGCTACTCTGAGCGATTACACTCTTTTTTTCTACTTTTAATATGTGGAGATTGGTACTGTACAGTACCGCAAATGATCCCCGAACGCAAATGATACCCAAAATGGACCGCAAATGATCCCCATTATCGACCGCAAATGATTTGTTTCCAATAATCTTTTTGCAATTATCTTTTTGTAGAGTGGAATGTACAGTACGTTAGAAAACGTCATTTGCAACTGTAAGAACTTCAAGGTGGGTGTGACCAAATTTTAGTTAAACAGCGTAAAAGTGCTTGCAAGCTTCCCTATCTTGGTTGAGAAGCACATAAACCCTGTGAAAATCTTTTGAATACATAAAAAGAGATCACTTATAGATACAGAATCAAAGAACGTGTGTTTTTTTGTTTGGTTTGGTGCGAAGTAGAGCGACCTGTTCCTCCCTAAAGCAAACCTTTGGAGACTTAACTTTAAGTACCTGGTTTATACCCTGTTGCTTCCGAGCTTTCATTCTGTCTGATATGGCTCATTTCATGACTACATTTCAAAACTACCCGGTCAAATACACTCGGATATTTAACAATTATTCCTCTCGCCCGAATGGGCTCTGAGTCGGCCTCATGGGCTATTGACAAAGAGGCCATGAGGGCGAGAGGAATAATTGTTTTAGTAAAATCCAACTAGTTGGTCAAAAATATCGACAATAAAAAAAAATTAGCTAGTTGAAGCTAGACTTTAATCCTTTTTTGCCGCCAAAAAGCCCGCGCTTTTCGCTACTAGTGGGCAATAAAATATAGCCTGGTAGTAGCTCAACCAATCAGAATGCAGCATTGATAATAGACCACTAGTTGGATTTTACTAAAAGTTGATATATAACCCGGAATGCATCTACTAGTTTACAGATACTGCTAATACAAACATTTACCAAAAAACACACTTCTAGTATTTACTTTAATTTAGCTGATGCGAAAGTGGTATTTTTTTTAATTTAATTTTTTTTTTTGGTGTTTCTTAATATTCTAGGTTCGAATCAATGCCGTCCTTGCATTATCGGTTCCAGCGGAGAGGCGTTACTATGGCGACGTAGCCGTGTATTGTCACCTGTATGCCACCCTTATTGACGCGTTGAAGAGCACAGAGAATGTGACTGATTTCAGTGAATTCAAATACAGAGACACTCTGAGACGAGAGGTATGATTCAAGTTACACTTATCGACGTTGATGAAAGTTTATTTAAATATACTTGTAGAATCTTCACCTTAAATTGTGCAGGCCATATATTTCGTATTTACCAAATCAGTAAATAGCAATTTTCGCGCGTGTTTATTGGGCCCGGGACTTGCAGCTGTACTAACAGATCGAAGTAAATACCAAGAACTTGATGAAATTTTGCTTGCCGCTATTTAAATGGTGGGTGAAAAATTATTCGCAACTAAAGACAAAATCCTAAAAATGCGCGTGACAAAATCCTCGGCGAAGTACGGTGAAAACAAGAACCTGAATTTTCCCAAGTTAGCCTAAACAGGTTCTCAAATAAATGGTAATCAGCACAAGTCTAGGCTATTTAGTAGAGCTTGCGTAGCAGCGAGACTCATAATCTACCAGTCGTTTTTTTCCTTCCTATTTTGTCCACAAAAGGGGAGTCATGGTCCCAGGCGTTCCTAGTGGAGATCGAGGAAACTGGGGATAAGAATTGCGACGTGACCGACAACATATAAAAAATTTTGAGAGCGTCATGCATGTTTTGTGAAGGACTTAGCTTTGGAAAAATGCGAAAATGCGAAAGGTGTCGAGCTTGGCCAGAAATGGTCGATCCACGAATTCTATCGATTGAAATGAGTCTTGCAACACTCTTCCAAATTCCAATTCGATCTGAAACTCACGAACACATTTAAACCCCTAAGTGCTTCTTGGGTAAACAAAAATTACTTTTTTTGGAGAAATTTGTAATTATTTTTCTCTTTCTAGCTTTGCAATTCCCTGTGTCACATGACGAGCGTAATGACGGAAGAGGACTCGATTTCCCTGGCTCCCCTGTTGGAAGAAAGACACGATACCTACAAAGGATACCTTGTAGGGTATATTCGACAGCCTGACACGCAGGTAGGTTGTAATCTTGTTTTATTTTACCTTTTGTTTTACTATAACTGGCAAATCTGTTGGGTGCGTGGGCAATGCATAATTTCCAAAAGTAATAGGGAACTTAAGAACCACGACGGAGTTCACGACGACGACGTCCGTTGACTGGGAAAAGACTGGAACGAGAACGTCAGTTTCGGGGGAAAAAAGGAATCTTAAGATGCAGTCGGTCGGTAGGTCGACGACGACGACACTGAATGTAAACACAAATGTAAACTGCGATGTTCGTTCGCAACAAAGTTTTTCGCAATGGCGTCTTTTAAAACAACGCAAGATCTTATTTTTTAAGCCGTGCGTCTAATTTCATGGACGATGGAGAATTTTTTGAGTTGTTTGACCTTTACGAGTGGAAAAACACCTGCTTTCCGTACAAAGATTATTCAACGTTCGACCTGCATGAGATGACCGAGTCCGAGTGCCTGTCAGAGTTTAGATTTGGAAAAAGCGACATTCTAATGTGATAGCTGTTTTTCATATAAAGTTTATTTCCTCTATATTAAAGATACATGATTTGTCTTACCTAAATACGTACAAGTAAATTTATCACTTACGACTTCGCTCGCTCGGCCTCCCAGCTGTTGTCATTCTTCGAAGCGGTAAAAACAATTCATTAGTCGAATTTTCAATCAACATCGCTTGTTAGGAGAAAAAAGGAACGATACCTGAATTCACGAGGATAAGAAAATGCAAAGGACTTCAAAAATCGCTTAAAACAGTGGATTTATACCTGCCAAGGCTTGTGGATTGCAGGACGACGTGATTCTACTTTGTTTGGCGTCGTCGACGAGACCACGACGACAAAATTTACTGGTCGCGCTTGCGCAGTATTCCGTAACTCACTTCCGTTCTTCGTCGTGGTTCTTAAGTTCCCTATGGTCAGACTGTGCGACGTCGTGTTTGTTGCAATTTTCTTTTAAACAATTTATAATAAAGCTTGAAATCGGCCTCGGCTGATAACACTTACCTCTACCTTGGTTATTTCGGATATCACAAAAACCGAATCTAATAATTGCT
>NC_133211.1:12518710-12561426 GCF_958299795.1 Porites lutea
TGCAATCAGGCTCAGCAGGAGAAAGGTACTTTTCTGCGGCTTAAAATTTATAAACATGACTCCGCTCAATAATGACTAAAGAAAGGTTCAGTAATCTAACAGTTCTAAACAGCCACAAAGACAAAGAGAGAACAGCCAAATTTGCCCCTACCTCCCTTGCCCCCCCCCCCCCCTTCCCCCCGTGCAAAAGAGGTGGTCACCGGCCCCCGCACTTTAAAAACTCATATCATAATTATTTGAATTATCATCATTTGTTATTATTTTTATTATCATTATTATTTCTATACCATTCGGAGTTTGGGAGTAGCAATAAGACTAAAAAACAATAGGCAGCAACTTCAGGCATGTGTTTTAGGGGATGTCTATAACTTCTCATGAAGGTGTCTGTTAGAGAGAATCATGACTGTTTTGATGAATATGTTCCCTACAGAGCAGTCATCACTAAAAAGTCATTCTTATCTTCTTTGGTTTAGCTGAAAAGGGCAGTGATCTTTCTTTTGCATGGGTACGAATAATCTTTGAACTCAGCTACAAAGTCGTTCCTGAAATGATGTACATATGACCAAATACACTATTTCCAAGAATGATTATGTCATACTAGTGTCTTACTGGACTTAAGTTGATCATTCATGGTGTTCCACATGCCCTTTTTTGAATGGAAGTAATGAAAAAAGTGCATCATTTTTAGTCTCTCTATCTCCATGCCAGCCTCCAAAATGCGATCACTCAGTTCCCAGTCCTCCCCACCCCATTTATCCTTGAATTCCTCAATGTTCATTCCACCTACTTTGTCCCAGTCGCTCTTGTACAAACCGATCAATCCTAAACCGTGAATCTCCCATCGGCCAAACGGCTGGCTAGGTGTTGCTCCACAATCCAGGCGAATGAGAATGGGACTATAAGCAATCTTGTGTTGCACACAGTGCTGCAAAAAAATTAAAAAGAAAAAAGAACAGAAGAACAAAAATAAACAGCCTCCACTATTCTGTACTAAACAGGTTACCTTTTGTAATCACAGTCACCGGGACATGATAATTATATTGATGAACAATATTTCTGACTTTCGTCTTCTGTGGAAAAAAATCCTATGGACATGGCAGAACTTTTGGATTTTATAACTTGCCTTTCAGTACTATATTTTAGCAATGTTTTTGATTTTTGATTTGAACCCTCTTCAAATTGAAGTGTTGGCAGTCAGTGCAAGTTTACAAGATTTTTTAAGATCAACTATTTACAAAGATGAAAAATCTACAGTTTTCCGCAATAGTGATCACTTAAGTTTGGGCAGGTAGTGTTAACATTATTGTTGAAAAAATTGTTGACTTGTAAAGGAGTCTAAACTTTCAAGTCTGTTGATATATTAACTGTCCCTGCAAAGTGATGTCTGAACAACTACTTTTAGGTATGTTTGGTATTTTCATTTGTTAATAAAAAGAAACATTTAAAAGGAATTTTCCTATAAATTTGTGCTAATTCTCCCAAATTTTCCGGATCTCACACACAGCACTAATCTGTACCGGTCACCAAATCTCTGGCATAATAAATGTATTTGAATTTTCCCAAAATTTAAAATTGTTTTTGATTAATCTTAAAGTTTCATGTTATGGTTTCTGGCAGCTTTGTATAAGTTTTTCTTGGTATTGTGGAAACCATTGTTGGTTATGTATCATGCTGCAGTGTTGGCATAATGTTCAGTCTTTTCAATCTTTAGTGTTATGTCACGCCACCTGCGATTAACAACAAGGAACTGTCTTTTGTGCAGCTTTCCCACTAGGAATGAGGCCAATATCCAGCAATCTTGACCGAACAAGTTTGGCCAATAAAGGATTTATTCTGGCAAAAAGATACGTTTTTTCTGGCAGAACCAATACAGGAAATCCCCAGCAGGCAGAGTGGCTGGCCATCTTGCCAGCTTGGGCAGCCAATCAGAAAACAAGATTCACTTTATCTTGTCTGCTCAAGGATTAAGCTATATAATAAAGCAGGGGTGTAGCTAAGGAAAATAAAAGCAGCAGGGTAGTCAAAAGTAGCCAGCTGCCGGCAAAAATTGCCGCCTACTTGGTTAGTATTGGCCAGCTACTCTCCTTGGCATTTCTTTACGGTCGGCATTTTAAAATAAAATATCCCTGGACTGGCCGCTTACCCTGACAACTCAGCCATCTACTTCAAAACTTTGTGACAACCCTGAAAGCAGGCTTTTTTATAAGGCAAGCTGGCTTTTTTACTCAACTGCATCTCTAAAATTCCCCTATGTCTTTGTTTTCATTTGCAATTTGAGCTGTTGGTGAGCACTTTTTCAGCCAGTGAAAGTAGCCGGCGGCTGGCTTTTAGCTACACCCCTGAAAGATTGTTTGTCCTTAATTCATGACTACATTCCACTAAAAAAATAGGTGATTTGGAGACTGGCTTGATGTGGGGGTGTATCAGAATGGGATGCTTTGAAAATGGCGGTGGGGTGGGGGCGGGGGCGGTGGGGAAGGGTACTGCAGAAAAGAAAGTCATTGGTAACTCTGCTACTGTCCAACAACACTTGACATTCTACTGTTCTAGGAGTCTCAGGGTATATCCTTGTGGACGAAATATTTATCAAAATAATATACATGTATGCTCACAAACCTTTCTAACATCGTCCAGGAAATGATAAGGAATATCAAGATGAAGATCCATCGCAAAAAGAATTGAATTTGGATCTCTGACCATTTCAGCAGCTTTCTGTAGACCCAAGGCCCTTGAAAAATTTCCCTCGATATTAGCATATTGATAGGACGGAATTGCTGCCTTCTTCAAAGCATTCTCAACATCAATGTCTTTGCTGTCAAAATCAACGATAACTACATTAAAATTGGCGTCCTTAGTTCTGTCGTAAATTCTTGCCATGTTATCAAGGAAGTGAAGAATCCACCGTCCCTGGTTATTTCCAGTTGTAAGCAAAATGTTTATAACAGCACTTTTGTTCCATGCCACCCCCACAGGGGTACAGAGGGTGTGTGCACCCCAAGGTCTGTAGACATATTCTGAGAATCTTACAGATTTTCCTCCTGAAATTTCTTTGAGTTCCAGTTCCACCAAGTACCTGTCTCCAATTCCTTGGTCGTGATTTTCCTCCACATTTAAGGTTCGCACAAGAGAGTATTTCCTATCAAAAGGATTTTAAAAAAAACAGGAAAATATTATTTCTTTGTTTTTAACTAAATAAACCCTGAGCTTCCTGGAAACCTCCCATAAAAGGGGTATGGATGGGCTCATATGGGAATCTTGCAAAAGACATTTTCCACTTAGTGGTGTGAACTTAGTATTTTCTCGCAAATTAAAAATTTAAAACTATTCTTAGGCTGTAAGTGGAAAAATAAAGCAAAAAAAAGTGATATGTTGTTCCAAAAAATTAAAATGCTACTCATTCAGCCATTCTTGATTCTTTAATTGAAATCTTTGCATTTTGGTTCATTGCTTCTCTGCAGCACCATGCAACCATTATTTAAACCCTGGTTTCCCTTTCCTCTTTTAAAATCACTTGAATAATTGCCTTGACCTTTTCTTGTGGTTAATTCAAAGATACTCACTCAACTTCACCTTTGGAGAGTAAAAAACAATTATTGAATAAGGTTTTCGTGATTTTGTGATATCCGCAATAATCAAAGTCAAGGTAAGTGTTATCGGCCGAGCCGAAGGCCGAGGCTGATAACACTTACAAGACCTTGATTATTTAGGATATCACAGAAACTGAATCTAATAATTGTTTTATTATACATTGTTTTGAAGAAAATAACGACAAACACACTGTTGAAACAAACCTGAATTGATATTATTATTGGAAATCATCACCCTAATCCTAACCTCTAGATTAATCTGTTATCTGCTAGCAGATAACTAACTAATCTGTAGGTTGTACTGATTTCCAAAATTAGCTGTAGGCTCTTAGCCAATGAGAAGACAGATAGTGAGTGTAATGTATAATATTATTATTGATTGTTTTTAACCACATGGAAGACACACACAACACAAATCAGACATTTCAAGAGATCCATTCAAATGGTGACCCCACCTCAATGTTTAAGTTTACAACAAATCAACTGAAATTGGTTTATACTCCATGTAAGCTAACATACAGTCTGGTATGATCCCCCAGTGTGAATTGTCCCCACGTTTAATGATCGCTTACATGATTACTTCAGAAATTGCTCAACCTGAAAACGTCGCCTTCAACTTCTCTGGCTTCCTTCAAAGTGACAGTTTATGAAATAGTCATATAAGCCATCATAGTTCTTGGCAAAGAAAAAAAGATTAAACATGAAGCCTTACCCCTTTAAGCCCCAATATCCACATACAAATTCTCCAAACTGATCTCCACACATCTCCTTTAAGAATTAGGTGAGAGAATTTGATAAAAAGTTCATGGAATTTTCTCTATGATGATCATTTTATTAATTCTCATAACTTTATCTCTTGACAGTGTATGGATATTGTTAGGAGAAAATTGTTGTTGATCACTATTGGGACTTACAGGGTTAAGCCTGATTTCCATATGATCCTCCCAATCACACAAGTCATTTCAAAACATTTCGGGACGATTGGTGGTTTTCATTTAATCATCTTGATTACCTCAAACACTGCAGGCATGTGGTTGTTAGCGATGTTTCTCGAGTCTGACAAAGGAATTTTTGTCTGTGCTTCGCAAACAAACCAAACATAAAGGCAACTTTCAATCAGAAAGGGAACCTAATGGCTGGCTATCAGCTTATTCTCTCGATTTTGCTGCATAGACAAGCTAGAAGAGGTCTACGAAGACACAGCATCACATCCAAACCTTGATGAAACAGATTTTCTTTTTTTCAGACAGTGCCCATACCCAGTAAGAACATTTTGGGGCTTTAGTGGTGTCCAGCACGAATTTGCACCCAATTACTGGAATAAGAGTGATGATTTCTAGGATAGCCTTCAATCGTTCTGATCGTCTCAGTTGTCTGAAAATGTTTCCGTATGATCAGTTCAAATTTTACATGATCATACCAATCATCCCAAAAAATATACCTGTCCTATAGGCTACTGATAGGACTCAACAGAGAAGGTAGCAGCCATAGACAGAGGCTTTGTTTTTTGTGGGGCATAGTGTGGGATTTTGAAGGTGTAAGCAGGTGAAATACATGTAATGTTTTAGGAGGGTCTGGAGACCTGCGACCACAGAAAATTATTCATTTTAGGGTCTCGGAAGTGCCATTTCCTGTCTCTTTCGCAGGACATTTTCAGTAAATAAGTGCAAAGGAAAATGCAGAAGTTAGGTACAGTGTTATGGAAAAAAGGGTAAAACAGTGACACCAACAACATCAACGAGGTTACAAACGAAAGGCGAGATGCCTACCCTTCAAATGGGCAAACTCTGTTACAACACCATCAATATCAACATCTGTCTATGGAGTAATAAAAAGATAACGGAAAATAATACTAAAATTTAGACACCAATACGGTGCCAAAAAAATTATCAGTCATCCAATTCGATGATAAAAATTCTCACCTGTACGCACAGGCATATGAGCGTACGTGGATCATGCTACGTGCCCGATTTTATTAGAACTCATCAGGGTGGCAAAGCAAGATGGCAAAAGTAACAGAAAATTTATTGTGTACTATACGCGTTTTTGCTATACCATCCTGATGAATTCTAATGATAACATAACAGATGTGATGAATCAGTTTGGAGGCTCAGCTCACCTGGAATGCTTTTTCTTAATCTGAGTCCATACTTGCGAAACAACGGCTTGTGCAATTTCATCGTCCAGTCTATCATTACCTAATGACAGAAAATCTCCCCTCTCCTTCCACAAGATATCACCGTGGTCGAAAGGGTAAATTGAAGTATAATGCATCTCCCACGTGGATTGATACCTTCTTAAAGGTCCTTTCACAAGGTATGAAGGATTGTAGCGAAATGGAGGAAAGAGATCTCTAGAGTCGCTTTCATTGATGAACGGAAGGCTGTACATCTGAGAACGACGTTCTACCTCTTCATTCACGAATGTGGGACTTCTACGTTGTACGTGCCTAGGCAAAACGAAAGCTGGGTACTGATTAAGTGTTCGAACATCTTTTGATTCGTTGACTTCAGCAAATAACACATTCGAAGGGATTTCTCTCAGTTCACGCTCTTCCCACGACGATGACCTCCATTTCACGTAGATTTCATTAACTTTCTTTTCATTATCATGGAGGCCATGTTTATGCAAAAATTCTAAAAAGTAAGTATCTCCCGCCACCAACTGAATACGATTTTTGTTATCATAACAATTTGTCAGTCCGTCAGTTGTATTCGTGATCAGTTTGCTGTTTTCTGGCTTTGAATCGGAGCTTATCCAGAGCTCTGAGGTACCGTTAATAATAGAGGATAAACAAAAGCTATAATTCCCAGATTCGTTAGGGCGGAGGAAACCAAAAATTCGGAGACCAAAATCTTTGAACTCCTGCGTGAAACGAAGTCGAAATTTCGAAATAAGTAAACGTGATGTTGGTCCACGTGGAAAGAGAGGAAATTCCTTCAGGGACTGCATTTCATGTCCGCAGATTTCCTCCCATATCGCTAGGTTTAAAAAACCTTTTCCAGTTTGTCCAGAGATCATGCCCGATTGAAAGTTCGAAAGGTTGAGACCTCTATGAGATTCCTTGGCATTTTCTTTTCTGCTGAATAAAAAAGCAACAGCGGTTATGGATGAAGCGAGTATTGCCAAGGCCAGTTGTTTTCTAAATCTTCGCCATCGCATCATAGCTTCTTCAGGGTATATCATACAGGCAGCATGGTATAAAGTTGGTATAAATTCCTAAAGTCTCGCTCAAATGAACGCATTTTCTGCTTGACTAATGTGATCATTTGAGCATGCAACCAGCTACATCATGGTGGCGCATGCGTGCAACACGTGCGAGGGACTGAGATCTCGTGTCGAAAGGTTGTGCGAGGCCGTTTTTTTGATTTAACACCGTAGGTAGTTTTTTAACATTTAGATGGATATCTGGACGTGTTTTGTTGGCCATTGTAAGGGCCAGAGTTGAGAGCAAATCCCTTTTCCCTTCCCATCACCCCTAGTCTGCTACACAGCCGTTTTTAGTGTCGTCACGCAATTCGTGACAACCCTAAAAATAGACCAAGAGTTAACCTGAGATCAGGCTCAATTTTTGTCTCGCTTTGTAATAACATTCCGGCGGGCAAGGCGAAACGAAAACAAAAAAAATTCTAAATTTAAAACTTTTGAAGAAATATATCGCGAACTTTCTCAAAGGATATATAAATTATTTCAGAACAAACCCAACGAGTTCTAAAGTGTATTAATGCAGCTGATTTGGTCCTGTGCGTACACCCGCAATAAATTAATAATACTTGCGAATTTACTAGAGAAACAAAGGGGTAAAAAAAATATAAATCCAGGTAGATATTATCTGCCACTAACTGCATGCTCAACTGACCTATAAACAAAACGAAAAACAATATTACAAACACACTTTGTAGCTCTCCTTTTTTAGATTAGTTGTGTTGTTGTTTCACTGCAGGCCTAAAAAGCTCACTAAATTTATTTACATTAATCGAAATAACCAAACAGCAAACAGCCAACGAGCGAGGACACTAGTTTTCCTGGTTTATCTCCTATAAAAAAGCGAAGGCAAACAACAAGTCTGTTACCTTAAGACTAGCGCCACCAGCTTTTATAATAATGCCTACAAAAAATCCTTGAACAGCGATGCGACATTTTTCGTCTAACACTTCACAGTTGGCGATTGAGGTTTCTTTCGCAGTGAGCCTCTGCTTGCGTACCCCGTTCAGAGACGTCATTCCCGGCCAAACTTTCAAATGAAGCCAGTTTTAATGTGGACAGTATTTTGATTTGCACTCATTTGTTGGTAAATAGGCACCTTGTTAGCGGTCAACAACCTGCAGAGGGATTCAACTCCTCAATAAACTCACATTAGTTCCGTAACTACAGCAACTCGTGAGAAGATATGAACAACCATATGAATTTTCTGAATTTCCATGGCACATATTAAGGCATATTTTCCTACCATAAGACCATAAAACAATAAAAAAAAGACAGCAAAATCGATCCTTTTCTCCGCCGACGGCGGATCATTCACGAAAACAGCCACGAGGAAGAAGCGCTTTCAACTTCCGGTGTTTCCGACAACCAATCAGCGTTAGGCTCGATACAGTTTTTCAGGGCCAATACCTCCCAAGTTTGAGCATAAACTACGTCGCTATAAACAAAGTTTTGGAAAAATTGCCACCACAGTTGTATTAGATAAAAATGAAAATATGTTATGACCAGGGTTGCAACGGCATCGGAGTTGTCATAGCAACGAAATGACGCTATTACCTATTTTACTTGCAGCAGTGTATCTCGGCACTGAGAACTGTTCTTTTAAGATCGTTCACGGGAGCTTTTTCCTCTAATAGCAGCCTCTATGTTCGTGAAGTTTAAGCGAAATCTGTAAGAGCGTTATCGAGATATATTGGGATGATGTTTTTATGATTAGAAACACAGTAAAAAATGGACAATATTGTTGTTTCGCCATTATCTGTAGAAAATGAAGCGCTTTTGACATGCAATTTCACCTGATAGTACTTTCAATCTTTTTAAAAACGTGTGTGAAGGATCATGGAGATAGCTTCAGCCGATTGCTAGAAAGAAGGGTTTTATTAGTATGTATCGAAGCGCTCTTGTTAGCGGTTTTGTAAACATTTTGGTCGTCTTTAAAAAAATAGTGAATAATTTTTAAACCGCTCGATAGATTTTTTTTAAAATTTAAGATTCTTGAGATTAACCTCTCTTTTATATGACCTTTTAGTTTCAAGACTATTGATACATTGTAAGGCAGTAAAATAAGGGCTACAACTCGTTACTTTTTTATCGGAAGTTTCGTTATTACAAGTGAAAGCCTCTCATTATTCAAGGCATTGTCTCCAAGTTTCATTTTCACGTGAACAACAGTAACTAACAATGCATTCGACATATGCAAAAATGCTAGCTATTGTTATGCGCGAAAATATGAAACTTGGAGACAATACCCTGAATAATGAGAGGCTCGCATTTGTAAACACAAAATTTCTGCCAAAATATTGGCGAATTGTAGCCCTTATTTTACTGCCTTACAATATATCAATAATCTTGAAACTAAAGGGTCATATAAAAGGAAGGTTAATCTCAAGAATCTTATTTTTTTTTAAAAATCTATCTAGTGGTTTAAAAATTATTCGCTAATTTGTTAAAGTAGACCAAAATGTTCAAAAACCGCTAACAAAAGCGCCTCGATACATACTAATCAAATCCTTCTCTCTAGCAATCGGCTGGAGCTATCTCCACGGTCTTTCACACACTTTTTTAAAAAGATTGAAACTACTCTCAGGTGAAATTGCATGTCAAAAGCGCTTCATTTTCTACAGATAACAGCCGAACATCAAGATTATCCATTTTTTACCGTATTTCTAACCACAAAGTCTTGATGCCAAAATATCTCGATAACGCTCTTACAGATTTCGCTCAAACTTCAAGAACATCGAGGCGGCTATTGGAGGAAAAAGCTCCCGTGAATAATTTTGGAAGAACAGTTCTCAGTGCCGAGAAATACTTCTGTAAGTAAAATAGGTAATAGCGTCATTTCGTTGCTATAACAACTCCGATGTCATTGCAACCCTGATCATAAAAGATTTTCATCTTTATCTAATACAACTGTGGGGGCAATTTTTCCAAAACTGTGTTTATGGCGACGTAGTTTATGCTTAAACTTGGGAGGTATTGGCCTTGAAAAACTGTATCGAGCCACCTTAAACTTTTCGGGCCCGAAATAAAATATTCAAATCGAAATATAAAGAATAAGAGCGAGTGTCCTGGCCAGCAAACTACTCCATTTTGTTTCATTAACTGATAGTTTTATCATGTAAGATGCAAAACTATTGAAACCTCTGTCTGGCATGTAAACCAGAACAGCTTTACTGGCCCTTTAATTATCGGGACTTTCGAGAAACGGGCCCCAGGGCCGTAAAGAGCACAGACGTGAGAGAGTTTGTATCAGGCCCAATTTTAGCGGTAGCCGTTAGAGAGAATGTATGAGAACCGCTCAAATTGGGCCTGATCTCAGGTTAACTACGAGTAGCCCCCAGAGCGAGCGAAACGCGGGCGCGAGTGAAAATCACCCCTCGCGAGAAAGGCGCGTTAAAAACGGCTGTGTAGGATACATCACCCCCTGCTCCCGCCGCACACGTTACGCGAAGACGACTGGGGACGAGTCAGTTCCAGAGTTATTAGTGATTTGATCGAACTTAACAACAAGATCATCAACTCTCAATCCCTCTCCTCTTTTGAGAAAAAACTGAATATTAAAATTATTGAGTAAGTATGAAAACAGTTCATAAGTCTTTCCATCTTCGACTTTTCGCCTTCTTTTCTTCAATGATGTGAAACAGCTCTAGCTCATAGTTCGAGAAGGCCTAACCTCCCATAAGCTCCTATAGTTTCTGTTAGATCTCCTCGCCACTTCTTTTTTTCTTCTTTTCCTATATTTTTTGTAATTATTGTGTGGCAAATAAAATAAAATAAAATAAATAAATAAGCAACAGGACGGGAGAGGAAGGAACAGATGGCAAACCTTGTGTGACAACAGGAGCCCATTTGATGAGCTCCTGGTGACAAGCAATACAATAATTTTGTTTAAGATAACTTTTCGACAAACTTCAATCTCCTTTAAACAGACCTTTTTGTGAAGACCAAAAAACATTGCTGTTAAGTGAAGATCACGATAAAACACCCACGTAATAGCCCTGTCCTCTCCCACCACGATATAAAGATAAAGATATCATATTTGATATGTTACTTAAAACATGCATTCATTTTTTCATTATTTTTATTTTACTTTTTTTTTTCTCTTGAAGATGTTAGCTCAATAAAGCTACTCTGATAATGCGAGTTAAAATAACGTGTGTATGTAAGTATGACCTCTGCGTTACCGGTGCAGTGCTCTACCAATATCATTGTCCGTTGGCTTTTTGTCAATTGGTAGACCGCTCCATCGGTATTGCGAAGGAGAGGACATCAAGGTATTCAAGAATAGAGGGAGCGGGGAGGACTGGGAATTATTGGATCGCTTAATGAAAGCTGACATTAGCTGACATAGAAGTTAGAAGAAAGGCTCAAAATGTTGAACGTGTTTTACTATCTCCATCCTAAGAAAGGCACGTGGAATAACATCATCAGCAATGCAAAAGATGACATCTCGAGCAGATATCGGTCTCGGGGGTTTCTTGGGTTAATTTTTGCTGGGCATGTGGCACTGGCCTCTTAGAGCCCCTACCCTATTACCCTATTATAGTCTATTCTGTGGCCAATTTTAGACCCCCCAAAAAATCCGAAAATGTGCGACCCCATTCTAGTAACTCTATTGAAAATGCGACCCCATCCAGCGGCACATCCCCATTAGCCTCTTATAAGGAAGTACACCCCCGTCCCCGGGATATTGGTATTGACGGTGGATCACTGAGTAGTTTCCAATAAGAATCTTCAATCAATAGCCGTTAGTTTCGATTTATACAAAAGTGTTTACGGTTCAATACTTTATATAAGAAAGCTCGATGTACACAAGAAAACAGTTCGAAGTATGAACAAGAACCATAATGGGTATAAATAGATTACTCGATTTGTACAAAAGCATTTCGATATATTTGTACGGTACCATTCATATCACAGGTAGCCCAAGCTCGAAATATGAGCATCGGCGAACATGGGCATTGTTGCGTAACTTTCGAAATATAAGGATTTGTATGGAAAAAAACCTATCGTTTTCCGTAACCTACGAAAATGAAATGAAAGGATTTCATTAAAAAACAGCTCACCTTACATAAAATGTGTGTTACGTCTCTCCTGTGTGGTCCACGGGCCGATTTATGGCCGTTTTATGGGGTGTAATGTAAACGGTTTTCTCTCTATATAAAGGTTTAGCAAGGTTGGGACTCCAGTGAAGCGGCCTGACGGATCCAACAAAGGAAAATGGCCGTAAATTCGCTCCAACGGCTCCAGTCGCCTCCAAATTCCGCCTAGGTAACACACGATAGTTCTGCTGGAGAGAAAATCGCATAGCTTAATTTAATATTTTTTAAACAGTGCATTATTGTAATTTTATTCTATTTATTATTATTTTTTAAAGTATTTGTTGTTGTAAAGCGCCATTAGACAGCAATGGAAATGGCACTAAGGAAGTAAATATTATTATTTCGCAGTATAAAACTTTGGGATGCTGTCCACATTATGATTAGTATAGGGCGCATAACATAACCTACACCACTTGAGAAGCTATACTTAGAAGTAAAAAAAGGTCGGTACGAAACATAATACAATCCTAATATACATAAAAATATGAAGCTCTCCACTTATAAAGCCAATTTAGAATATTATTAAATTCTTATACTCTGTAAAACCTACGCAAAGACATGATGATATAATTATCCCTACTAGAAGCCTATTTAAAAAATTATTCATTTTTTATACTCTCATTATCTCTCATATATACCTAAACGCCCGGCCTGAACTAGGCCATCATAATGTGGTTATCTCTGCTAAAAGCCTATTTAGAATAATATCAAACTCTAACACTCTATAAAATCTAAGTAAAAACATCAGTAAACTTGTGTTTCTGGATTTCTAGAGAAAAAAAGAATCTAAAATCTGATATCCTTAGCGCCCTAACTAAGTATTTATCTTAAATGTTCTGGCTATGTTTAAAGTGTTTGAGATGACCGACTTCTGCATCCGCTCAAATACGCTCCGTGCTCTCGCTCCAAGTAGCTTCCTCACCGACTTCTCTAGGTGTTTAGAGTAACCACCCAGCTCGTCAATTATTACGTTGTACTGTTCAACCCTGTAACCATTGTATCTCTGCTTCAGTTCCCACATCATGGCCCCATACTTGAGTGTCTTTTCCTCATCTTTCTTGGCTCTACTCTCAATCCATGGGCAGCACATTTCAATTGTGCAGACTTCTTTCCTCTCGTGGGTGACAAGTCGCGCGTCGATCCGATTTGCTCTAACTTCGTTGTGCTCTGCATAGATGGGAATATCCCAAAACGCCTCACTCGTGGTGATCTCGTAGGCTGGTTCTGGCATCACCGGTGAGTACCATGGTGGAACCTCTTCTATTAACCCATGCTCTCGCAGGAGCTCAAAAAACAGAATCTTCAAAGCTGCATTATGCCTTTATAGGTGCTTGGTTTGTGCCAGGGAGCCAGCCAGTACATGTGCAACGCTCTCAGCTACCTTCCCACATAACCTGTATAGAACTTC
Organism: Porites lutea; assembly: GCF_958299795.1. Classification (NCBI taxonomy): domain Eukaryota; kingdom Metazoa; phylum Cnidaria; class Anthozoa; order Scleractinia; family Poritidae; genus Porites; species Porites lutea. The sequence continues at coordinate 12,532,012 of NC_133211.1, forward strand.
GCCGTCGGTGGAGGTTTGCGTCTTCTCCTTTGTGTAGAGCTTCGTAGGTAACAACTGCTCATACAGTTCATACATGCCCGCGATGGTATATGTAGGGCATGTAGTCCAACCTTTTAACCATGCAAAGCAGCTGGTTAGGCTTAGGCTCTCATCTTCCGATCTGATACGGAATAACTTTCCTTGCCACTTTTTGTCTTTAGCGATCTCCAAGAACTGCTCCAATGAGATTGCTTCAACAGATTCCCAGCTCTTGCTGCAGTCACCACCTTTCCTAAATTATTATTATTATGGCAGTACAAATGTCTGGATGCCCAGAGCAACAAATAAAAGCTTTGGCTGGGCGGCAAACCGTCACCAGCCGCAGCATCGACTAAAATTTATGGTAACAATTACACAATAATTTGCGCAAAAAAATAAATAATTAAAAACCTTGGTAAAAATTATTTGATAAGAGTGTCATAAAAATTGAATAAATAAATAAATAAATAAAAACCTAAAAGCTTTATAGACTTCTTAATTACAAAATGAAAATTTTCGTAAGTTGAAACCCATCGTTCATATAGCTGTGTGTCCATTTAATTATGGGAACGTCTAAGGTATGTAAATAAAATTTCGATAATGTACAAGATTAAGTATCTGTTAAAATAGGTGTCCAAAATTCCTGTAGATATCTAAGCGCTCAGCTTGAACATTCTAGCAATGTGTAATGAACTAGACAGGATTGCCTTTTGCATTTGGCGCATAATTGATTCACACTTGTCTCCTACAAACGCTTTAATATTTTTCTCAACCTCTTTCGAACAGCCCCCAAGGACACCCATGATGATGTTATACTGATTGACCTTGTACTCAGGATATCGGTTCGTCAGCTCTAGTCTCAGTTGACTGTACTTCGTTGTCTTCTCGGAATCTTTAGACTCTCTATTTTCCAGTCATGGACAGCTCATTTCAATCACTCTGACTTGCTTGCTGGTCTTGTCAATGACCGTGGCGTAGATTCTATTAGCTTTTACTTGAGTTGTGTCAGCGAATAATGGGACGTCACAAAAGGCGGTCGCATGCTCATTCTTATACGACCACCTTATACAGCGGCTTGGGTGTGACTTGTGAGAACCACGGTTCAACTTTAGTAATGAGATCTAAAGATCTGAGGACTTCAAAGAATAAGATCTTGAAAGCATTGTTATGCCTCTGTAGGTACTATCATTATTATTATTATTATTATGATGATGATGATGATGATTATTATTATTACTACAGCCGCTATGTCCTATCTAAATTGTCCTGGTATTTCACTATAGCTAATAGAACCAAACCCTGGATAACGGAACATCTCGACTCTGTAGTGAATGACTATATTCGAAAATGGCTTGATATTCCGATATCTGGAACACTGAGCAATGTTTTCCTAGAACGCAATAAATTTGGTCTTAATATTTGTCCTCCCTCTATCAACTTTACGCAGTGCCAAACAGTTCTCCGAAATTCATTAAAAGACTCACCAAATGATTCCTTAAAAGATCTCTGGAAATCGTCAAGCTGTCACACTAATATTCAATATGATGTGTACAAATCCACTAAGGAAGTTCTTAAAGATTTCCGTTCTAATCAAGAGGATAAACTGCAACACCACCTAACATCTCAAGGTTTTTTTCTTCTCAAATGTTATCAAGTACTCATTGTCATCTGTAAATTCTATTTGGTCAGAGGCCCAGTCTCATCTACCCAAGAACATTTACAATTTTACCATCCGCTACATCAACAACTCCCTCCCTACACGTATGAATATGGCAAGATGGGGATTATCACAAAGTCCTGATTGCTCCTTTTGCCTTGATCCTGAATCACTCCTTCATGTTGTCGCTGGTTGTCAACAGTACCTTGATCGCTTTACCTGGAGACACGACTCAATCCTTAACTTCATTGCCAAGTCACTTCAACCTGTAATTAATGTTCACTCTTCACTCTATGCAGATGTTAATGGTTTTCTGAATCCCTCAATAATAACTGGTGAAAACTATCGTCCAGATCTTCTTTTCCTAATCCAGTCCAAGTGCCTATATGTTCTAGAATTAACAGTTGGTTTCGAGTCTAACCTTGACAACAATGCAGTGCGTGGAAAAAAAAATATCTGAACTTGATCAACGAAATGAGTAGAAATTACAGATGTGTGAGATTTGTAAATCTCTCCATGAGTTCCCTTGGCGTTTTCTCCGATGAATGCTCCACGTTCTTAGACATAATGAATGACATTGGCATTGACAAAAAGCAGCAACGTTATTTAATCAAGAAAATGATAAATATAGCCATTACAGCAACATATTACATCTTTTATTGTAGAAATAGGAACTGGGATAGCACAGACTTAATGCAATTTTGATATATATATATATATATATTTTGGCTTTTGTCTTGTTTTGTTTTTTGTTTTTTGTTTTGTTGTTTTCTTTTTCTTTTTTCTTTTTAATAATCCAATCTCAAGCAGCATTTGTAAATTGCCTATAGGTTGCGAGATTTACAATTGTACATTCAAAAACACAAAAAAAGTTTCCATTATTATTATTTCCTACATCTCTATTCCGTTTTTTGTTGTTTCTCTATTTCCCTCTCTTCTCAAAACAAAATAACAAAACATTAAAATTAAATAAAAAGACTGATCGTAGGTAATTATACAAGGTAGAAGACGAACGCTGCATGGTACAGCCCCCCCCCCCCCCCCCACGCAGACATTCTCATACAATCAAGTCTCTCAAAGACAAACACCTCTTGAGACCAGCACCACGTGCCCATCCAAGAGTAATGTCCGTCTTATTGAGGGTTAAATAAAGGGAATAAAGAAAGGCAGGAACCAACTCTAGCTGTCCGTTTAATACTCAGACGGACACCCAAGTTCATACCCCCAGCGCGGTACAAGGGGAAGGGAGAAAATCAAGAGGAGAGACTTTTTTAAAGGGGACAGCATTCCTATTTTAGTGTCACGCACTGAGAAACTCGGAAGTTCAAATTGCTGTGTTTTCGAAATGAAACATGCTACGGGAATGGAAACTTGTACAAAGATTTATTTTTTCTTTATCTTCAACATAGTATAAATAAGAATTCGTATAACCTCGCTATTTTGACTTTACAATTTGATGACGTCCGCTATGAAAACCATCTATAGAGGGTTTTCGCTCACGTGGCCAGCATCTGTGCAAATTTATTGAAACAAACGAAAACGTTTGCACAAGAAAAAAGTTCAACTCTTACAGGATTGGTTTGGAACCTGACTCGTCCCCAGTCGTCTCTCTTGAGAAAGGAGAGAAGCGCGAGGGGTGACCCCATCACCCCTCGCGCTTCTCTCCTTTCTCGAGAGAGACGACTGGGGACGAGTCAGGTTTGGAACACCAAATGGCCGCCATTCATTATTTTTGGGCACCAATATGGCCGCCGTGACGTCATGTGAAAACACTCTGTAATAGAGATGTCTACCAGTCTAGCGTGACCTGGTTTCACATATCGAAGTAAACTCATTCGAATAAAATAGCTGTTACGGAAAAACAAAACAATATAAATACCAATATAAGTATTGCTACTCGTTTCTGCCAACAGGTGACGCGTGACGAAGCCCTATGCTGTAGTTTTACTACGATAAAATATTTTTATTCAGATTTATCCGCCAATTGTGGTGATAGACCGACATCAGGATCTCTGACACATGGCAATGCGATTGAGGATATGTAAAAGAAAACTGGTTTTCGTGACATTCTTGATAATAATAATAGTTTTTGCTGGCTTTATGATGTACAAAGAGACGAGCTTTGGGGTCGAGAATAACATACGTGATAAATCTGGTCAGAGAGGGGAAGGATTTTCTTCATCGGGAGCTTTAAATGTAGAGATTTGGAAGGATATCTGCGGACACAAGATGCAGTCACTAAAACATTTTCCACTCTTTCCGCATCGACCATCAACACGTCTACGAACGTCAGCTTTGCACCTTCATTTTCGGCAAGAATTGGAAAATTCAGGACTACGAATATTTGGATTTCTGTCTCCCATCGAGTCTGGGGATTACAGTTTTCATTTAGATACAAGTGAAACTTCAGAACTTTGGATAAGCTCGGACTCAAGGCCAGAGAACAGCAAATTGATCGCAAATTCAACTTTCCGGGTTGCTTGGAAATTTGACAGGCATGACAGTTTAGTATCGCTTCTCGCTGGAAAGCTTTATTATTTAGAAGTTTTACTCAAACATGGAAAATTTGAGAGGAAATTTTGTCATTTTGAGGTAAAATGGAAGTCATCTTCGTGGAGAGTAGATGATATAAGAGAAATCCCTCCGAATGTGTTTATTGCTCGAGATACGATTGAGGAAGCTGGAACATTTGATTACAACAAAAATTTGGTTCTGCCTATGCACAATAAACGCCAAGATCCTAGCTTTGCAACGGAGGAATTACAACGCCGTGCAGAAATGTATAACCTTCCTTTCATCATTGATAGTGATTCTAAAGATCTTTTTCCTGCATGTGACTACAATCCTTCATACCTGGTGAAAGGACCTTTAGAAAGGTACCAGTCAACTTGGGAGTTACACTTTTCATCCATTTATCCATTTGACTACGGTGATATCTTGTGGAAGGAAAGGGAAGATTTTCTTTCATTTGGCAATGACATTTTGGATGAAAATGTAGCAGAAGCAGTTGTTTCCCAAGTCTGGACTCAGATCGAAAAAAAGCATCCAAGGTGAGCCATGCACCAGGTGATTCATTACAACATCCTGGGTTTTTATGTTTCTTTTGCAATCTGATACGTATAACACAAATTATTAATACACTTTGAGTTAGGACTGGTCTTTCTTCGACTTACAAAAAAGACGTCTGAAACGTAGCTTGGGAGGTGTCATCAAAGAGCTTTGATTGCTGAATCGTAATGTTTAACATCTTAAATTGTGTCTGTGACATTTTACTGGGGCCTGCATGTGAGTACGCTATATAATGGCTTATAAGCAGAGGCTCCGTTCGAAAGGTGTACCATTGTCAGGCTCGGTTAGAGTAGTATATGAAAGGGTTGGGAAATCTCTCATTCGGTCTGTGAAAGGACCTTAGATGCTAACAAGTGCATTTTATGGATGTGACAATAACCTGGTTTAGTGATTTATTCATATTTAAACTAGAAATACGTTTTCGCAAAAATCTCGCGAAGCTAACAGGGTAAGCAGTGAGAATAAACAGTAAGGTTCGTTACAATTAATAGTGTTGAAACATTTTTCTCTGCCATTCACAATGTTTCAACCGTGTGGAGCTGTATTTATTATGAATTCAAAGATACATTTGAGGAAAAATAGCTCAAGCGAGTACTTCAAAACCATTTCGCATTATTTCCGTGTTTATTCGTTCTCGGGCTTTATATAGGCCACTCGATTTAACGGAGTGGTCTTCTTCGCTACTCTAGCTGAAGTTCAGGTCACCGTTCTTTCGGTGTTAAACCTCCCACGGCAAGGATTTCCAGCCACTTGTCCAATCGGGCACTGTTGTGCCTCAGAAATATTTTGCGATTCGCCAACGTACAATAAACAGAGGATGAATAGTATTGGTTTTCATGTCGTCACCAAAATTCAAACTAAGAATTTTCAAACTAAGAAACTATCGCTTCTTCTAGAGCACCTTAAAACTTTTATACAAACAAATTTTCAGTTCAAAAGGATTCTTCGTTTTGCGATACAGGACGCTTGAATTTCCAGGCTTTTGGGTGACGTGGCATTTAGCTTGCGGCCAAGAAAACTCTTATGTGTGTTAAAAACATTGCGGATTTTTGGAGATTTTGCTATCTAAACATTCCTTGTCTTAGAATAAATATTCCTTTAATCTTTATGAGTTCCTCAAGCGGAGAATTCACGCAAAAGTAGGAAAACTCAAAAGCAGATGTTTCTGTTAGTTTCCGGCGGCCATATTTGTGCCCCTGGAAGGGACACAAACATGGCGCCTCCATACAAGGCTTTATAAATTTGGGTAAAACGTTTTCCGACGATCTCTCATATGAACCATTCCATAGACCTGATTCTTGGCAAGCCTTTTTGTATATTTATCTTCTTTCATTTCCCAGATTCTAGACTTTCTGTATTAAAAGGTTTCCATTTTTATTTCTGCTTTCTCAAGAGAGTGAAAACCGAGAATAAAATTCTATTTTATTTTATTTTTATTTTATTTTTATTTGTTATCTGATTTTTTATCTATTGTGTACATTTATCTACTTTGTAGTTAGCGTCTAGTTTTAATGTCAATTTCTTGTGATTATTTTTACTTTTTAGTTCTATCTAATTTTTTGTAAACAGCGCCTTTGAATCTTGGAGAAAAGGCGCTATATAAATGGATTATTATTATTATTATTATTAAAATGAGCCCAAGTCACTGGCATGGCCGTGTTGCCTGGAAACCCAAAATGCACCATGACGTCATGTTGAACGGCGTCTTTAGGATTTGTTTATGGCTTGTTGCTAGGCAACTACGGATACCAAACCCATAGAAAGATGGCCAAAGCGAAATCGCAGTTCGCTTGCGATCCTCGCGTGATCTGCGCGCTGTGCGCGCGACAAAATTATAAACTTGCTCCGCGAGAAAGAGAGTGCTTTTACAGTAGTACTAGAAAAACGTTTTCGCAAAAATCTCGCGAAGCTAACAGGGTCAGCAGTGAGAATAAACAGTAAAAAGCCAAAGGGTAAAAAAATGATGAAAGAAAAAAAATGGAAGTAGCTACACCGAGAGTGCTTTTACAGTAGTAAAAAGTAATACAGCGTTCTAAACTAGTATATGAAAGGGGTTCCATTTGTCAATAAAAAAATATATCAAAGGGGTTCCTTCTGGAAAGGATAAGCGGTTGGACCTCGGAGTGGAGTCTACAACATAAAATTTTATGCGTATGCTCAAAATTATGCTAGCATAATCCGTCATACCACACTCATTTTCCTTCAATATAGGAAATACACTTTTGTACGGACCCTTAATGTGGAGGAAAATCACGACCCAGGGACCGGAGACAGGTACTTGGTGGAAATGGAACTGAAAGAAATTTCAGAGGGAAAGTCTGTGAGATTCTCAGAGTATGTCTACAGACCTTGGGGTGCACACACCCTCTGTACCCCTGTGGGCGTGACATGGAACAAAAGTGCTGTTATAAACATTTTGGTAACAACAGGAAATAACCAGGGACGGTGGATTCTTCACTTCCTTGATAACATGACAAGAATTTACAACAGAACCAAGGATGCCAATTTTAATGTAGTTATCTTTGATTTTGATAGCAGAGACATTGATCTTGGAAATGTTCTGAAAAAGGCGACAATTCCATCTTATCAATATGCTAATTCAAAGGGAAATTTTTCAAGGGCCTTGGGGCTACAGAAAGCTGCCGAAATGGTCAGGGATCCAAATTCAATTCTTTTTACTATGGATCTTCATCTTGATATTCCTTATCATTTCCTGGATGATGTTAGAAAGGTTAGTGAAGCGTAGTTGTTCTGGGCAGGGAGGTTTCGGGACAGCCCGGGGGTATGGGAACTTTCATTCAGATCAACTTGACTGGCACCTTTCAATTATATTAAAATCCCAGGGATATAGCTAGGCTTTGTCCAGAGGAATGTATACACAGTTTTCTGAGTGAACCCTAAGGTTGGATTTCCACTGAAGCGTAAATTTTACGCGGGAACGCACGTAAAGTTTACACACGTAAGTAAAATAGACACAATGTACTGGAGGTCGTGCGTAAAGTAAAAGTTGAACCTTAATCAACTTTAACGTTTATGCGCGGCACTTCATACATGCTTTTTTTTTTACGACCGTAAAATTTATGTGCGTACCCAGGTAAAAATTACGGGACAGTGGAAATCAATGCCTTTTTTTTATCTCTGACGTTTTTTTACATTGAGTATCCTCGAACAGGTAGCCACGCCCCTAAAACCCCAAAGGGAGCATGGTGTATCCGAAAAGGGAGGAGATACATGAAAAACGAACAAAAAAACAGTATCGACTAGCACATTTTAGGAGATTGAATCGGTATCAGTGTGTTTTTGCGCATAATTAAATTTTAAAAATGATCATGTTGTTCGTTGCGTTTTTTTTTTCTGAGAGGTTAAAAATCACTATGTTTAAGAAGCCTAAATATGTGTGCAATCAAACACTTACGTTCGGATCTTTGCCCAAACTAAAAAAATGCAAATGATTTAACAGTTTTTTGCTCATTAGAAGGAGCACACCTTCATTTATACATTGAATACATCGGTCTTACTTTTGCTTTTGTCCTGGTCATTATCTTTCAGCACTCCGTTCAACACAAGATTGCTTACTCTCCTCTTCTTGTCCGCTTAGATTGTGGAGCAACAACTTCTGAACCTTTTGGCTATTGGGAAATTCATGGTTTAGGATTGATAACTTTGTACAAGAGTGACTGGGACAAAATTGGAGGAATGAACGTCAGGGAATTCAAGGATAAGTGGGGTGGGGAGGACTGGGAATTTGTGGATCGGTTACTGGAAGCTGGGATGGAAGTAGAAACGATTAAGATGATGCATTTTTTTCACCACTACCATTCAAAGAAAGGCATGTGGAATAACATTTAACTCCATTCATTATTTGTGGAATCGCAATTAACAGACGGTTAATACAACTTTCACAAACATGATTAGCCTGCGAACACAGCCGTTTCTCCTCGTCCCAAGCGGCGAGGAACGAGGAGAAATGGCCGTACTTGACGGCAACAAGTGTTTTGGCATAATTTGACCAGCATGTCAGTGAGTAACGCGGTGTCTGGTTTCCATTGTCTTCGATTTGACAGGAACGAAACAAGAGAGCGCTGTGGCTTTTTCCTGAAGTTAAGGAAAATTCTCTCGTAGGAATTAGAAGTTATTTACATTTTACATACATACAGATACATACAACCGTTATTTATACACGATCTTGTAGGGTCGTGTGCAAAAATTACAAATAAAATAAAATGTTAAAAATTATTAGTACTAGGGAATAAAATTGTTCAGTCATAAAACACACATTTGAAATATAGAAAATCTCAGGTCTGTTGTTAATTGTTTGTAGGGCTAAAACGTTGAAATTAAAATAGCTAGAAGTGCCACACTTAACGACCTATTTCAGAAACGATTTCGTGTCTGTGCAATCTAAAATAGAACCATTTGAACGCCCTATGCCGTTCCAGAGGACAGCCCTTCTATAGGCAATGGAGTTTTTAACATAATTTGACGCAAACCTCTGAGCTATTAACCCGTGCTTCGATCTTGACACAGATCATCTATTGCTATGAATTATAAATTGTTCAGCTAAAGCGTGTGGAAACATTTCAAAGTAACCTTTGTAAAAAACCTGAATTAAAGCAGGAAAGTTTATATTGATGTGTTAAGGTGTCTCACTTAACGGTGGCTAAGACGTCAGCTGTTGGCATATCCGACGGAAAACCATGTATGATCCTGGCAGCACGACAGTGTTTTCTTTCCAATGATTTAAATAACTTTGTCTGACTTACGCTGCCCCACACTGGCATCGCGTACGTAATGGACGACTGGATAACCTTCAAATGAAACGACTCGTTCACATGACTGGGCAGAAACCTTGATTTCTTCAAAAGGCTTAATTTATTTGGGAAACTCCTAACGACTTCTTGCAGATGAGGTATCGAGCTCAGATTTTGATCTGCGGTAACACCCAGAGGTCGGGTCTTGGCCTTGTGTTCTACGATAGACTCTCCAATTTAAATGGCGGGCAGCGGGCCCATAAGCCGAGCTTTGGAGAGTAACATTACCTCGCATTTGCCAGGATGTGGAGTTAGGCGTTTGTTAATACACCAGGTGAAATTTTCTTTAAGTGTAAGGTTAAACAAATCAGAAGCGGTGCCTTGGGTGGAGACGATGCAGAAAACCGTAATGTCATCAACATAGATAAACGTATCTCCAGATGTAATCGACAAGGGTAAACAACGTGAACAAGGTAGGGCCTAAAATCGCACCCTGTGGAACTCCAAATCTGACCTGCGTATTCGAAGATTTTCTGCCATTTATCACTGTAAATTGCTTTCTATTTGAGAGATAATTCTTCATCCAGGCATAGAGTTTGCCGTCAATGCCAAACTGCCTGTGTAATTTGTCCAGCAGGTGCTAGTGTGATACGTTGTCAAAAGCTTTCTTGCAGCAAAAATGTGGTAATAAAATCTATGCCGATATCTCAAACGTTTTTTTATACCTACAAGAAAATAGATTTTCTTAAAGTTTCACCATTCTTTATTAAAGATGCTAAGATAATCACAGAAGTCGGTCAAATCTTTCTTGCTGAAAAAGCGCGATTCATAAACATAACCGACACGCAAAAGAACCCTCCACGTGCATAAACCAGTCCATTTTGTTTTGTTAGCTAGTAGTTTTATCATTTTATGTGTCGATCAATTGAATTAACCCTTCTATGGCAATATCCCAAGCATTTGAACTTTTTAAGACTGGCCTGTTCAAATTCCTGTTTCATCAGGCCAATACAGTAAACAAACGCTAGCAATTACCCTAAAATGTTTTGAGGTCTGGCAAAACGGTTCTTTTATTTTGGGTCAGTCATTAGCAACTGAGGCTAAGTAGGTTCTTAATCAGGCCCTTAGTGTATAAAGGAGATGTAGTTGCAATTGTTGACTACCAGAAAAGTAAAGAACCTTGACGGTTTGGTCCTTCCTTCAATATACAGTATACAGTGCATATTAACAAATGTACATTGCAAACCTCCTTTGTGCAAGGTCCATGAAGACTATTACAGTCTGTACTTTTTATAAACCTTTTTTCGTTGTACGGGAATCTACAGTAGTACTTCTATTTGTAATTACAGTTTGGTCCAGTATCTTCTTGTAATATCATGGGGACCTTAAGGGCCGACGACGGCGACGACAACGGGAACGCCACAAAAGCAATAGGTTTAATTAGCAAAACAACTATTTTTCACGTGCATCACGCTTTTTGGTACATTTCTTTGCCGTCACTGCACGACTACGACGTGAAAATGCCTAATTTCCCGATGTACAGAGGAAGTACACAAGCGACGACGAAATTTCCTCTCTCTTTCTGGACTTGAATATGGTTCTTAGGAATTCAACTTTAGGAGGGTTCGCCTACATTTGACAAAGTTAGTGACTTGGAGTAATCGCTATGAACATTGAAAAATAGCCAATTCACCTTTTCAGCGACGTTTTCTCCGCCGTCGCCGTCTTCGGATGTTAAGGTCCCTATCAACTGACAATCTCGAAGTCAAACTCTTTGGTTAAAAAGTTTATCTTAATTTACCTGTAACCTAAATATAAGAAGCTGCTCGATTTTGCTTGGCTAAACAGGTTCTTATATTTTTGAGCAATACTCATTTTCGGAGACCCTGGGGCAGCCACTCGGGGCTGGAGAAAAAGCGCGACAAAAGTTTTCAAACTGACTTCCCCTGGGTCTCCGTCGATGGGTGAGAGTCGGTACCCAGGGGCTCATTCGCCCGTTCTTGAAAACTAACGTCGCACTTTTTCTCCCGACCCGACTGACTGCCCCTGGGTCTCCGAGGATGGGCATTACTAAGAAGTGCCAGATTTCTGCCAGCAGGTTCTTATCATGTCTTATTAGTGAGTATTACTGTATCGTGGCCAAGGCCCCACTATAATGGCGGAAATGAATGCCAAATGACCCTTCCAGAAAAGAAATGTTTTGCACATTGTGAACTTCTGCATCTTCAACAACGTGCGGTTAGATTTATCTTGAACGCCGAAAAACAGCTTCAGGGCCCAGTTGTTCGAAGGCCGATTAGCGCTTAATCCGGGGTTAAATTTAACCCGGGTTTCTTTTTCTTGTGTTCAAAAGCATTTTCTCGGGTAATTTTCTCTGTTATTTTTTAGAGATTCCAATCATCAACTTGTAGACAAAAAGAATTAAAACTGAAATGCTTTTTAAGCTTTCAAATCTGTATTCAAATCCTGCACTAACCCTGGGTTATCTTAACACAGCTTTGAACAACTCGGCCCAGGCGTTTTTAGGGCGGGTAGGAGAGAACCCTGGGAACGAGGTTTGCGGTTGCGTTACTCTTAAAATACCCGGATGTTGATTAAGGCCTACAGCAGAATGACAGAATGGCGATTGTGGAAACTTAAAGTTAAAAGTTTACTTTTTGTGGCATTTTTATTCATAATAACGTTTGCTCTAGTGAAATTTGTTGTAAACCAAGGATCTGGAAATGTACAGTTCACGTATCAGAAAGAAGGAGGAATGCCTGGCTCTTTGAACGTGGACATTTGGGAAGAACTATGCGGCGAAAAGATGCTGTCACTAACACAGTTTCCACTCTTTCCTCAAGGACCGTCTGCGCGATTACAAACGCCAAATTTGCGGCTATATTTTCGACCACAATCGGAAAATTCTGGGCTACGGATATTTGGATTTCTGTCACCCTTCGAATCTGGGGATTACAGTTTTTATTTAGATACAAGTGAAACTTCAGAACTTTGGTTGAGTTTGGATTCAAATCCAGAGAACAGCAAATTGATTGCAAATTCAACCTCAGGGCAAGAGTGGAAATTTGACAACAATTTAAACAGCGTTTCTTTGCTTGCTGGAAAGCGTTATTATTTGGAAATTTTACTCAAACTAGAAAAATATGAGTGGATTTTTCATCACTTTGAACTTAAGTGGAAATCATCCTCTTGGAGAGAAGATGACATCAGAGAAATCCCATCCAATGTGTTTATTGCTAATGATAAGTTTAAACAAGTTCGAACATTTGATCGCAACAAAAATTTTGTTCTTCCTATGCACGGTAAACGCCAAGATCCTAGATTTGCAACGGAGGAATTACAACGCCGTGCAGAAATGTATCTCCTCCCTTTCATTAGTGAAAAGGATTCCAAAAATCTTTTTCCTGCATGTGACTACAATCCTTCATACCTGGTGAAAGGACCTTTAAAAAGGTACCAGTCCACTTGGGAATTGCAGTATTCGTCCATTTATCCGTTTGACTACAGTGATGTTGTGTGTAAGGCAAAAAATGATTTTTTGTCTCTTGGGAATGACCAGTTGGATAAAGATATTGCCGAGGTAGTCGCTTCTCAAGTCTGGATACAGCTGGAGAAACAACATCCTGGGTAAATACCTGTTTAGTTCTATTATAGTGGATCTGTAATGCAACCAAAATTACTTTGGCAAAACCTGTATGCCCCCTAAAGACTGTGGTTTGCATTTCCTAACTCTTAAGCCTGGTTCTCATATGCAACTGACCGAATTAAAAACTGTGACATTGCCGCTGGAACGAGAGGTATATATTGTTCCAATACAAGAAAAGATTAAGTCACCAATAACAGAGGCCATCCCAGGATTTTGTTGGCATGCATGGAAATTTGACTGCAGTTCAACTTCCCAGGCATGTTGGTGGTAAAGTCCTGTAATATTTCTTTTGGCCAGCAGCTTAAGTCTTCATACCATATTTCCCTCGAATAAGTGTACACACTCAAATAAGTGCCCTCTCCTGAATAAGCACCAACCCTAAATAAGTCCATAATATCAAACAAGCCCCTTTCTCAAATAATTGCCCCTTCCCTCCCCTTCACTTTCTGATACAAGGGGAATGTGAAGATCTGCATATTGTTGGCAAGGATGATCTTGAGGATGACAAGATAATCAATATTTTATAAACCTGTAGACCATTACATTTTTGTGTAAAGTGCTTGATGGGACTAAGGTATGCTTGATATTACAACTTCTCCTTTAGTAAGGAAAAGACTATTAATATTAACTTTACATTTCTATCAAAAATTGAGCCAAAACAAAGTTAGAAAATCTTAATAAGCCACCCGCTCAATTTAGTGCCCTCCTTTGAATATGCACCTTTTTTAGCCTTAATTCCGAATAGGCACCTTGGCACTTATTCAGGGGAATACAGTTTGTTGAAACAGTATCCCAGGCAATACTGGTGGCATTGGCGCAGGTAAATTGATTGCATATGAGAATTATTAGGGTTTCAGACTTGTCAGTGAAAAGTAAGTCCCTTTTTATATGGAGAAACGTTTTCCCACAAAATAGGGTACCCCCCCCCAGATAAGTCAACTTTAGCAAGCCCTAAATGTCATCCCCTCTGCCTGGGTCAAGAGTGCTCGCCCATGTTCTGGTTGTCTCACATTGCTTGAGTTGACCCCTGAGTGAGCCAAAGTGTTGATTTTATTAAGCATTGTTTCTCCTCTGAATTATAATGCTCATATCATGCTTACAACATACTTCATTCCTGGAAATGATAGATTATTTTTGACACCAATAAAGGATTGGTTTTGTGGGATTAAGGGAACCTGGCTGACTGGCAATAAAAATTTGGCCAAAACATGTTCCCATCCTATTAGCAGCCTATGCTTTGGTTTTCTGTCATTTGGTGTTGCAGACAAAGAAAATCAAAGCACTTAGAGATGTAATATTGAATTTAAACAGGGCTTCAATGTTTGATGTCTGACTATCCTTCATCACTTATCATTATTCAATTTTTAAATCAGGGTTTGGTTTAAGTAATGGTCCAGATAAGAAGGGAAGGACCAAAACGCAGTGAACACGTCGGAATGCAAAAAGGTGCTAACTTTACTATTGTCTCTACTATGGTTCTGATTGGTTTAAACATCAAATTTTACGAAATCTTCGCAAAGCAGCATGTATATTAATCCCTTTTTTTCTATCCAACTTCCTTATATCAAAATCTCGTCTGAGTCGTATGTGCGGATCCTGTAAAATTGTGAACATTTCTTGGCCATTGTTTGGAACTCTTGTGATTGGTCAAAATGTTTTAACACAAAAATACACCCTTTAAAAATGGAGTTAGAATACATTTTCTTTCGTAAACTGCCTTTTTGTAGATTTATGCATTCTCTGCGTAGAAATGAAAACATTTCTATGCAAGCAAAGCGTATTGCACCACAACAAAACAAATTGCTTCCCTTCTTACCTGGATCATTACTTAAGAAGTTTTCAGTTCTCCAGCTGAAGCATGTGATAGTGGAACCTGTAAATTATTATAAACTCAATATTCAAATTATCAAATTCAAATCTTATTCTACTAACAAACCATTGCACCAGTTCTTTGCTGTACAAGTAGCAGTTATAATATTTATTAGTTACTAGTAAATGAAAGCTGCTTTAGATAATATTATGTAAGATATTAATGATACCTTGGTCCAATAGGTCTAATAGGTAGGGGCACTTATATATGGAAAGTTCACTGGGGTAGTAATGCAGAGGCCAGGGACTCATGAGCCCCATCAGGGCTCAGAATAAATTTGGGACTGTTGCCAAGTCTGGCCAAAGATATTTTAGCTCGGTAATGTCTCTCTGGAAGTTCTCTCTTCTGACTGGTCAAAATGTTTGAAAAAAATGCCTTTTTTGTCTGCCTGATTTTACTCCTCTGATTAAAAAGACTGGGAAACCGAAGGTTTGTCCAGACAAATGGTCATCTTGGCCGGACATTGTCCATTGACCAGCCATTATTTTGAGCCCTACAGTCTCAAATTTATATTCATTCTGATAATAATTATGAGATTTTGTTTTCCTTCAATTTAGGAAATACTCTTTTGTACGAACCCTAAATGTGGAAGAAAAACGTGACCAAAGAAAAGGAGACAGGTACTTGGTGGAATTGGAACTGAAAGAAAATTCAGTCGGAAGACCTGTAAGGTTCTCAGAATATGTCTACAGACCGTGGGGTGCACAAACCCTGTGTACCCCTGTGGGCGTGGCCTGGAAGAAAAGTGCTGTTGTCAACATTTTGCTTACAACTGGAAATAACCAGGGACGTTGGATTCTTCACTTCCTTGATAACATGGCAAGAATTTATAACAGAACCAAGGATGCCAATTTTAATGTTGTTATTGTCGATTTTGACAGCAAAGACATTGATATTGATAATGCCTTAAAGAAGGCAGCAATTCCATCTTATCAATATACTAATAGAAAGGGGGATTTTTCAAGGGCCTTGGGGCTACAGAAAGCTGCTGAAATGGTCAGAGATCCAAATTCAATTCTTTTTGCTATGGATCTTCATCTTGATATTCCTTATCATTTCTTGGATGATGTTAGAAAGGTTAGTGAAGCGTAGTTGTTCTGGCCAGGGGGGTTTCGGGACAACCCGGGGGTATGGGAACTTCTATTCCGGTCAACTTGACTGGCAACTTTTGATTAAAATCCCAGGAATGTAGCTAAGCATTGTCCAGAGGAATGTACACTCAGTTTTCTGAGTCAATCCTAAGGTTGGATTTCCAGTGACACGTATATTGTATTTGGTGCGCAAGTAAATTTTACACGCGTAAGTAAATAATTTACTTACGCGTGTAATTATTAGACGCAATGCATGGGAGGTCGTGTGTAACGTAAAAGTTGAACCTTACTCAAAATTAAAATTATGTGCGTACCCAGGTAAAAATTTCATGACAGTTGAAATCCATGCCTTTTTTTTATCTTTGACGTTTTTTTCACATGAGTACCCTCGAGCAGGTAGCCACCGCCCCTAAAACCCTAAAGGGAGCAGGATGTATCCGAGACAGGGGGAGATACAAGGAAAAAATCGCATCGACAAGCAAATTTTAGGAGATTGAATCGGTATCAATGTGTTTTTGCGGATAACAAAGTTTAAAAGTGATGATGTTGTTCGTTGCGTTTTTTTCTGAGAGGTTAAAAAATCACTTTGTTAAACTGAGAAGCCGAAATATGTGTGGAATGAAAGGCTTATGTTTGGATCTTTGCCCAACAAAAGAATGAAAATGATTTAACAGTTTTTTGCTCATTAGAAGGAGCACACCTTCATTTATACATTGAATACGTAGGTCTTACT
Source organism: Porites lutea (assembly GCF_958299795.1). Taxonomy (NCBI): domain Eukaryota; kingdom Metazoa; phylum Cnidaria; class Anthozoa; order Scleractinia; family Poritidae; genus Porites; species Porites lutea. The sequence goes on from NC_133211.1 coordinate 12,548,847, forward strand.
TTTGGTTTTGTCATTCTTATCTTTCAGCACTCTGTTCAACACAAGATTGCCTACTGTCCTCTTCTCGTACGCTTAGGCTGTGGAGCAACAGCTACCGAACCTTTTGGCTTTTGGGAAATTTATGGTTTAGGATTGATAACTTTGTACAAGAGTGACTGGGACAAAATTGGAGGAATGAACGTCAAGGAATTTAAGGAGAAATGGGGTGGGGAGGACTGGGAATTTGTCGATCGCTTGTTGGAAGCTGGAATGGAGGTTGAAATGCTCAAAATGTTGCATTTTTTTCACTACTTCCATTCAAAGAAAGGCATGTGGAATAACATCAACAGCCATGCAAAAGGTGACATTTTGAGCAAATATTGGTACACGTATTGACGGTGGATCACCGTGTAGTTGCTAAATAAGAATCTCAGGGCTTAAAGGCTGGTAACTCAAACCAAGTTCGATAAACACATGTACGCGAGATAATATTCTTTCAGTGATTAGCGTAAGCTGTCTTGGAGTCCCACCAGTAGATGAACATTTCGCTAAAACGAACACCAAGGGTCGGTTCCTGCCGCTCTTTAGCCAGTTTCTATAACTTTATGAGGGAGATACCTTGCTCCTTAGCCTCTTTCAGGCATTCAGATAGTAGACCGCGGCGCTAAATGGTGGGGAGCGAGTGAAATCGTACGCGGGAAAAACGAGGGGAGAACTGGCTGTTATTGTGATCACTGATTTTCATACCGCACTGGAAAAAGCTACCAACATAATATTCAGATAATATAGGTCAGTCAATGTCACAGTAATCCATGTCTTATAGTGGACTACAATGAAGATCTAGCCTTTTGGGTACAGGATGTTCAGGGGTGAAGGTGTGCCCCCCAAAAAACCCATATACTGATTTCCTCGAATAAGCGCCCACGTTCTAATTAGCGCCGTCCGTCGAATGTAGGCCATAATATCAAACAAGCCCCTTTCTCAAATAAGTGCACCCTCCCCTCCCCTTAAATAGAGGGGATCAACGGTAATTAATGTGAAGATCTGGCCTCGGTTGTTCAAACGTTGGATAGCGCTATCCACCGGATAAATCACTATCCAGCGGAAAAGTATTACGGAAATCAATCACGCTACCCGCTGGATAGTGATTTATTCGGTGGACAGCGCTATCTAACGTTGAAACAACCGGGGCCTGCATATCATTAACGAGGATGATCTGGAGGATGATGAGATAATCGATGTTTTATGAACATGCATACCGATACAGCGTTCAATGGGACTAAGGTACGCTTGATTACCAACTACTATTTTAACAACGAAAGACTATCAATATTAACTTTACGTTTCTATTAAAGATTTAGCCAGAGTTTCACTTTGTTTAAAGGAAAACTGAAGTAGCGTCGATAAACCCCACTTCGTCCAATAAGCGCCCCTCCCTTTAGCCCTGGGGGATTATTTGAGGGAAAACGTGTTGAGTAACATCGGGTTAAAGGACTGATATCTCTGCCGAGTACGTCGGTACCCTGCGAGCGGTTACCGGTCATTTCGGTACAAATTGAAGTCGATTCGATTATATCAACTGGAGGTCGATTCAGTGTACAACCCAAGTAAATTGCCAACTTTTGAAGATTTAAACAAAAAGCATTTGTTTCTCTCCGAAGACTCTTCGATTTACATTCGAATTACGACATTGACGGTCGCTTCGTTTCTCCTTGGGAAGAGTAACGTTCTCCAGCGCTCTCTTGTTTGCATACCAAACCGAGCAATTTAGAGGAAGGCTCTGCTTATAGTATTACAGCATCGTTTTGTACCATTTGAAGCGTTTTAGTAAGATTTTCCAGTGGAGGGGGGTGGGGCATAGGGAAGTAGCACTAATTTAGGCTACTTGGGTTCTTAAATAGCTTCTTTTTTTCTGAAGAAGAAAAAAAAGAGCTTTGTCGCTAAGAGTAGTTCTCTGCTATGTCACTGCGTTCCGCCGCAGAGAAAACGTTTAAGTTCTAATCAGCAGAAAGGCAAAACACGTTGAAATAGGAAGGACACGACCAGTTGTGTCGAGATGTGACGTAAAATCCCTAGAGGATCAAACTGCGGCCATAAATGCAAATTCCGAACATAAACACATTTAGTGGTATTCAGGTCATTCCTTACATAAAATCTGCACACCACTACATTGCAGTTGAAGTGAAAAGGTAACTTTGCCCCAAAGAGGATCCTGAATGTTTGCTTATCTTATTTGCCCAAGTTTATAATTTTTTTTGTAGATTTTAGAAAACAAGAACCCGTTTTAAGTTTTAGACTAAACAGGTTCTTGTGTAGAGGGGGCCTAACTGGCAAATTTTAGCCTAACAGGTTCTTGCTCGCGCAGGGTTTCTACTGTATAGTTATCTTTGGCTCCTGAAGCAAATCAATGTCGCATGATCTATAGGCTTTCTAATAGTCCAGTAAAATTAAGACGAAACCAATGTAACAACGCTAAAATATCCACCACAAGTTCACATACTTATTGGCTTGAATAATAAAGTGCCCACCCCCGTCCCCCCTCCTCCAAACTTAGGGTCGAGGATTCATGGCTATTTTTAAATTAGAGCTGCCTTTCTCTAACAATGTACGCCAGTAAGGAACAAACTGTGTCTTAACGAGGGTTTACTGAAGACCGAACGAGAACCGCATGGAATTACAAAGATGATCGACGGGCGCATGCGCGCGCTAGATACCGCTGAAAGTAACGCAATAACAACGTAGTGGCGTGATTGCCTCCTTCTTTCCTACCCTAACTAAGAAATAAAACATGAACAATAGGCTGAACTGATACGAGCACTAGACTAAAACCGCATAGGATAACAACGGCTAAAAGTAATGAAAGAGCTAGAATAAATATGAAACTGAATGTAACGGTGGGGTGTATTCCCCCTTATGATAAGGTACGAGTGAGCTAATAAAATACGCAGTTCATGGTAAAGACCGTAGTTACGGCTAGAGAGTACACGGCAGAGTTATTAGTCAAAGTCCCAGTCCTTATTGTGCCAAAATGGGGCTTTCCGCGAGCGGTCAGATTTCCTAGTGGGGATAACAGCAGCAGGCGTCGGCTGTGCATCATCAGTAAAAGAAGGGTCCAGGGGAGCTTGTGGAGGACTCCGAGAAGGCATAATGACTTCAGGAATTGGGGGGTGTTCCTGGGCGGGTAGCTGAGAATGAGCTGGAGACACTGAGTGGTGTACCGGAACAGTATAGGTATCCACTGGTGGAGAAAAGTTTTGACTGAGGATAATCTGGCGGTCGACAATTGGAAGCTGCGCACCAGTGAGCTGGTCGCGTTGCGTCCACAACTCAAGAGCTGAGAGGCCATCACGGCGGATGCGGGAGTTCATATTGGCCGTTGCTAAGGACAGCGTAGTTTGAGAGACGGGGCCTCCCTCAGGAGACAAGTTGAGGATCTCCAAGCCTAGCTCTTCGATTGCGCGCTCAGCCACAGGATTCTTGTTAGGGTTTTTGGGCCTACCAACCTCCAGGGTGATCCCATAAGAGAGGAGTACTCTGTCTTTGGCAAGGGCGGAGAAGCCAGGGGCAGGATCAACGCGGACGATCACCCCTCCGTCGCGAAGGGAACGGAGCTGAGAGCAGAGCATGATGATGGCATTGCGGAGGTCTTCGAGTTTTTCACTCGCGATGAAGGAAGACACGGTGTACGAAGACACTGTTTCCCTTAGAACCATGATCAGTTGACGATGACGCTTAGCGACATCAGCTGCAAATGATACGCCAATGGTAGGAGGAGCATCGGCAGAAGACTGCGGGTGCAGGTGTTTAGGGATAGTCTTCAGAGATTGACAGGTGTGACAGCAGGAAGAGACAGTCTCAATTGCTTTGTCAAGGTCCAGAGCAAAGAAGTACCTGCTAAAAAGGCGCTTGGTTTGGTACTTGGAAGGATGACTGAAACGGATGTGAAGGGCTGTCAGGAGTCCATCAAGAACAGTGCGAGGGACAACAATGCGATCGCGAGGGGGCTGGAAAGGCGGGTGGTCTTTAACAACGAGAAGACCAGCAGAGGCGATGACGACGTCCTGAAGATAGCGTTTGACATCAATTATTTTGGTAGCTTTCTTTGAAGGTCGGGTACCTTGACTGAGGTGAGAATGGGTTCGCCGGAGGTGAGGGCATTCCAGCTGGGTAGCTTGCCATGTGGCGCGGCTGGTGAAGGGCATTCGAACAGAACCCTCTAGGACTTCGCTCACGGAGATGCTGCGCACAACAGAATCTTCCAACTCCGCAATAAAGCGACAAATCTGACAGCTGGAGTCCAAGCATTCTCTTGGGTGTCTGCTGGCGAAGTCTGAGGGGAGGTTTTCAACACCTGCAATGTGGCGCACATGGACAGAATAGCGGCTGACTGTAGACAGGAAGGTGGTAACTCTGGAGCTGGCTGAGAACACTCCTCTCCTAAGCTTATCGTAGGCTTGGACACAAGGCCTACTGTCCGTCAGAACTTCGGTTGTATGGGATGACTGGATAATGTAAGGGGCGAAGTGCTTGATGGAGGAAGCTATGGCCAGAGCTTCGATCTCACACGGTAGCCAGGTCACTTGATGCTTTCGCAGTTCGCGCTGAAAAAACCAGCCAACAGCAGTTTACCGTTCCGGTGGGTGTAGAGTGTGGCTGCGATGCCTCTATTCTTCACAGAACCGTCTGTCACGATCCACAAAGCGTCGCGGGGTTGGGGGATTGTGATGGTCTTGTGGTTTTCCAAGGCATGTTGGGCGGACTTGAAAGACAGGAGTAACTCATCGGACCACACTAGTCTTTCTCGAGATTCCTTTCCAGCGGTGGCCTGATCCAAGGGGTCCAGCAATTCAGCGAACTTAGGGAGTACTCGGCTGAGCACCTTGTATGCACCAACGAAAGATCGTAGGCCTTGAACAGTAGTAGGAGGGTCAACAGAGGATAATGCGGCTAACTTGTGGGGGCTAGCCTGTAGGGTGCCGTTAGACCATACCCAACCCAACACGGTGGCCTTTCTGGGACAGATGAGTGTTTTGGGCGCGGAGAGACGAAGATTGTTGCGTTGAAGCAAGGAAAGAACGCGCCGCCAATTATGAAGGACATCTGTAGGGTTGCTCCACCAACGTACAGGTCATCAGCAATTTTGGCAACACAACCCTCTTGAATTAGGTCACCCAGAACTCGAGACATTAGCTCCTCGAGGCATGTTTCCGACCCAGGCATGCCCATAGCAGAGCGGGTATACACACGGATGCCTTTAAAGGGTGTGGCTACCCCACAGTACTTCATGGAAGAGTGAGCCAGTGGAATTTGATAGAACGACTTTAACAAGTCCGAGATAACTATATACTCCCACTTCCCAATTTCACGCAGTACACCATCGACGTTAGGCATTAGAGAAGGCTGGGGCTTGCTATACTGGGCAACTTCGCCGAAGGATGTCACAAGTCTGCTACCCCCATTGGGTTTCTTAACAAGGAAGGAGGTATTCAAGTACTCAACGTGTACGTTCACCTGTTCAGGTCTGGCAAACACACCAGCCACTTCGAGCTCGTCAAATTTGGCTTGCAATTCCTCAAGGGTGCTTCTGTTGTACTGTGGGGGGAGTGTGGGACCAATGTTGACAACAGCTTCAATGGTACCGCTAGCGCCGTTATATTTCGAGATAGTGGGGTTGAAAACATCATCAAACTCCAGATTCAGTGCTCTGAACTTGTCGCGAATGTCCTCGTCTAAGCAGCCATCGGGGTCAAGGATCACATTAGTGGAGAAGGGCTGGCAGCAGGTAGGGGCAGTAGTGGCTGTAGAGGTAGGGGCAGATGTGGTGTCTATGCTGTCAACAGGTATAACATGCCTTACATGACACAGCTGCTCGCCGGTCCGAAGAAGTATAGGAGAGTCAGTCGTATTGGTTATGCGTACAGCGTGGTCCACAGAGAGGACTTGTTGAGGTGGGGGCCATGCTCCTTCTGCCTTGAGGGGGGTGTTGGATGGACAGTCTAGTCGGGGTTCAAGGGCCCATAACGTATCTGGGTCAGAATCACAAGGGGTGTCAAGCTGAACGTATTCTCCTGGCAGTATAACTGTGCGTTGCGGGTTGCGTAGGAGAAAGGACTGGGTGCGTCGCACAGCTGGTTGAGTAGTGTGTTTGGAAGCAGTACCATAGTGGATTACGTCAGACCCGCCGATTACAATTTGGCGCCTGGCAGGACGGATGCCGATGTCGTTTCGGGCCAGGAAGGGGTTTCCCGCTAAAATGTCAACATCGAGTTGGCGAACAACTAGGGCGTCTAGTTCAAATGCTTGCTGTCCACGAGTGAGAGTGCAATGCACTTCACCCACCACATCCATAGGGGTAACTCCATCGGCTTGGCGGGCCATCTGAGAAGCTGGGGTAACAGGTAGGCCATATAACTTAGCGGCCGAGGCACGAACCATGTTAGACGTGGCGCCAGTATCAAGGGTGAGCTGCACGGGGTGCTCGTGGTAAAAGGTGTTGAGAACAGGTGATTGAATGATGCTGACACGGAGTGCAGTAGGTGCAGTAGGTACATCACTGTGCTCAGGCGGGAGGGCATGATCGCAACACTCATCATAAGGGCCACAGTCGCCGGTCGCAAACTCATCAGGATCGTCGTTTATAAGACGTGAGCGGGCCAATGGTCTCCTGTCACGATCAGGCAGGTAACGGCACTCCATTAGATCATGGGTGTTGTGAGGGCGTCCAGCGGTTTTGCAGAGAATACAAGATACAAATGGACGGCGGCGTGGTTGGCCCTGTCCGCCATTAGAGGTGCGTCTGGGGTTGACATTGCTAATACGCATGGCTTTGGTGTCCTCTATGGAGCGTAGTTCATCAAGGAGGGGAATTAAGTGCTTGTGAGATCTCTGGCTTGAGTGAGGCAAGGGTCTTGTTACGCAACTCAGAACCATACTTCTGCTTTACCAGTAATGGTAGGCCAGGGTGGATCAGCTGCAGCCACAGAACTACTATAGTGTTCTCGAGCGATGGGGAAAGATCTTCATCTGCGGTCACCTGCTCACCGTGGTGGGTTAAGCCACCATTAACTGCAAGGAGGTTGTCTTCGAAGAAGGCCATGAGGCGTTGGAATAAGTCCTCTGGTCGCTCAGCAGTTTGAAGGCTGATGCTTGCAAGGTCGAGGAAATGGGCTCCGGAGGACTGGAACCCAAAATGCTGGCGAATTTTCTGCCAAATGTCATTCAGAGAGGTAGAGTGCTTTACTATGGAGTTCCTGGAGATCACGGGGCAGAAATTGGCAATCTGTCCGAGCAGAAGATCCAGGTGGTTGGCGGTTGTTGCCTTTGATTGTGATGCCTGTGGAGAAAGAAGAAGCTGGGTAACCAAGCTTTTATCTCCGTGCAAGAGATGGGCAGAAAATTTTCCACGGGCGTAGAGGGAGGGTGAGTTTTCAGTGTTTAATTAATAAGTCAGCGGTTGTTTGGGAAAATGAAGTGAGATCGAGCTTCTTGTCGGGACCCTTCCGGTCGACTCGTGACTCTATTTTTCGCATGCAGTCTGGCAGGAAAACCAGATCTGCAGACAAGCAAGATCAAGGTTCTCAAGTCTTTCAAGCGATAATTATAAATTCCTCTGTGGACCAAGTAAAGGAAAAAAAGATTGCATTTCTGCAAGGAAATTTTGACATGCTCGTTTTTCGGAGAATAGCTGTTTTGCAGTTCACAATTGTTATTCAGTGTGTATACTATCATGTATGACGTAACACTTACGATGCTTACATATCTGTAATAAATCGCCGTTTCAAGGTCAAAACTGAAAATCAGAAAACTAGTCCTCGGGCTGATTCAGACATAAATAGAAACTCCCTTTCCCTTCCGTTTCAAACACCTGCCACGCAGGCTGCTAGTGTAGCGTAAAAATCAACCTCGTTCGCAGGGTTCTCTCCTACCTGTCCCTACGGAGGGAAAAAATACGGTTTTTTTGGAGTGGGGAGGGGGGCATTAAAAAAATATTGAAGATTCGTTGCAGTGCCTGCGTATCCCGGCCGCGTAGTTCTGCGAATGTTTGTTTTTTCCATTTATATAATTTTTTGTGTTATATCATTTAATGCTTAGTATTTTTAATAATAAAGGAATTAAATTAACTGCAAAAACCGTGGACGAAGACATTGAGAAGGCTGGTGTGGCCAGCCGAAATATTGTTATGAAAAAGCAATACACGTTGTTCTGATCAGCCTCGGGGAGGCACTAGGGTATTTTTGGGTGGGTGTGTGCCGCCCCGGGACTGCAAATTGGCACCCCGTTCTAAAAACAATTTCCCCTAACATTGATACCCCGTTCTAGAATTCGCCCTAAAACTGATACCCCGTTCTAGAAATAGGCCAATTTTTTATACTCCGTTCTAAGGTGCAAAGAGTACAACAGTTTGCTTGTTAACGCATCGAACCGTATTTTTAAAAGCAATCTGTCCTTGAATAATTTCAAATGGCTGCCTACAAAACTGGTGCTTTCGTGCGTTCGAAAAATTATACCCCGTTCTAGAAAACGCCTCTGAAATTGATACCCCGCTCTAAATCAGGAGCTTCCAAATCACGACCCCGTTGGGCGGCACATACCCATATAGGTAATGTATGGGAGTACCCCTCCCCCCCCCCCCGCCCTTCGGGTGATCAGCTTTGTCTTTGGACTTCCCGTTTTGGTAATTTTTAAGGCTCCGAAATTCGGCATGGGATTTTTTGGGGTTAATTTTTCGTCCAGGGAATTTTTTGGGTATTATTGGCAGTCGTAGGGATTTTTTTTTGTTCAACTATCATTGATACAGTTGATACAATTCAAGAGAGGATACAATTTTAATGGGTGCAATTATACATCAAGTACCTACAACAGCAGTAAAGGACACCGCTGACTTGTTAAGTGAAAACCGAAACCTCACCTTCCTCAGACCTACCTCTACGCACGACAACCACGCCGAACACATCTTCCACGGGCAAGGAAACGCGGGCAGTGCAATGAAGAACGAAGCAGAAAATTGAAATTGGTGACACTATTATCTTTAGTTTTACCTAGACAATTTTTTTTCATTCGGATTCATCCGCTAAATTGCACGGTAAAGTTGTACAGCCCATGATATGCTACTGCATACCAGGATCTTTTTAATCTGATGGTTTACCTGTATCTGAACACGAGACAATGCGATTGTGGAGGTATAAAAGAAAATTAGTTTTCGTGGCATTGTTGATAGTAATTATCGTTTATGTGGGTTTCATGGTCCACATACGTGAAAAACCCATAAAAAGCACTGAGGTACCGACTTTTCCTCCGTTTATGACGCATCAGAAAGCTGGATCTTTGAATGTAGACATTTGGGAGGACATTTGCGGACACAAGATGCAATCACTAAAACATTTTCCACTCTTTCCGCATCGGCCATCGACACGTTTACGAGCGTCAGATTTGCAACTCTATTTTCGGCCAGAATTCGAAAATTTTGGACTTCGAATATTTGGATATCTGTCCCCCATCGAATCCGGGCTTTACAGTTTTCATGTAGATACAAGTGAGACCTCCGAACTGTGGTTAAGCCCGGATTCAAAGCCAGAAAACAGCTTATTAATCGCAAATACAACTGCCGGGATAGCATCAGAGTTAGACAGCAACAGAAATGGGATCTCGCTTCTTGCAGGAAAACGTTATTTTTTGGAAGTTTTACTAAAGCATGGCAAACATGAAAAAGGGAAGCTTCATCACATGGAAGTCAAATGGAAATTATTTCCTGGAATAGGAAGGGACATGACGAAAATCCCCTCTGATGTGTTTGTTCATGATAGGTTTGGTCAACTTGATGAAAAAGCAAATGCCGTTCTTCCCATGCACACAAAACGCCTGGATCCTAGCTTTGCAATAGATAGTCAACAGCACCTCTCAGAAATGTATCTCCTTCCTTTCATTAGTGAAAGTGATTCTAAAGATCTTTTCCCTCCATGTGACTACAATCCTTCATACCTGGTGAAAGCACCTTTAAAGAGGTACGGGGCCATTTGGGAGATGCATTATACGTCAATTTATCCTTTTGACTACAGTGATGTTCTTGACAAGGAGAAAGATTTTGTTTCTTTTGGCAATGACAAGTTGCAGAAAGGTATTGCCGAAGCAGTTGCTTCCCAAGTCTGGATACAGCTCAAGAAAAAACAACCAGGGTAATTATGTGTGCTGGTGTATTTCAGTTTTGAGGGACTTTGATTTTTACCCAACTTGGCCAAGTCTATGTCTGTGCTATACTGGATTGCTTTTTTCGTGCGACTTGAAAAGCTATCCATTACAGTTTGAACTGTGGGAGCCCATGGCTGGCTTGTAGGGATTGCTAGCCATGGGAGCATTACTGGGTCTAGGGGCTTACTGGCCGGCCTCCAGTTGAAGCCCCTGGACACCCCACAGACCTATTCGTTTAACTCAATGTTGTACCCAATTCAAATCTCCCGGGATAAGATTCTTTGTGTATTGTATTTGCATTGTAATGTGGCATCACATTTAAATGACATGGAAATTCCTGAAACAAAATGTTTTATTTCCAAAGGGTTTGAATTGGGTACAACATCGAGTTAGCCAAATAGGTCTATTGAATCCTAGGCACCCAACCTTTGTTTAGTGATGCAGTTGGTAAATTCCAATGTAGTGTAAAACATAGAGATACTATATTTTAGTATGTAATACGGCTTTAATCCTTCTTGAATTGGGCATGAGAATTAAGCATGGTAGTTTGTTGCAGGGTAAGTTTTGTCAGGGCACCCAACAACAGTACTGTTTTCTATGAAATGTCTGTTCGGAGAAGCAAAAAATGCCTAGAATTTTCTATAACTTGAGGAAGGCTAAAAAAAATTTCAAGATGACTGTTCCATTCATGTACAATTTTCGAAGCTTCTCTAATAATTCCCTACAATTTTCTGAAGTTTAACTTTCCCCTTTCACTCTCCAGGTTAAGCCTATTTTTCGTAGAGAAAGGAAACCTAATATTTTCGGATTCAATTGAAAATGCGATGCATAGAGGAATCAGAAAAATTCTCACTTTCGTAAATCTATAAATTGCAGCTAAAATTTTGGGGAAAATAATACTGAAGCCCTTGTGATTTCGAAAAGACTCAAGTTGCCCAAGTATGACCGAACAGAAATAAATTTTTTAGCACCACTTAGAATACGTTTCTAGAGGTCTAATAGTACTCTGGATAACCTGAAAAGTGTTTTCAATGCCTTTAGGAAGAAACCATTGTTGGGTGCCCCTGTTTTGTAGCCATTGTCTGAAAGATCGTAGAAGTAAGGTGTTAGTATTTGTGTTGAGTACATTTAGAAGATTCAACTTTTTGTATTATTCATTTCTTGAGATTTACAGTGTGAGTAACTTTTGGGAATTTGAAGACATTCCTTAATGCAAACCTAAGAATTACCTAGGTGGTTGGGATTATTTGTGTATCCATGTGAATGTCCTGAAATGACCGTATGAAGCAGGGTAGGGAAGACTTGGGTCTAAAATAGAGTAAGCTTTCAAAGAAGTGTTACACCTCACAACCAGGGCTCGAAAAAAGTGCTGCCTGATAGTCTGGGACAAATAAATTTTCTTGTAATTTGGGCAAGTTACTTTTAAAGCTTACTTTCCCAATGGATAAGGGTCTAGGCAAGTCACCTTCTAACAAAATCGTTAACCAAGACAAGCAAGAAGTGGCCCAGGCGAGCAAAATGTGAGAGTTTCTTTCGAGTTTCTTTCGAGCTATACCACCCTTGAGGGTAAAATCTTCTAGGGTACGAGAGTCACTTTGATAACAATCAGATTTTTTTCTCTTCAATCTAGGAAATACTCTTTTGTGCAAATCCTAAATGTGGAGGAAAATCGTGACCCAGGAACAGGATACAGGTATTTAGTGGAAATGGAACTCAAAGAAATTTCGAGTGGAAAATCTGTGAGATTCTCAGAATATGTCTACAGACCTTGGGGTGCACAAACCCTCTGTACCCCTGTGGGGGTGGCATGGAACAAAAATGCTGTTGTCAACATTTTGCTTACAACTGGAAATAACCAGGGACGTTGGATTCTTCACTTCCTTGAAAACATGGCAAGAATTTACAACAGAACTAAAGACACCAATTTTAATGTTGTTATTGTCGATTTTGACAGCAAAGACATTGATCTTGGGAAGGCTCTAAAGACGGCTACAATACCATCTTATCAGTATGTTAACATTAAAGGGAAGTTTAAAAAGGTTATTGGACTGCAAAAAGCTGCTAGTATGGTCACAGATCCTAACTCCATTGTTTCTGTAATGGATCTTCATATTGATATACCATATTACTATCTAGATGACTTAAGAAAGGTTAGTCAGCAGTGCTTTATGTTAGTATTGGTACATTTGAAAACGTTTAGTTGAATTTACACTATAGAAATGAAAAAGATATTATTATTATTGTCTCTATTATCACAGTCTTTGCTGGTGTTCTTTTTGTGCATCAGCCGGGCACAAACCATGCACCTAGAGCGTCAGTCACTCAAGTCAATCATTCTGTTCATACACTGAGCACCTTTCTAAGGATTCGTGCAGATCCCAGCATGCAGATCTTTTGAATCTCTGTCATACTAGCT
>NC_133211.1:12561626-12634126 GCF_958299795.1 Porites lutea
ATGATTTTTTTGGTGACTTGGTGGGTTCAGTAGTCAGTATATCAAAACAAAGAAGGAAGGACAGCCCCAGAGGAATAATGATGACTGAGCTTTTGAGTTTGAAGGTTGTATCCAACCAAACATCTGGCTTAGTGGTTGGGGGGGGGGGGGGGGAGGAGGAGGAGGAGGGGAGGGGGGGTAGACCAGGCCTTGTCCTCTCTTGCACCAATCCCTGTCAATCAATCAATCAACTTTATTTAAACACGGTAAATGGCTCAGCAAGCTGGTTTTCAGACATGCCGTGTGATAATTACAATTTATAAAAATTAAGACTAGTGATTAACTAACAATACAATATAACAGCAAGAAATGAATATTAGAAATAAGATAAAAACATGATAAAAGTTATATCCTAAGATATGGCGAGTTTAAAGCTACTAAGATCCCCCATCTCACGTGTTTCATTTGACAGTTGGTTCCAAGCCATTGCACCCCGATAAGAAAATGAACGCTTGAGAAAATTTGTTTTTAGGTTATGGTAGTTGGAGATCATAGTTAGATCTATAGATCTATAGATCTCCTGTGTGGAGAACTTACTCTTGGCTTTTTCTAGAAGAAGTTCCTGATGAGGTGTGACCAGAGTGGGAGAGGGGGAGGGTGGTGAGGATTCAAACCCCATTCTCCTCATCAATTGTTTTACAGATCCCAGTGTCCCATTTGAAGTTTGCTTGAAATCCCAATCCCAAACTGTAAAAATGCACAGGCAATTATAATTCCCTGTGACGTAAATTCCATTTTCCCAGTCCAAAAAAAATTCCTCGCCCTCAGTCAACCTGTTCTGGGAAGAAATAGTTAAGGTCATTGAATTTATCCTGAGTACATAATCTAACACTTGCTATTTGCCCTCACACCCTCTTTCAGCACTCTGTTCAACACAAGATGGCCTACAGCCCTATTCTGGTTCGTTTAGCTTGTGGCACAACATCTACTGAACCTTTTGGCTACTGGGAATTTAATGGTTTAGGATTGATGGCTTTGTACAAGAGTGACTGGGACAAAATTGGAGGAATGAACGTCAAGGAATTTAAGGATAAGTGGGGTGGGGAGGACTGGGAATTGGTGGATCGGTTACTGGAAGCTGGGATGGAAGTAGAAAGAATTAAAATGGTGCATTTGTTTCACCATTTCCATTCAACAAAAGGCATGTGGAATCGAAGAAGAAACCAAACAAATGCTGAAAGTAACTCAAGCAAATATTGGTATTAATGGCTATCATAAATATTGGTCAGTGTGGGTAAAGTGAAACTTTTCTTGTTGGTTAAAACTGCACTGCACATATCCCACACAGTGGAACTTCTATAACTAAGGGCCAGGGAACTTTTTGAAAAAACCTCAAGATATTACAAAGAGTGTATGAGCTCCTTAACGTTTTGCGTCCCAGTAATTTTGCCGTTTTTAATTGTTGGAATTTTCCTAGTTACTGATTTCAACTTGCACAAACCGCATAAATTAACCAGCTCTTTTAATTTTAGCACCTTATTGGTATATACGGCCACATCGTCTATGGATTAACTCTTATTCTAATGAGCAACAATGTAAAAACAATGACGTCACGATGAATCCGCCTATAGTGAGGACTTCGTTACATGGAGGTTATTAAAATAATCAAGGTTCCTTTGCATTTTGAGGTTTCATCATAAAGCACAAAAGTTCTTCAAAGGAAACAGGAAACTTTAGGTAAGCAATCTGTAAAAATTATGTGTACCGGCAGGTCTACTACTATAAATAGAGACTATTACAAAAAAATTCTTTTAATCAAATCAAGGGCTGAAAAGATTCTTTTTACAAGAAAAAGTAAGGTCTGAGTTTTGTAACATTTGAATCTCCAGAAAAATTGTTAGTATATATACAGTTTGACCAATCTAATAAAATCTTTTCATTGGTGCTTTCCCTTTTTTGATATCTTACTGTGAAACTCACACAACCGTGAACACCAGAAATATTTCTGGAATGTTATTGTGTTGCAAGGCAAAAGCCAGTCAGACATGAGAAATGTAAAGCATAAGCAGCAACAGAAGTTTGTTTGTTGTTTTGGGGGCTTCAGGGACGTAGCGTGACCATTTTGGCAAGTGCGCACACGGGTCCTTATGGTCTTTAAAACTTAGTACAAAATAAGGTTTTTGCTTTCCTTTAATACATATTTCGGCAGTTTATGGGTTTGTTTACAATTAAACGTGATATTAAAAAAAGCTTTTAAAACTAGCTTGCGTAGCAGGCGCTTGAAAGTAGTGGCGCAGGAGAGAACGGGCACGTGCGGAGGAGACAGACAAATGGTGAGCTCGTTTTTTCTTGCGCCCATTACTTCCAGGCGCTTGCTACGCAGGCTGTTTTAAAACGTTCTTCTTTGAGCTGGTACTGGAATGTTTACAAGCACAAGGCGGGGCGCCTCCCCTTTTGTTGCACAAATTTAGTGATGACGTTATCAACATTAACATATTCATTGTAAAATCGCCAAGGATGGAAGTCGCTCATCTGTCATCGTAATTACGTAAATCATCTTCCAAAGCGCTAAATAAATTCACGCGAAATTCAAAGATGTTTCGTTCAAATGCTAAACGAAAATTTACCAAAACATTATCTTAGGAATAAAAGATTACACATGCAGCTCTACTGTCGCTTTAGGTTTTTTTTGTTTGTCGCTCAAGAAAAATGACCACTTAAAGCGTACTGTTTTGTGCAGACTTTGGAGTTTAAAAGCATCGGTTGAAAGAATTGCAGCGTGTGTGTTTCTGTTAGACTATGAGTAGTCCCCCATTTTTCCTCAGGGACAGTAGAGCGAGCGAAACGCGAGCGCGCGTGAAAAAAACACTCGCGTTCGCGTTTCGCTCGCTCTACTATCCCTGAGGAAAAATGGGGGACCACTCGTAGTCTAGTTTCTGTAAATTTTCCGCACGCTTAGTCCTTTGTTGATTTTTGAGTTTTCCCCTTATTTCGATCATGAGCTCGAGAACGGAACACAATTAAAGTCAGCATTTATTTGTTTTCAGTTGTTCTGAATATCTTTAAGGTTTGTCATTGAAAACAATATCTCATTTGTGTGCTAGGAGTATTCCTGCAAAATTCTTGTTGATACAGCGCCACACGAGGAATATCGTCGACATGGTCGGGACCATGATTTCCCAGTTGAGCGAGATTAAGGTAGCCTATGATACACTTTTCCGACATTTATAGACAGAGAGAAAAAAACTAAAAAAAAAATGAATAGCTTTTAAATGGGAAAACTTTCCAGATAAATCTTGAAAACTATGTCAGGGTCGATTCTTTGTGGCGAAAAAGTGTTGCATTAATTTCCCCAGTCCCCCTTCGTTTTTTTATGAACACGCAATGCATTGTGGGATCACCTGAAGGCAATGATTTCAAGATTGTTTCGAATTTATCACATTCCATAGACTGCAAAACAGTCCGTATTTTTGCGTATTCGAGTACTTGCGAGCAATCAAACAAAAATGGGAAAGTTTTGGTGTTTTGGATTGGTGGTCGCTAATAGGAGGTGGTTGCTTACGAGATGATGGTCGCACATGGAGGTTCGACTGTATGATTTTATTTTTTGACCAACAAGATATTTGTTTATGATAATCACTATAGTCATAGTCTGAAAAAACCATCTGTTATAGCTTTAATTTTAGATTCAGATATAAAGTTTAAGAACATCTGCTCTCAAGAGAAGACAAAATTTTTGGGCAACGTTGACCTTGCTTTTTTCTTTTCTCGGAGTTGTTCTAACGTCGGAATAACCGCGGTAGTAGTCAGGGCGGATAAATGTTGGGCGGTGAAACGAGCGCTCCGCTCTTCATTTAATGTGTGATGCGGAGTAGGACTGGCACGAGCGCTCTTTCCGCGCTTCCGGTGCGCTTGAAGGCCGGCGAAATTTTCTTTTTTGCAAACCGGAAATCCCATTTTCTTTCTGTAATTTCAGGCTATAATGTTAAATAGATAAATTCGTTTCATAACAATATCAATAAACAGTTTCATATGTTTTTATCTGTATGCCTATAAGTCAAACTTGTTGGTTGTATAATGCCAAAATTTGAGTTTAATTTGAAAGTGTTGAATACCTCCTCCTTCCACTAAATATCACCTAATCGTCTTTCGCCGTTTCGTTTGCAAAAGCTTAACACTTCTTAACCTCAATTTTTACATATGTTAAAGGGGGCTAAATTTTATATAACATAACAAAAAATTAGATTGATATATTTTGATATAGTGGCGTTGTACTGCTTCAAACTTTGCTTCTCGGGTGCAACGCGCCATGGCGATTCGCGCAATGCGTCGCAAATCCGGCAACCGCGTGTAAACAAGATTTATTGAGGTTAGTTGTAAGGTTTTTTTTCCGTTCTTCTCTCTAAAACAAAACAAGGTAAACAGTAAAAACTGAGGGGAAACTAATTTTGAAGTTTCGAAGAAACAGAAAGACGTATGAGATGTTTTTTTCAAAATTAAAAAGAAGGATAATGGTGATTGAAATTTGCATAATTTCACCTTGCACGAGCTGCACGCATTTATAAAATACACGTCATCAAGTTTATCACACGATCTGCTCTCTTTTAGTTTTGCCATAGATGACATTTTTCTTCGTGTTTTAGACAGCGCTTAGTTGTTTTTGTTTTGGAATAACATCGACATTGGCGAGTAGTAGAACGAAAATATAATTCAGTGGTAGAGTCATGGAAGTAATCAGAGAAACCCTTTGAAAGAGATGTTTGTCTACTCCAGGGGGGGGGCCACGACTCCAATAGCGCCCGGTACTTGTTTCGTGTACCTATGATCCACCGATTTATGACATCACATCCGGTTGCAGAGTTGCTCCTCTGTTTTCGCGCGAAGCACCAAGATGGATGCTCGATGCTATTTGGTTTTCTCGTTATTTTAACCCACAGGCTAACGGAATTATGTATCTTGAATGCCGAGAATCTTGAGAAGGTATCTAGCCGGCCTTTCAAGCAAATTTCATGACCAAACAAAGAAGTTTTAGTATTATTTTAACGATAAATATCATGCAGCTGCGTGGAATGTCATGGCGAGTCTTGCGATGTTTCAAAACGAATGTCGTTAACGTTTTTCGGCTGTTGCGGCCTATGATTTAGAGAAGTCATCAGTCAAAATATAATTTCCTGGGGGAATAGAATGGGGAAAACGCCGATGGCCACAGTTTAAAGTGTTCACCGCTGGAAGGCTGGATCACGCCCCGTAAAGTTGCAGAAACTTCCACTCAACTGCATGGTTTTGAGGAATGTCATGGCGAGTCTTTCGCTGTTTGTAATCGAGCGTCACTCAAGAGTTTGGCTTTCGCGGCTTCTGATTCATCGAAGTCATCAATCAAAATTGCCTATCCTGAGCGAAATACCGTGGAGAAAAAGCTTATGGTCACAGTTTAAAGTGTTAACAGCTGGAAGGCTTTATAACTCGACGTAAAGTTGCTGAAAGCTCTTCTCGACTGTACGGTTTGAGCAATGTAATGGTGAGTCTTTCTCTGTCTAATCGACCGTCACTCAAGACTTTGGCTTTTGCATCTTCTGATTCACCGAAGTTATCAATCAAAATACCCTATCCTGAGCGAAATACCGTGGAGAAAAAGCCTATGGTCACAGTTTAAGGTGTTAACAGCTGGAAGGCTTTATAACTCGACGTAAAGTTGCTGAAAGCTCTTCTCGACTGTACGGTTTGAGCAATGTAATGGTGAGTCTTTCTCTGTCTAATCGACCGTCACTCAAGACTTTGGCTTTTGCATCTTCTGATTCACCGAAGTTATCAATCAAAATACCCTATCCTGAGCGAAATACCGTGGAGAAAAAGCCTATGGTCACAGTTTAAGGTGTTAACAGCTGGAAGGCTTTGCCACTCGACGTAAAGTTGCTGAAAGCTCTACTCAACTAATTTCGAAATAGTCACATGTTGCGTGCTTCTGGAAGGTTAGTGTTGGATTTTTAGCTTTTAATTTGTCTTTGAAGATTTATGTTTAGAACAAGCCTTAAGCCCAAAAGTAGTCCAATTGCCATTATCTGAGAGAAATCAAGAAAGTTTGTGTCCTTCCTTTTTTTCTAAGCTTGCAAGTATAACGCACCTGAAAAGAAACCCTTATGCACTACAAGACATATTGTCAAAATGACTAGTTCGAAATTACTCCTAATCTTAACTGATAACTACAACGCTTATTTAAAAATGTATCGCTCCCGAACATGTGTTGATTGGTTCTTGACCTTTACAGTTGAAAAAAATACTACGATTTACAGTTATTATAGTTATGTAATTTTTAAAGACTTCAATATATGCTTACTTTTGAATTTATAAACAATATATATTTAAATCCTACACTGTAAGTCTGGTTGTCAGTGTAGCCTGTGTCGCAGACATAATCTATTGCCGGTTAGTAACATCTGCAAAGCCGTGCCAATATTCTGGGCTGCCAATCACAATGTGTTTCGATATTCCATTCAACCTGATTGGCACACTGATAATGGTATTTTTAAGAGGCCAATCATAGCACATATGCAAGTGCTAGTTCACAGGTGGGCCACAGGGTGCCCAGAAGCAGGATTTCAGTGCTGTCTCACAGGGGGACTTAACCAGAAGTTTAGTTCTGTCTGTGGCACAGGCTAGTCCTCTGGGCATTAATGTTTAAATTATGTATTTTATGTTGCTTAGCTGGGAAGACAAAAATAGATGACAGAAGAGCCCAAACAAGAGAATATCAAGAAGGATTAAAAAGTATATCTACCACACAACTGATAAAGAGAGGTGAAAGTCCATGAGGACAGAAATGTTGTTACAGAGCCATAAAACATTAATGTTAAGTACAACTCACTGTCAAATAAGTTAAAAGGAAGGAAGAATGCTGACATTTCGAGGAATACACTTTGCTGGTTTATGGAAAATCTGCAGCAACAGGAGACACTGAAATCATGTTGAGCTGCTTCAGGATGTCAATTCTGTTTAGATGGAATCCTCTGACAGTGTCTAGGCCAGTGTACAGTAGTGTGCTTCGAAGCTGGTCCTTGGTAAGACATTTCTTGACTTTACATGCCAACTCTCTTTCAAGGACCTCAAGGCTAAGTGTCTGTTTCCCTGACATTTACTTTCTTGTCAGGGATCAGCAAATTTTAACTAGACGACTGTGTTAACTGTAGTTTTTTTTGTAAGACTTAAAAAACTTCACAGGAAAGACTGAAACTAATGATCTTGCACTAAGCAGCTTTGAAGAAATCAAGGTTTCTGGGGGGGGGGGGGGAGGCTGTGCTGCACATATTTCCCTTGGAGATACGAAGGCAAACACCCTAGATGCAACTATAGGAAACCAAACTAACCTTGAATTTAATAGAGAGTATTCACTCACTTGGTCTCTGTTTCATTGTTTTGGGACACCAATATGGCCACCGTGACATCATGTGAATGCTCTCTATACTTCAGTCAGTTTCTAAAGTTTATTTTCCATCCCTAAGCATTCTGTTCCTCCTGTGGAAAGGAGTTGGTGGTTGTGTTATGACAACTTCATCCCTTAGTGTTCTTCATCCCTCAATTAATCAGTCAGAGTAAAGGATGGTTAATATGATCCTGATTAGGAGAAGAAAGCTTTCTATTAAAGGCAACATGGTCTAGAAGACCAAATGTAAATCCCTATCTGACCCCATTGACATGGAGAAACAAAAAAGGGATAGGAAGCATAGTGATGTGCTGTATTAAGCTCAACAAGGATACAGGAAAAATCCACAACTGAGAAACTGGTTTTTAAGAACCTGTCAGGCTAAAATTTTCCAGTTAGGCTGTCTTTATAAAAGAGCACTCAAATTTGAAACAGGTTATTAATCATAACCATTACAATTTCCTCAAATTTGATTGGTGCATTAACTGCTTTATTTTTCTTTAATCATTGTGTATAGTTGCCTGTAATCGGACAGTTATGTTAGCCAATCATATTAAATGCACTCAGTTAAATCCACCAATCGCAGAAGTTATCATGATAACCATAGCAACAATCACTTACCCAAACAAACTGGGGATTAATCCAAAATGGATGAATATGCAACATTTAGGCAGTGTCTCCACCAGTGATATTTTCCCTTACTTTGGACATTTGGTATGAACAAACACTCTTTCACCAAAAAGGAATGCATCTATTTTCTTGGAAATTGTAACGGTTATAATTATTAATTGGTAACAGGACTCTGTGTCATCCAATTCAATCTGTAATCATACTCACGATTAAACAAATCTGACTCCTGCTTCGCGGTTTTCCAAGTTTGTAACACTTGTATGATTACAGACTGAATTGGACTCCCCTCAGTCCTATTACCATTATTTGTAAAATCTCTTAGAAAAAGCTTCTGCACAGTGTACACTTGGGAAAGTAAGATAAATCAACATTCAGGGTCCTCTTTTGAGACATAGGTGTCTAATAATATTTATTATTACTCGGACTGCAATGTGATGGCGTACAGGTTTTACATATACTAAGGAAAGAGCTGAATGCCACTAAATACTTTTAGCTCAAAGCTACAAAGGAATTTTTTTTTTCCAGAAAATAAGTACCTATTTGAGACTGAACCTAAATAGCCTAAATCTGTGCTAATTAGTTTTTCTTTAAGAACCTGACTTGTTTAGGCTTACTTGGGAAAATACAGGTTCTTGGTTGCAGGTTTTTACTAGTAATTAAATTTGATGGAAAAAAAGATTATCGAAAATTAACATAGCCAGATGAGCTTATTTACAACTCCATTTTTCAGACCTGCAATTTATTTAAGGCTGTCTTTTAAAGGAACCACAAGAACAGCATATACTTTTATTTTCAGCTTTAATAAATTCCAGACTATTTTAATGATCTGGGGCCAGTTGCTCGAAGCCTGGTTAGCACTAACCGTTGGTTAAGAGGTATCAAAATGTATAGGTTTCCATGGTATTTAACACTGGTTAGCACTAACCATGCTTCGAGCAACCCGGGCCTGGTTAGAAAATCCTCGTAACAGATGGAATAGCAAAATGTGAATTAATAAATCCTTTGATCAAACTGTCTTCTGCTTTTCTCTTGCCAAACCATCTTTCCCTACAGAGGAGCAAAGGTTGTAGCAAATCAAAAAAATAAAACAAAGACAAGAGGCTACACCTGAAACCCCTCTTTACTGTTACTTTAACACCCAGGGAGAAGGTTATGGTACTTCTATTCAGGTATGTGCCATGGAATAGGGAGTGGGTTTTGAGATGATCAGTCTTTATCCTACACTACTTGGCTTGGCTTTCTGATCCTTTGGTAGGGTTCCTTTGTAAAATTATACTAGCTCACCGTCAGTAGATAACCTTCAGGGGTTTCAAAAATATGTGTTAAAGTAGGCAGCCGAATCTGGAGGCTGGGGGCACTGGAATTGCTGGCAACATACAATCAAGTAGCCGATGGAACTCCGGTGGTCACTGGCTTGTTTTGAAACCACTGAAACATCTGGTAAAAACTGAAGATACATTGATGGGATCAAGATATGAACTTGAGCCGAGAGCTACTGAACAATAAAAAAAACACTCTTTTTATGCAAATCAAGCTGTTTGAAGATTGAAATAGGAGTGTAAACGCTTTTTGACAGAAAAAAGATGTTTATAATTATCTACATTTACCCAATATTTCCTAGACCTTCACTTGTTGGGGGATTGTGTGTTAAAAAAATTGAACATTGCATTGAAAGCCTGTTGTCAAGGGTACAACTAAGAAGAGATGGTATATATTTGACTGTATTTTTCAGTAGATACTGGAAAAGAATCAAAAATGCATTGTGAATCTAAGCACTAAGATTTTGAGCCAAATACAGGATCAAAGGACGTTAGTCAATAACAAGGAATGTGGATATTTTTTTGGAAAAAGGAAATAAATACAGCTTGAATATCTCAGGGCTGGTTTGCACATTTCTAAAATTCATACATGTAATTTATTGAAAATATTTTGATGTTTCTTTTTTTTAGAACAATAATAATATCATTGATCAATCAAATAAAGTAGGTGAATAAAATTTCAGTATTTCCTTTAACACTAGAAGAAAAACTGTTGTATACATACTAATTATACACAGCTGTATATCATTATTATTATGGTTCAATTTTATCCCTGGATAATTTTAGTTTCCTTCGTGTCATACTCATTATCATACATTTTCATACCCAAAAACACAGGAAAAAATTTAAATTGAAGTATAAACCAAAAAATAAAAATACTGTCCATGTATGGCCAAAACAAAAAAAATGATCACTGGCTCACTCAAAGCTGCACTGGGTGACTGTTTGTCCTAAGAAGGTTTGAACTCTCTGTTGGATACTCCCTTTTGCCCCACCAGCTACAGGTACATACCCCTCCCCCTCAGGCATGCCATTCAACATTGTAATAAAAGAAGACCACTGTCAACCTTATTAAAAAGTTACAGAGTAAAAAACATTGTTATTAGGAAACAGAAAAACCATTCTACTGAAGTGAATTATTGAAGTAACCTTCGAATTTTGGTTCCATTGCTTACATGTATTGTTTCTAGTAACAAAAAGTGGAAGTCTTAAGATGAAATTTTCATATTACAGAACCAAAAAAAACCTTCCTTTTTCCAGGGAGGCCATTTTCTCCCAACAACTCCCTACCAGGTAGAAATTTCATTCAAGTTTCATATAAAATACTTTTTGTTTGTTCTGGCCATGAAGACCCCCTCTCCTTACAACTTTTAAGGATCCTAGAATCAAATAATGCAAATATCCCTTATGCACAACTGTCTTACAATATGGATTTTTAAGGTGCGGCAAGGGAAAATTGGCAAAAAATACACTTCCAGTCCTTCACATGTAATTGAACTGTCTATCCCCTACCACACAGAGAGAAAATAACTGTCAATGCAATTTTGCTTATCTGTGCAAATTAAGTTTGCTGTCATTAAGTTTCACAATCCCCCATAAGCAACAATGCACTCTTGTCATACAGTGTAGCTGTGCTGTTACCACCCCTGAAATCCCCTAAGCAAAAACCTTGCGTGCCTCCCTCTAAAACAATAAATTATGATCACAGCAATTGCAGGCATGTGGTATCTTTCTGGTATACTATCGTACTCAAAAAAGGCTACTAGTAATAATAATTGATCAACAAGATTATTGTTTTTGTTATAATATTGTTCTTCTTGGTGTAGGCCCTCTTAATAGAGAGATTAAGATTCACGTTTACGCCAAACGGCAAACGTGAATTTGTACCACGTGACCAAGTTTTCCCCTTATTTTTCGTTTACTGTTTATTGCTTCTACACAAAAATAAGTGGTTTTATACCAGTTTTATCCAAAGGAATCGTTCTGGACTGTTTTTATCTGCTTATTTTCTATTCTGAGAAATTCTCAACTGACGTTTGCCGTTTGCCGTGTGCCGTAAACGTGAATCTTAATCTCTCTACTATCTCCACCTCTCCTGGGGCACCACCTCCCAAAGCAAACGGTCTATTCTCTGTCACATTTTTTCTATTTTATGTGTTTCTTACACAATAAAATACAGTTTTAGAGAACCAGTAGAAAGTGCTGTGAGAAAAAGGGTAGTTCTTTCGGATGTTTTACTGCCCTTTTCTAATAGTAACCACCTGTTCTTTAAGAATTCCCCTGTCATCAATCATTTAAAAAAAATATCTAATTCTCTTATAAACTATTAAAAGCTCACGCTCTAACATTGAATAACTCTAATATTTCGCTACTCTACGCTCCTTGTAATTCTCTCACGTACACTAAAAGAAAAATCAGCAAACCTACTAACCTTATCTATGCGACATCATGCCAGAGGGTCTTCGAACAGCAGAAGACTGAGCCCTTGCAGCAACTTTACGTCGAGTTATAAAGCCTTCCAGCTGTTAACACTTTAAACTGTGACCATAAGCTTTTTCTCCACGGAATTTCGCTCAGGATAGGCAATTTTGATTGATGACTTTGATGAATCAGAAGCCGCGAAAGCCAAACTCTTGAGTGACGCTCGATTACAAACAGCGAAAGACTCGCCATGACATTCCTCAAAACCATGCAGTTGAGTGGAAGTTTCTGCAACTTTACGGGGCGTGATCCAGCCTTCCAGCGGTGAACATTTTAAACTGTGGCCATTGGCGTTTTCCCCATTCTATTCCGCTTAGGAAATTATATTTTGATTGATGACTTCTCCAAATCATAGGCCGCAAAAGCCGCAAAACGTTAACGACACTCGTTTTGAAACATCGCAAGACTCGCCATGACATTCCTCGCAGCTGCATGATATTTATCGTTAAAATAATACTAAAACTTCTTTGTTTGGTCATGACATTTGCTTGAAAGGCCGGCTATATACCTTCTTAATATCCTCGGCATTCAAGATACATAATTCCGTTAGCCTGTGGGTAAACATAACGAGGAAACCAAATAGCATCGGGCGTCCCGGGCATCTTTGTGCTTCGCGCGAAAACAGAGCAGCAACTCTGCAACCGGATGTGATGTCATAAATCGGTGGATCATAGGTACACAATTAGGTACACGAAATTTCGCTAAGTCGTGGGCCCCCCCCTGGTCTACTCCAAATAAACCTCCCGCAAAAATAGCAACTTTTGCCTCTGGGAGACAGCGTACCAGCACAAAGGAACGAGGAAGAAGTGCAAGAAAACAAATCAAGCCGCCATAATTCAGTGACAGCGGTGGTGTCTAATGGACAAACCACATCGTAAGCCCTGACCGAAGTCGAAAACAAGCGACATTTCTAAGCAGAGTCCCAGTCCACTGCATCACACCTTTTTGCTCGGACGCGCTCGCCCAACCTTTATCCGCCCTGGTAGTAGTGTTAGCCGGAGTAGACGTCAAAGCGGTCTTTAGCGATCGAGAGGTTCAGCAAAGCAGTTTCCAATTTCGCCAGCTCTAATTTGGCCTTGGTGATCTCCAACTCCACTTTAAGGTTCTGGTTTTAAAGCCTCTCAAGTTCCAAGAGAGATTCAGTAGACGATGCGGGTGTTTCGGGGTGGTCTAATTTTCCCGCGATGCGGGTGTTTCGGGATGGTCTAATTTTCCCGCGAATTTTGCTGCGAGACGTTTTGACTTCTTAGGACGGGCACCGGGCCCAGCGCTTTCTGTAACCAGGGATGCTATATGCGCGGATAATTGGCCTTCGTCATAGATATAATCATCCTTGTTCAATTGACTGGCCATGATGAAGATAAACAAGGAGGTGCTGGATAAAGGAGGATAGCACCAAATTGACGAGGAAGAACCAGTTGCTCCCTCTTACGAGGAATCACAAGAATGACTCACTCGATACAAAAGTGCCTTTCTAAAAGGGGTTATTTGAATAAACTATCTGTTACGGAAGTTCTAAACATATGTTACAGTCAAGGCAGGTCAAGTGTACCCCCCAAGATTCTATTAATGAATTGATTATTCGAAAAATTAATCCGTTAGCCGTTCCCGTAACTGGTGTCAAATTCAAATTGGCATTTCTGCATGCGTAATGAGCAGTGAATATTTTACGAGATCTCTCTGTATTTGGTCAGATTGAAAATCTTTGAATGCATTAAATTTCTTGGAAGTAATTTACATCAAATTCAGGGAAATTGAGCTGGTAGAAATTTCGTAACTGCCTCGCGTGAGAATTCGCCGCTCATTACGCATGCAAGAATGCAGAGATGACAAATCAGCATTCCTGCATGCGTAATGAGCAGTGAATACTTTACAGTCAACTCAAGTCAAGCGTACCCCCCAAAATTACATTAATGAATTTATTATTCGAAAGTTGAATCCGTTGGTAGTTGTAGATTTCTGAAATTATGGGATTTGTCAGGATATTCTGAAAGAACAATGTCCAAGAGGCCTACTTGCCAAAAATGAGCATTTGGGGGCAAATTGTCTCTGAGATCGTAGCCCAGTTATACTCAGAAAACTCCATACAAACCCTTCTAATTTTTTTTTGGGTCGACCCCAAAAAAATTTAGAAGGGTTTGTATGGAGTTTTGTAAGCATAACTGGGCTACGATCTCAGAGACAATTTGCCCCCAAATGCTCATTTTTGGCAAGTAGGCCTCTTGGACATTGTTCTTTCAGAATATCCTGACAAATCCCATAATTTCAGAAATTTCATTTTTATGACGTCACACTTTAGTACTCTGTTGGCTAGGAGCTCCTCGCAAAACGACCGCGTGGAAAGTTTATGACGAAAGAAGGAGAAAGCGAAAGGTCTTTCTTAAATTGATTCGGATTCATCCGCTAAATCGCACGGTAAGGTTGTACAGCCCATACTACTGCGTACTAGGATCTGTCCCGGATCTGTTTAATACGAGGCAATGCAATTGTGGAGGTATAAAAGAAAATTGGTTTTCGTAACATTGTTGATAGTAACAGTTGTCTATGTGGGCTTCATTGTCCACAAACGTGATAAACCCAGAAGAGGCAGTGAGGTACCGATCTTTCCTCCTTTGATTTCGCATCAGAGAGCTGGATCTTTGAATGTAGACATTTGGGAGGACATTTGCGGACACAAGATGCAATCACTAAAACATTTTCCACTTTTTCCGCATTGGCCATCGACACGGTTACGAACGTCAGATCTGCAACTCCATTTTCGGCCAGAATTCGAAAATTTTGGACTTCGAATATTTGGATATCTGTCCCCCATTGAATCCGGGCTTTACAGTTTTCATGTAGATACAAGTGAGACCTCCGAATTGTGGTTAAGTCCAGATTCAAAGCCAGAAAACAGCGTATTAATCGCAAATACAACTGCCGGGATAGCATCAGAATTAGACAGCAACAGAAATGGGATCTCGCTTCTTGCAGGAAAACATTATTTCTTGGAAGTTTTACTGAAGCATGGGAAATATGAAAAAGGGAAGCTTCATCGCTTGGAAGTCAAATGGAAATTATTTCCTGGAAGAGGAAACGACATGAGGAAAATTCCCCCTGATGTGTTTGTTCATGATAGGTTTGGTCAACTTGATGGAAAAACAAATGCCGTTCTTCCTATGCACACAAAACGCCCGGATCCTAGCTTTGCAACAGATAATCTACAGCACCGTTCAGAGATGTATCTCCTTCCTTTCATTAGTGAAAGTGATTCTAAAGATCTTTTTCCTCCATGTGACTACAATCCTTCATACTTGATGAAAGGACCTTTAAAGAGGTACGGGGCCATTTGGGAGATGCACTATACGTCCATTTATCCTTTTGACTACAGTGATGTTCTTGACAAGGAGAAAGATTTTGTTTCTTTTGGCAATGACAAGTTGGATGAAGTTATCGCAGAAGCAGTTGCCTCCCAAGTCTGGATACAGCTCAAGAAAAAACAACCAGGGTAATTATGTGTGCTGGTGTATTTCAGTGTTGAGGGACTTAATGATTTCTACCCAACTTTCAAGCTCTCCATTACAGTCGAGGGTTGTCCAATACTCACAAATAGACTCCATTGGTGTTAGTGGTGATAAGAAGGGTCTCCACTGGTACCAATGGTACGATTGGTACCAATAAAAAAGCATCCTATTCCGATGGTTCTATTGGTGAATATGCATCTCATTAAGGACAGTTAGATTATTTTCTCATATGGTCTACCTGGGTACAGGGCAATTCCAATGGTCCATTGGTACCAATGGTACGATTGGTACCAATGGAAAAGCACGCTATTCCAATGGTTCTATTAGTGAATATGCATCTCATTAAGGAGACTTAGATTATTTTCTCATGTGGTCTAGCTGGGTACAGGGCAATTCCAATGGTCCATTGGTACCAATGGTACGATTGGTACCAATAGAAAAGCACCCTATTCCAATGGTTCTGTTGGTGAATATGCATCTCATTAAGGAGACTTAGATTATTTTCTCATGTGGTCTAGCTGGGTACAGGGCAATTCCTATGGTCCATTGGTACCAATGGTACGATTGGTACCAATAGAAAAGCACCCTATTCCAATGGTTCTATTGGTGAATATGCATCTCATTAAGGGGACTTAGATTATTTTCTCATGTGGTCTAGCTGCGTACAGGGCAATTCCAATGGTCCATTGGTACCAATGGCACGATTGGTACCAATAGAAATGCACCCTACTCCAATGGTTCTATCAGTGAATATGCATCTCATTAAGGGGACTTAGATTATTTTCTCGTGTGGTCTGGCTGGGTACAGGGCAATTCCAATGGTCCATTGGTACTAATGGTACGATTGGTACCAATAAAAAAGCATCCTATTCCGATGGTTCTATTGGTGAATATGCATCTCATTAAGGACAGTTAGATTATTTTCTCATATGGTCTACCTGGGTACAGGGCAATTCCAATGGTCCATTGGTACCAATGGTACGATTGGTACCAATGGAAAAGCACGCTATTCCAATGGTTCTATTAGTGAATATGCATCTCATTAAGGAGACTTAGATTATTTTCTCATGTGGTCTAGCTGGGTACAGGGCAATTCCAATGGTCCATTGGTACCAATGGTACGATTGGTACCAATAGAAAAGCACCCTATTCCAATGGTTCTGTTGGTGAATATGCATCTCATTAAGGAGACTTAGATTATTTTCTCATGTGGTCTAGCTGGGTACAGGGCAATTCCTATGGTCCATTGGTACCAATGGTACGATTGGTACCAATAGAAAAGCACCCTATTCCAATGGTTCTATTGGTGAATATGCATCTCATTAAGGGGACTTAGATTATTTTCTCATGTGGTCTAGCTGCGTACAGGGCAATTCCAATGGTCCATTGGTACCAATGGCACGATTGGTACCAATAGAAATGCACCCTACTCCAATGGTTCTATCAGTGAATATGCATCTCATTAAGGGGACTTAGATTATTTTCTCGTGTGGTCTGGCTGGGTACAGGGCAATTCCAATGGTCCATTGGTACTAATGGTACGATTGGTACCAATGGAAAAGCACCCTATTCCAATGGTTCTATTGGTGAATATGCATCTCATTAAGGGGACTTAGATTATTTTCTCATGTGGTCTAGCTGGGTACAGGGCAATTCCTATGGTCCATTGGTACCAATGGTACGATTGGTACCAATAGAAAAGCACCCTATTCCAATGGTTCTATTGGTGAATATGCGTCTCATTAAGGGGACTTAGATTATTTTCTCATGTGGTCTAGCTGCGTACAGGGCAATTCCAATGGTCCATTGGTACCGATGGCACGATTGGTACCAATAGAAAAGCACCCTACTCCAATGGTTCTATCGGTGAATATGCATCTCATTAAGGAGACTTAGATTATTTTCTCGTGTGGTCTGGCTGGGTACAGGGCAATTCCAATGGTCCATTGGTACTAATGGTACGATTGGTACCAATGGAAAAGCACCCTATTCCAATGGTTCTATTGGTGAATATGCATCTCATTAAGGGGACTTACATTATTTTCTCATGTGGTCTAGCTGGGTACAGGGCAATTCCAATGGTCCATTGGTACCAATGGTACGATTGGTACCAATAGAGAAGCACCCTATTCCAATGGTTCTCTTGGTGAATATGCATCTCATTAAGAGAGTTAGATTATTTTCTCATGTGGTCTGGCTGGGTAAAGGGCAATTCCAATGGTCCATTGGTACGAATGGAACGATTGGTACCAATAGAAAATGATGTCATTCCAGTGGTTCTATTGGTGAATATGCATCCATTAAAAAATAAAAATCTCCATCGATTCATATGTTTATGGGTGATAAGGAGACATTCAAACTTCTGCTGTTTTCCACGGCGACGGGTGCAATCCTGAAATCATCAGTAGATGGATTCTTCTAGCTCAGTCCTGGGCCTCATCGCAAGCTACAGCCGAGAAAAGAGCACGGCAAATAGAATTTGTCAACGACAACGTTGACATTAAATACGTCAATGGTTTCACTACGACCTTGATTATGGCAAACTGTTGTACCTCAATGGGTTACCACGACAAACCCCACGTCAACAGTCAAAAGTGACTTCAGTCACTTTAATATAAAAGGGCTGTTTTAGGAGCCACCAAATACAATACAAAGTCATAACCAACAGCATGATATAACCACCCTTTTCGGAAACTCTTCATTGAAAACTTGTTTTGGTTTAAACGCTTCCATGTAGATAATGAAATTGCGCTAAGAAATTTCAGAAGTTAATTTCACAGTGAGTTGAGTACAGTTGTTAAAACCTGTTGCCTCAATACCACTTTGCTAGTTTCGCGCCTTTCCGCGTTGTTTCGGATTCTTTTAAACAAGTAAGAATTACCAAAAAATATTGCTTGCGTACAGGAAAGAAGACATTCATATGTCATGTTGTTGTTTGCTCGTGAATCACAATAAACAGAACGAACACGACAGTGACGCGTTACCTTTCAATTTTAATGTTTGTACGATGTTTGTTATACTCACAGCACCTTGAGATATTATTAGCGCTAGATATAAAGGGCGCCCTCGCTTTGTAACTATTAGCGCGTTTCTACTTTGTGTGAAAGCGAACTTGTTTTGCGTGGTTAGCCTATAGGACGAGGAATATTCATAAGAATTATGGCGCGTTTTTAATTGGTGTAACAGCGAACTTGTTTTGCGTG
Organism: Porites lutea; assembly: GCF_958299795.1. NCBI lineage: Eukaryota > Metazoa > Cnidaria > Anthozoa > Scleractinia > Poritidae > Porites > Porites lutea. Next base: position 12,580,159 of record NC_133211.1, read on the forward strand.
GTTGGCTTATAGAACGAGGAATATTCATAATAATTATTAGTACGTTTTTACTTGGTGTAAAAGCGAACTTGTTTTGCATGGTTGGCTTATAGAACGAGGAATATTCATATAAGAACTATAGTGCGCTTTTACGTGGTGTAAAAGCGAACTTGTTTTAACCTGTTTTGTGTGGTTGGCTTATAGAACGAGGAATATTCATAATAATTATTAGCGCGTATTTACTTGGTGTAAAAGCGAACTTGTTTTGCATAGTTGGCTTAAAGAACGAGGAACGTTCATAATAATTACTAGCGCGTTTTTACTTGGTGTAAAAGTGAACTTGTTTTGCACCAATAGAACTATTGGAACGGCATCATTTTCCATTGGTACCAATCGTACCATTGGTACCAATGGACCATTGGAATTGCCCTGTACCCAGCCAGGTCACATGGGAAAATAATCTAAGTCCCCTTAATGAGATGCATATTCACCAATAGAACCATTGGAATAGGGTGCTTTTCCATTGGTACCAATCGTACCATTGGTACCAATGGACCATTGGAATTGCCCTGTACCCAACCAGGTCACAAGGGAAAATAATCTAAGTCCCCTAAATGAGATGCATATTCACCAACAGAACCATTGGAATAGGGTGCTTTTCCATTGGTACCAATCGTACCATTGGTACCAATGGACCATTGGAATTGCCCTGTACCCAACCAGGTCACAAGGGAAAATAATCTAAGTCTCCTTAATGAGATGCATATTCACCAATAGAACCATTGGAATAGGGTGCTTTTCTATTGGTACCAATCGTACCATTGGTTCCAATGGACCATTGGAATTGCCCTGTACCCAACCAGGTCACATGGGAAAATAATCTAAGTCCCCTAAATGAGATGCATATTCACCAATAGAACCATTGGAATAGGGTGCTTTTCTATTGGTACCATTGGTACCAATGGACCATCAGTTTGACGAATCGTATCCGTTTGTGTATATTGGACATGTGTGTTACAGTCTGGTTTCAACTGTTGGGGCTCATGGCTGGCTTGCAGGGATTACTTTTTGACAAGTACACTTTGAGTAACTTTGGGGAAATTTAAGACATTCCCAAATGCAAATCTAAGAATTTCCTTGGTGGTTGGGATTGTTTATCCATGTGAACGTCCTGAAAATGACTGGTATGGAATGGGGTTGGGAAGATTTGGGTCTGAAATAGAATAAGCATTCAAAGAAGTGTGTTGCACATTGCAACCAGGGCTCAAAAAAAGTGCTGTCTGGTAGTCTGGAAAAAGTAGCTTTTCTTGTTGGGCAAGTTACTGTTAACCCTTTAAGCCTTAGGAGTGATCAGTATCAAATTTCTCCTTGTAATGTCAATGCTTTGTAAAACAGAGTGGTCGTGAGAATTACAGACATGATCACACATGATGAATTTTCTTGATATTTTATTAACTTCTCCCCACTACTTCTGCAGGAAATGAATAGGGCAACAAATGAGAATTCAAACTTTGATCTTAGGGTTTAAAAGGTTAAAGCTTACTTGCCCAAAGGGTAAGGGTCTAGGCAAGTCAACCTCTAAGGAACACATAAACTAAGAGGAGCAAGAAGTGGCCTCAGGTGAGCAAAACGTGAGAGTTTTTTTTGTGTTTCTTGCGAGCCCTTAATCTCATACCCAGATCTCACTCTGTCTTACGCTGAAAAGTGGCTGCGGAAGATCTGGGTACGAGATTAGCGAGCCCTATCACCCTTCTGGGAAAAATCCCTGAGGGTGCGAGAGTCACTTTGACAATAATCAGATTTTTTCCTCTTCAATCTAGGAAATACTCTTTTGTGCAAATCCTAAATGTGGAGGAAAATCGTGACCCAGGAACGGGATACAGGTACTTGGTGGAAATGGAACTCAAAGAAATTTTGAGTGGAAAATCTGTGAGATTCTCAGAATATGTATACAGAACTTGGGGTGCACAAGCCCTCTGCACCCCTGTGGGCGTGACATGGAACAAAAGTGCTGTTGTCAACATTTTGCTTACTACTGGAAATAACCAGGGACGCTGGATTCTTCACTTCCTTGAAAACATGGCAAGAATTTACCATAGAACTAAAGATGCCAATTTTAATGTAGTTATCGTCAATTTTGACAGCAAAGACATTGATATTGATAATGCCTTGAAGAAGGCGGTAATTCCATCTTATCAATATACTAATACAAAGGGGGATTTTTCAAGGGCCTTGGGGCTACAGAAAGCTGCTGAAATGGTCATAGATCCGAATTCAATTCTTTTTGCTATCGACCTTCATCTTGATATCCCTTATCATTTCCTGGATGATGTTAGAAAGGTTAGTGAAGCCTAGTTGTTCTGGCCATTCCATATTACTGTGTAGATTATATAAGAAAGGTTGGTCAGCAGTGCTTGATGTTATTATCGGTGCATTTGAAAACTTTTAGTTGAATTTGCACTATAGAAATGAAAAGAAAAAAAATATAATAATTATTATTAACTGGGCTTGCTGCAGGCTGGTCCAGTTCATAAAACACCTCTGATTTTAAAAACGTCTCTCAAGCTGTCATTGGCTTTTTTTTTCAGTGCCTTTTTCAAAAGATGGTAGGATGGGTCACTCTTGAGGTTTTTCTTCCCCCGACGTTGAAGTTTAAACCCTTTAAAATATGACGTCCAATGTCTCTTTTTATCTTATTGTGATTCTTGCTCTGCGTGAATGTCCTGGGAAATGTGCTCATTGTAGATCACATCGTTGAAATAAATATTTAACAATTATTCCTCGAGCCCAAATGGGCTCTGAGTCAATAGCCCATTTCACCTTTGGCCTCATGGGCTATTGACTCAGAGGCCATGAGGGCGAGAGGAATAATAAATTATTGTTTTAGTAAAATCCAACTAGTTAGTAAAAAATAACAAGAATAAAAAAAATTTAGCTAGTTAAAGCTAGACTTTAATCCTTTTTCATGTGCTGCCTTTTTTGCCACCAAAAAGCCCACGCTTTTTGCTACTAGTGGGTTGTAACACATAGCCTAGTAGTAGCTCAACCAATCAGAACGCAGCATTGATAATAGACCACTAGTTGGATTTTACTAAATATATATATATATTCACTAGGACAGTAAGAAAGGCTTTAAACCCAATATCAGACAAAAACAAAACTTAAATTTAATTTGCTTTGTTAGTGTTAAGAACCAGAATTGAGAAATGTACTTCTTGTTAATAGTGTTTTATGACGCGTAGAATTAGCGACAATAATTTGTGGAATTTCCGGTTAGGTCAAATTAGTCACGTTATACTGTCACACTATATTTTGGCGGGCAGCGGGATTAGGGGAGGGGTGCATGAAAATAATTCTTATTGTTTCCTGCTCAGAATGGCTAACTTGCTTATTTTTATTCATAATGGTGGAATTTGAAAAGTTACTATACAGCCCCGACTTAAAAATGGTACATATTTTCCTTGTTACGAAAGTCTTCCAAAAGGATACAATGTTCAAAAATGAGTTATGTTCAACTCTCTAGAGCAGGCCCTTGCCCACCCTTGCACCAATCCCTGTGTGGAGTTTTTACTCTAGGCTTTTGCCAGAGGAAGTTTCCAATGGGCTGGACCATAGTAGGGGTGCATGTGGGTGGGTGTGTGTGTGTCCCATTTGAAGTTTGCTTAAAATCCAAATCCCGACTTTAAAAATGCGCTGGCAATTATAATTCCCTGTGACTTGAATTCCATTTACCCAGTCCAAGAAAAGACAATTCCCAGCCCCCAGTCGACCCCTTCTGGGTCCTCCTAGGAAGAAATAGTTAAGGTCATTGAATTTATCCTGAGCACATAATCTAACTTTTGCTATTTGTCCTTACACCCTCTTTCAGCACTCTGTTCAACACAAGATGGCCTACAGCCCTGTTCTGGTTCGCTTAGCTTGTGGCACAACATCTACTGAACCCTTCGGCTACTGGGACTTTAATGGGTTTGGAATGATGGTTTTGTACAAGAGTGACTGGGATAAAATTGGAGGAATGAACATCAAGGAATTTAAGGATAAGTGGGGTGGGGAGGACTGGGAATTTGTCGATCGCTTGTTGGAAGCTGGAATGGAGGTTGAAAGGCTCAAAATGTTGCATTTTTTTCACCATTTCCATTCAACAAAAGGCATGTGGAATCGAAGGAACAAACAAACAAATCCTAAAAGTAACTCAAACACATATTGGTATGAATAGCTGTCATAAATATTGGTCAGTGTGGGTAAAGTGAAACTTTGCTTTTGTTAAAATTGCACTGCACACATCCCATACAGTGGAACCTCAATATAACAAAGGGCCAAGGAACTGGGAAAATGTGTTTGCTATAATGAGAGGTTTCATTATATCAAAGTCTTCTTCCATATATTTTACTTTTTTCGAGGGAGAAGAACTTCATTTGTTATAGTGAGGACTTCATGACACAGAGGTTATTAAATCAAGGTTGCTTTTTATTTTGAGGTTTCACCATAAAGCACAAAATTTCTTCAAAAGAAACAGGGCAAGAAAGTATCAGGAGCATGCTGAGCATTACCTTTATTAAGTCAACCACATGGTTCAATATTATTATTGCCTTTGACAAATGCATACTTCTAATATAAAAATATTTGGAGAAATTAATATTATACTTATTAAATCACTTTAAGTAGGAAATCTGTGTACCAGCAGGTCTACTGCTACAAATAGAGACTAGAGTGAAACCGCAATTAAGCGGACACCCTCTATTAAGTGGACAGTAAGCTGGGTCCAGAAATTAATGTCTTATATTTCCCTTTTTTATGAACCCCTATTCAGCGGACACCTCCATTAAGCGGACGAGGACACTGAAATAAACAGTATTTGGCTAATTTCTATTGTTAATAACCTCTATTAAGTGGATACCGGAATAAATTGACAATAGTAGTATTACATTATGTCCTTGAAATACGTACTGTAGTCGATTAATAAAGATAAATCAATACATTTAGCTGTCAATAAACTGTAGATTAGACCAAAAGTCTTGCACAAAGTACAGTAGAGCTTCCTTGTCTTCCTTAACAACGTGGAACTTTATCACAGTACAGAGAAACCGTTATAAGTTAATCGTTAACAAACATTGTGCAATTTTTACAAACCTCTATGAAGCGGACACTTGAGAAGGTCCTAATGGTGTCCACTTAATAGAGGTTTCAAAACAGTTATTTTAATCAAATCAAGGGCTAAAAACAGTTTTTACAAGAAAAAGTAAGGTCTGAGTTTTGTAACATTTAAATCTCTGGAAAAGTTGTTTAATTTATGTATAGTTCGACCAATCTAATAAAACCTCTTCGTCAGTGCTTTCACTGTTTTTGATATCTTTCTGTGAAACTTACTCAACCGTGAACACCAGAAATATTTCTGGAATGTTATTGTGTTGCTAGGAGAAAGCCTGTCAGACGTATGAAATGTAAAGCACAAGCAGCAGCAGAAGTTTGTTGTTTTGGGGCTTGCTTGCATGTTCTGATCTTTTCTGTGATTCGGTTTTCATGGTTTTTGACAGTAACAAAACTGATATTAATTCTTAGAGAATTTGAAGTTTGGCTTCCATAAGGACTGAAAGAGCTTAGGGGTAGTTTTCCTCGTGTTTCACAAGCAAATAAAAGGCAATCGGAAGTAGACTTATAATAATATGATTTTAGTTTTTGAGGAAAAAGATATTTGTTTATGATAATCGCTATAATCATAGTTTGATAAAACCACCTGTTATAGTATTAATTTTAGATTCAGATATAAAGTTTAAGAATATCTGCTTGTCCAATACTTGTGGAACTTTCCAAATACCAAAGTACAGGTGGGGAGATCACACAGTAACCATTGCAGAATAACATCTAACATTACAGTTATGAGCCAGGAGCAGTCTAAATTTACAAAAAAAGAACAGGAAATAATAAAAGATATTACAGCGGTGATCATATTGGCGTGAACACCTAAAATATGTCTGGAATGTTTATTGTGATGTAACCAATCACAGACGAGATCATCACACCACAGAAACCACAGGCAACGAACGGTTTCCTTTCTGTCACGGAACAAATTATTTTCATTTTGTTTTAACATTCAGTCTTTTTACAAGTAAACAATTGCTTTTCCTTCCTATTTGTTTACAGTATTTGCTATAATAGCGAAGAATACAGGTTTGAGCGATTTTGAAGTAAATTACAAAGCCGATGTGCCGGGCCTACGCACGCGACGGTTTGGCGCGCGAGTTTTCAAACTTTTTGTAACGATCGAAATCGGTGGTTACGCCTGATCGTAGGGAGTAGATAGTAGTTCGAAGGTTCAATCGTTAGTTCACACAAATCGAATCCCCTTGTTCTACAAAAAAATATTAGCAAGGATTGTGCTATTAGAAACGAAAACATCACGATTGTTCATTTTTTATTGTCTTCATGTGATATGTCGTTACATGGAAAGCTGGTCGCCGTCGCGTCGCGTTGGCTTCTAACACTTTTCTTTCTAAAATCGAACGATGTACTGGATGCGGTCCTCGGCACTGATCTTGGGGAACAGCGGTGTTTTAAATTTTTAATAAGGCAGTTTGTATCCTTAAACAAAACGAAAATAATTTGTTCCATGACCGATCGGAAACCGTTCGTTGCCTGTGGTTTCTGTGGTGTGAAGATTTCCCCTGTGATTGGTTGCAACGTAAACATTCCAGACATATTTTAGGTGTTCACGCCAATATAATCACCGCTGTAATTAAGCTTTGTGTTTGAGGTTAGTTGTTGTTTGTCTCGCGTCAATCACCTTGCTATTGACTGCAACATTTTAACCTCATAATGCTGGGCCCAGTTGCTCGAAGCATGGTTAGCGTCAACCAGCGTTTAATACCTTGACAACGTATTGGTTTCGATACTGCTTAACCAATGGTTATAGCTAACCATGCTTTGAGCAACTCAGCCTTGGTCTTTATTTCCCTAACAGTCAACTGACTCCTTCACTGCTGGGTGCCAGAGACTCTTCATGCAAGGTTTCTGGTTTCAGTCAAGCCGCTCATGGCTTTGGCCTTCAGGTTGACCCCAAAACATCTCTACTACACTCAACTGCTGCATGTGGTACTCAGGGAAAGATTAGCTCCATGACTGATGAAGACCATAAAATGTTGCAATCAATAGTAAAGTAACTTTTGTGAGAGAAATCATAAATAAAACCCATCATGAACAATAGGGGGTCTCTTTCATCCCATTTTATTAACCCACCCCTGTACCCTAAAGGAGAAGGTGAAGAAAAAAATTGGGGTTAGAATGAAAGGCACATTGGGGAGTTGCCTCCCCTTCATTTCAATTTTGGAACTTCGAAACATTCAGTTATAATTTTAGCGCCACGAGGACCATACTTTATCTATCCACATTTCTTTTTTATGATGTTTACTTCTACAAAATTGCCGAGAAGAAAATATCAAGGATTTATCATCCCTTTTGAAATTGAGAATTGATACGACAAATGACGTCATTTGTGCCAAAAATGCTCGTTGATTCCGATCGACGTATATAGCACATAAAGAGTTCATATTTAGCCACATTGTAGCTTAAAATAATTACAGTGGCAAACCATAATTTATGAGGAAACGTTGCATGTTAACAGTAGCTCAAACAACGCAAAATATTTGAAATTTTATGGTGGGAAAGTCGAGTCTACAAGAAATGGCAACTTTGGCGATTATCCGGGAGATATAAGACTCTAATCTGGAGACCGGGAGATACGGTCCAAAATCTGGAGTCTCCCGGATTATCCGGGAGAGTTGATAGCACTGCGTTTAGGCGTGTATGAATACACGAAAACCAAGGGCCTCGATTCAGGGGAAGTTAGATCATTGCCAAAATGCCCACACGGATAGAAATGATCGCCGAAAATAAACTGCATGCTGCACCCTGACTCCACTTTGGTAATGACCCAACACTGTTCGGTGTAGCCTGCGAGCAAGCTCTCCTATTCGGGCGAGTGAAGCGAGTATCTCGAGAACGCGCGAGCGAGCGGCCTCTCGCTTGCGCGTTCTCGCGAGGCTCACTTCGCTTGGGTCTAGTTTGTGACTTTGAATGATTGACGTTGTCATATAACGTTAGCCAGAAGTAGCGATGATTGTAGCAATGCATAATTATTACGGTAGTTTCGAAAACGAAGCACTCGAAAACGAAGACCGAAGCACGAAGCACCCAAATCTCGAAAACGAAGCACCCAAAACTCGAAAACGAAGCACCCTAGATCCAAAACGAAGCACCCAAACTCGAAAACGAAGACCCCTAAATCTCGAAAACGAAGCACCCAAAACTCGAAAACGAAGCACCCTAGATCGAAAACGAAGCACCCAAAAATTCGACACCGGTCTGTCCTTCATAAACACGAGACCAATGCTAATACAGCAGGAATCAAGCACGATAACGAATCGAATGCAGTTCAAATATACTCAAGTTGTAAATGCATTTCCGCCGCTGCGTGGGAGGCCCGGTGGGAGGCCATGTTTTTGACGTGATCAGAAAACCGAGAACGCCCAAACTGTTTCTAGAATGTTACTGTATTGCCAGTAAAAGCCAGTTAAATTCGCAGGCTTGAGTCGATGATAGAGAGCTTTAGATTTTAAGACGAGTACGAGATTTTCTTAGTACTAAGTGGTGCTCGCGCGCGAACCAGCGTCATTTTGGCGGGAAAACGTGGTAGCCGTCGTCATTACGAGTCTTAACGATATCGAAGCGGCGAAAACAAGAGAACAAATGTTAGAAGTTTGATAATTTTGCAATCGGGAGGGGGCGTAACCTCTTGCATATCCAATATGTTAGACTGCAAAACAATCGGTTTTTTTCTCAAAATCAGTAAAGAAGTCGGTGAAGCGTGGCGTAAGAGTAATACGCGCGAGCCTCACACTCCGTTTTTAGCCTCGTTTCAGACCTTTTGTGTTACTGCTCACGCGTACTTGAATACGCCAAAATCTGCTGACGGACAGTTTTGAAGTCTACATAAACATGTTTATTATATATGTACTGAGATTTACTGCAAAATGAATATGTCAAATAAAAATGATGCGTTGCAGAGTACACGCAATCTGATTGGTTGTACGATTTTTCTCACTAGTGAAAAATACCGTATGACCAATCACAACCCGCAGACGAAAGTTTTCACTAGTGACAAAAATCGTATCGATTTTCCCGCCTTTCACTGACGGCGTCACTAGGCAAAAGGAAAACCATGGCGTCTTCTTCGAGCAATTCAAGGTTTGCAGATATAACTTCAGTAGAGGAATTTATTGAAGGACAAGAAAACGAAAACACCAGGAAGAAAACTGAACAGAATGTTGCTTTGCTTAAGGAGTTTTTGAGGCTAAAAGATGAGTCAAGGCCTGTAGAAGAAATTCCCCCACACGAACTGAGTTCATTCATCAGCGAATTTATCATAACAGTAAGAAAGAAAGAAAACAACGAAGATTACGAACCCACTTCCTTGCGTGCTATGATGGCCAGTTTTGAACGGTATTTAAAGAAGAAGAATTACGGCTACAGCATTATGAGAGACGTCGAGTTTGAAAAAGCACGAACGGCATTAAAATCAAAACAAAGAGATCTCAAGAAGAAAGGCAAAGGCGATAAACCAAACGCTTCAGTTCCCCTCACAGAAGACGACATAAAACTACTGTATGACAAAGGATTGTTAGGAAAGTCAACTCCTGAGGCTCTACTGAATACAGTTTGGTTCAACAACACAGTCTATTTCGGTCTCCGTGGTTGTAAGGAACACAGAGACATGTGTTGGGGCGATGTGCAACTACGCCAAACTACAAATGGCGAGGAATTTTTAGAGTATACTGAGAGACAAACTAAGACTCGAACCGGAGAAAATCCCAGAGATGTCAGGCAAATAAAACCGAAAATGTTTTCGGTTCAGGGAAGTGAAAGAGATCCCGTCACTGTTTACAAATTCTACGCGGAGAAAAGACCGTCGGAAATGAACGACAACAACGCGCCATTTTATCTAGCAGTAAATAACTGTAAAAAACAAGATTCTTCTAAACCATGGTTTAAAAAGTCAGCCGTTGGCGTGAACAAGCTGAATTCGTTAATGAAAAAAATGGCAGAAAAAGCCGGGCTGGGGCCCAATGTAAAGAACCATAGCGGTCGCAAAACAATGATCCAAACTTTAACAAACAACGACATCCCAGCGACAGATATTATTCAACTGTCGGGACATAAAAATCTTCAAAGTGTGACAAATTATTCTGTAGTTTCTGAAAAACAGCAAGTAAAAATGTCTCGTACTTTAAGTGAACTGATGTCCGGGAATGTGCATAGCTTAGAGAAAACTAATTCATCTCAAGTTGGAGAATGCTCCACTGATCCTTCAGCTAGCTCGGCGGGTCGCTCGGCGGCAGATCATCACCAACAAGCGATGTCGCTTTTCACGGGCGCTGTTATTCATGGAGGTCAATTCAGCATTTCTATTAACAGCCTCAATCAATCCCCGAAGTTGGCAATCCAAGAAGTTGAGGTAAAGTCTTCTCCAAAGAGGTACAAAAGGCTAAAAGTACTGGACTCTGACTCTGATTAGAATGCATGCATTACTATAATTAGATTTACAAAACAGTCAACTTTTTCAAATTTTATATCTTAGTTACGGTTTTGAACGGCGATATTTAAAGCTGAAAATTTTCATTGTTATTTAAAGTTAAAGAATCGTTTAAAAGTAGACTTTGTTCCACTTTCTTCAGAGTCATTGAATAACTTTAATGTTGTAGGAAGTTTTGTACTTTCAGTTTGCTCGAATAAAATCATTCGCAACTCGTTGTGGTCTTTGTGTTGATTTCACCGCGCAATTGATAGTTGTTAACATTATTTTGTAATATCTCAGTACATATATAATAAACAAATTACCTCATGGTTGGTTCGCTTGTACGATTTTTATTCACTCGTTGTGAAGAATCGCAAACTCACTCGTTCGCTGCGCTCACTCGTTCGTTTTCGATTCTTCACAACTCGTGAATAAAAATCGTACGCACTCACCAACCATGAAGTAATCTCTATATGTGTACCGAAAAAATGCATATTAAGGTAAGATGTATCAAGTATAGCGAGACCAATAATAAAATTAATACAGTATATCCTATCTAGAAAAATTCAGTTAAACAGTTGGCAGGCTCTTATAAAACCTTGGGATGGATTTTGTGGACCTTTGGAGGTGTGGACGCATCCGCTGCCTCCACCTGATTCAGGTGCTTCGTTTTCGAGTTTTGGGGTCTTCGTTTTCGAGATTTGGGTGCTTCGTTTTCGATCTAGGGTGCTTCGTTTTCGAGATTTAGGGGTCTTCGTTTTCGATCGAGGGTGCTTCGTTTTCGAGTTTTGGGTGCTTCGTTTTCGAGATTTGGGTGCTTCGTTTTCGAGATTTGGGTGCTTCGTGCTTCGGTCTTCGTTTTCGAGTGCTTCGTTTTCGAAACTACCTATTTTCGTTTTCGAAACTACCAATTATTACCTCAACCTCTGATTTCTCGTTTTTCTGTACACCGTTCATATTGTAAGTTTTATTGAAAATGTTGTCCCGCCTGGACCTTCTTTTAATTTGGTTTTCAATTACCGTACGGGTGGTCTCGCTCAAGTTTTAACTCCCTTGCTATGCTTACAAAAACGTTAAAACATGAACAACAGATTTTGATCACGAGCAAATTCTTGCCTTGGCACGTCACAGAAATCGCCTCCACATCACGAGGCTCATTTGCATACAATGAAAGTTTACACCACTTGACCAACCAACCAACCAACCAACCGACCAACCGACCAACCCTGAGTGCTCCTTATAACCTCGTGAATAGATTCACGAGTTAAAAATGAATTGAAAATTTGTCCTGATAATGGCCTTAAGCATCCTTTCACCGACTAACTACATGAATTTATCCGAATGTAAAGTGCAGAATGGATTGATTTACAGGAAACCCTATATCTGCTTTCTGTTAAATTTCCAATTCTTGAAAAAAGTCGAACATGTTTAACTTCTGTAAATATATATGTTATCAAATATTTTTTTTTACATTAGGAAACAATGAAAGTAAGTCACACACTAATATTCTGAGGAGATCTGAAATGCAGATGTTCTTTTTGAATAATAGATTCGAAATGGAAGGCAAGCAATACAGCTGTGTTTATGTCTAAGGCTACTACATGTTATATTTTACATGGGATGGTTTTTGGGACGTAAATGTTACGAAAATTTGTAAATAAAAATTTTGTTATGTAGGACTTGTTTGTTGACAAATTTTACGCTTCCCTACAATGCACATGTCACACATTATATTCTAGACTGTTCATATATAGTAACCTTAAAGTGAAATTTTACCATTGATCTCCGATCACTATGAACCCGTTTTTGCTCATGGTGCAATGGCTGATTCGCTGTTCTCAACTCAGTCTGTCGGAAAGATATCGCTCACGCTCGATCGTGTAATTCTTGCTGCCTATCGTTGCATCGAAGAACATAAGCTGAGTTTCGACTGCAAACTTCCAGGAATGCACTGCCTCTCCTGATCGCTTTCGTTGCGAATCCATTGCGTATTGGGCGCATTTTCTGGAAGCGTCTGCAGTTCCCTCTCTTCCTGGGTTTTGTTTAAATTGTAATTGCGGTATTTTGACCCTCTGCATTCAAAAACAATTGAATTGAATTGAATACAGAGGCAGCGAAAAAATACCGTCATAACAGCTGTCTGTACACGTACTCTACTCGCTATAGCCTCTCCTTGGTCTTCCCTGTCTCTTGTTGACGGCTTCTTCTTCGCTGGGCAAAGCTAAAGCGTTGTTCTCTCTGTTGCGGGGTTTTTCGCTGTCGTCGTCTTCTTTGTTGCTCGCGCTAAATTTCAATTCGGCGTTCTGTTGATGCTCCAGAGGAGTTCTCCCCGGCGAGGATTTGCATCCACTTTTTGAATCCAGAGTTGTTGTGTTTGCTTTTGTGGGTCATTGGTATTGAAGGAATTTGCTCGTGATTCACCGATGGTCTAAAAATTTCTTTCACAGACGATAAATAAAAATCAGGCCTTGAACTTGAATGCAGCACGAACCGGAAATGCATATACTGCGAGACGTCACACTGGATGCGGATACCAACTGAAAACGACCGATATATATGTACAAAAAAATATATATAGATGGGCCAGCCAAGTTCGCACGCCGCTAAGACCACGCGCGGTTAGCCCGCTTCGCGCAAACGAGGTTATAAACCTTGCGAAAGCGCCTCGCTTCGCTCGGAATTAGATCAGAAACCTTCTGACAATATTGAATTAATAAACTTAAGGTTAATTTGTTTTGCTGCTAAGTGAAGACTAGCATGCAGTAACAGTCGAAACATTGCGATCTAGAAAAAACGATACTATAAATTTTGTCAGTGCGACACTAAGAAACAGTTAAAAAGCTATGATCATAATGACGTGGTTGTATGTTTTTGCAATAATATTCAAGCTAGGATTTAACTGTACTGCAAACCTAAATAGTGATATTAGCCTGAACGAGACATTGTGAAGGTGATGCTAAGACATGACGATGACACTCACCACTTCCAAATCACCTGCTTGTCCCTTTTTGATCAACAATTCGGAGCTGAAGAAGTTAATAATATGGTGATAAAATTAAAGAAAAGAAGTGAATTCTTTTATTCAAGTGCTGACTGAGTGGTTGCTTTAATGAGAACTTGATATTTTACTTACCCATCGTAGAATGAAATTGTTCCTGTCTTGTTGTTTGCCATGTTATGCTTTATTCTAGGGAAAAAATTAAAGTACTGGTCAGTATATTTAATTAATGGTTCCATCATCACTTTTACTTAAGCCTTAACTGTGGACTTCAACTAGTCCCACACCTTTAATCCTTCCATCTGTCAATTTTCATCCACGTTTACTTACTTTACTTGCTCTACTAAAATCCCTGAGGAAAATGAGAGCTTGCTCGTCAAAAAAGTCACAACATTCTCACAACAATATGCCTCACACCACCATACTTTATTTTCATATTCATCGTTTTGCCATCTTCGCCCGCAAATAGCAAAAATTAGACCACGCGGGCGGAGAGGAAAGATTACAGCAGTCATAAGCTGATTATAATGTTAACTATGTAAATAAATAAGAATTACAGAAAAACAAGCTTAAGCTACAAAATAGTCTTACACAACGGAATTACGAGACCAATTTACTGACCGCTTGTTAAGAGCCAACATATTAATGAACTGATTGTTTGATGCACTCTAGCCTGCGTAGCAAGCGTTTCTGTGCGGTTTAGGACCAAAGAACGAGGAACAACAGTCAAAGACCGCGCGAAAAATTGCCAAAAAATGGCTCTCGTTTCATTTCTCGCACGGTCAAAACCGAAAATCCCCTTCCTCGGTCTTTTTTTGCTCCGAAACTAAACGGAAACGCTTGCTACGCAGGCTAGATGCACTCCTACAAGATAACTTGACCAATTTAGATTTCTGAGAAAGTGCCCGCCTACCCCTCCCCTAAAAGTGAGAAGTGAGTGTTAATGTTGGTTTGGGGGAGGGGTAGGTGGGCAGTTTCCCAGAAACCCAAAAGGATCATCACACACTGACAGTATTGCAATCTTGAAAGTAACTGCTCACCGAATAAAGTCATGGTAGTAAGTGCAAAGACAATAAAATCTTATCCAGACTTACTCTCCTGATTCAATTTTGAGGAGCTGGTTGTTGTTGAGAGCTGAGAGGATGTAAACTACTGTTTCAATGACATAAGTGCTTGTAAGAATAATATCACCCTAGGGAAGTTTGAAAAATAAAATAATTAGATGATGGTGACAAGGGCAAATCCAGTCAATTCAAAAAAGGACACTTGCCAGCTATATAGATACTATCTAGTTTTTTTTTATACAATTATGTGAATGCTACTCCCGCTGTGATTGGTCGTTGCCCATGATCTATTAGAGTACAGATACAAGGATGACGTCACCGGAAACTTGTTTTCTTCAGTTGTTGTGTCCAACATGGCGCGTGGTTTTGAAAATGTTGGCGAGATTATTTTGGATTAAGCAAGTAAAAGCCTTGAAAAAGTTTAGCGGGAGCTGTTTGTGAACACGAAATCATGGAGAAACGGAGACGAAAAGAGTTCTTGACAACTTGAGAATGTCTAAACTGCAAGAAATCTTCACAACAGTTACCATCGTGTGACATCGCCACGAAAGACTCGCTGTTTGCAAAATGTTTTCACCATTACTCTGCTTCGAGCACGAAAAGACGTCGAAAAAGTGAATGCAAGTAAGATAAAGAAAAAAGAAGCAGAGACGACAAGTAGGGTTTGGGACTTAAAAAATGCCTAAACTAGCACAAATCCTTGAACAGTCAAGTGGTACGAGGCACTAGGTAAGTTTCTTATGTGCATTAGTCTTTTGTTTTTCTTTTCTGATCATTGTATAAAACCAGAAGCACATGCTTCTGATAAAACAAATAGATTCCATTTTGCCGTGGGTAATAAGTAATGCCGTGGGTAATAGTAATAGATCACAGAGGACGTCAAAATGTGGTAAAAACATCAGAGACACACTCGCCTGCAGCTCTGTGCCACTTCTTTGTTTTTACCACGTTTAGCACATGTCCGATTTAAGACACTTTTTGGTGTGTTGACAGCAGATACAAAGAGCGTCCTCACATTAAATACTTCAAACAAACCTTGTCAGCCTTTTCATCAATTGGCACGTGAAGAACGAAGACTCCATCATTTTTTGAACTGACTGAAATACCTGAAACAAGTGAGGGCATTAAAAAATAACAAGAGGTGGGAGACTGTTGAAGGAAGTTGCCAAGTAACATAATTTCAAAATATGGTCAGACTGATAATTATAAATTTCAACTGTATGCACCTATGAGACTCCCATTTGAAATTCTGTGCTTGAGTTTGTAGTTCTTGTCATCAAGGATATAGATGGCCTACAAAAAACATGGAGTATTTAAGGTTTCTGGGAATCTGACCACCTACCCCCCCTTTAAGCCAACATTTTGCCCTATGTGAGAAGTAAGTGCTAATGTTAGCTTAGGGGGGGGGGGGGGGGGGTAGGTGGTCAGTTTCCCAGAAACCTACATTGATCCAAAAACATTACATTAGCATTAAATCTCATTGTTGATTGTTGAAGTTTTCATACAGAACAGCATTTAGTGAAAACCTGTCATAAAAATGATGTGCTTCAATTCCTTCAATAACAATTGCCTGTGCCAGTTACATATGATTGTGTATCAGGAATACCGGTAGTTTGCTACTTGCAAATGTTTTTTTTTGGCAGGCAAAGTTGTGGCAAAAATAAGAAAGGATGCATTTATTTGGCAAGTGCATGGGTAAATTTATTTTAATTAATACATTAAAACATTCAATTAAAACATTCAAGTTTTTTTTTTCGTATGTATCTCGTATGTATGTATGTGGGCCATAGAAATTATATACCTTATACTACTACATTCTTCAGTTTGATTTGCTTAGAGCAGGGGTATTTCAGCTTAATTTGAAATACAGTACCTACATGTGAAAATTACAAAACCTTTGCGGGTAGTAGTATAAACAAAAAATAGCATAATTTGTACGCGATATTTGGCATAAATACCACTCGTGATATTTCAAAATTGTCTCAAATTATGTATACCAATTCCAAAATATCACTCGTGGTATTTATGCCAAATATCACTACAAATCATGCTATTACCTATACTAATTCCCATTCATCTGTGCGTAGATATCAGGGCAACAGTGTTCTCTCCAGTTAATACTGACAGTTTGTCTGCAAACAACATAAATGTTTCACAATCTATTTACCTGGTCTGTAAGTATAAGGATGCGTGTCCTGAGTTTATAGCCATTTCTGTCATACTTGTGTACTCCAGTGCAATACTAGTAAGAGTAGGTTGGAAAAAAAAATGACAGAATTATGAGACCTAACTACAAAAATGCTTCTAAAAGACCAGATTAGCTCTGACATGCTGATTATTGTTCCTTTACCGTAAATTGCATGATACCAGTACTCTCTCAAGAAATATTTTTACAGCTTTTTGATGAAAAAAGAGTGCATATGGGCAAATAAATCATGACTAATTCTAAAAGAAAAAACTTCCTAAAGAACAGCCACATGACATAAAATGGAGTAACAAGATGAAAAAAAAAGAAAAAGTGTCATTGATAGATAACACATTAATCATATTTGGAATAAGAGTGAATAGAGTCCAATTCAGTGTGTAATCGTACAAGTGATTAACCAAATCAGACAACATGAACTTCTGTTACCATAACTATAACAAAATTTGTGATATTTTAAGCTTTTTGTAAACTAAAACACAAATAGACTAAAAACTCAACTCCTAAAAACATTGACAGGTTTTAATTTTTATAGGTTAGGCACATTAGACAACATTCCAATCATTAAAAAAAAGATAGGAAATTATTTAAGGGACAATATTAATTTATTGCATGAATATCCACTCATTAATACATGTGAAAAGTAGCATCACTTCACAGTATTTTACCACATTTCTTCAATTTTCCTATTTGGCTCTCAAGGAAGCTGTAGGAATTAGTGATTACCTTGATTGTTTCTGATGATGGCAAAATCTGCTTATCTGCACTGACTTTTTGCTTGAGCATTTGTTGTTCAATGTCTAATTGGATCAAAGGTAGGATGTTATTGTCAAACTATTTCCTTAAAAGTAAAAGCAAATATTATGTATATATGTCAAATAGTGATAATAACATTGGAAATGTAAAATAGTTAATAAAAAATTACCAAGTCTGTATGCACTGAATGCTAGTGGAATACTTGACTCATAATTAGCTTTCTTCCCTTTAAACACTTCACTGGCTGTCACCTTCATGCTGAGCTAAAAGAAAAAAAAACAGAAATTTGTTAAATTTAATTTTAGTAAAATTTACATTGCATTGAAAAATTTAAAGCAGCCACAAACTTCCTACATTAACCAGTACACAACCATCCCTGAAGACAACACAAAAAGGAGAAGACTAAAATGAAAAGGGACATGCATGGTTACTTACCTGAGTTTTTCTCTCAACAGTGATACTTCTTATATACTTCCTCACCAGCAAGCGAGTGTGCACCTTATGAAGCTGATCAGAAGCCTGTAAAATGAAATGTTGAAAAATAAAAATGATCGAACACTCTACTGGCAAAAAGGTACCTAAAATTTAACACTAATGTGATAGAATGGAACATATTATCATTGGTTGAAGGAAATATGGGTGTTCATAATTATTTATGGGCAAACTACAACACTGAAATTTTAAAAAGAGGAGAGAGAGAATGACATACTAAATCTCCCACTGGTAGCCTCATTAAAATAGTAAACTTTATCACTGATGTCACCGATTCAAACTTTTATGTGTGGAAAAAAAGCATGCTTTATGCTGAACTCGTGACGACACAGTCATGTGGTAAAAAAAATGCTGTAACCTCTATCATTGATCCAGGAGGCTTTGGCCATTTCTTGTCCAGTACAGTAGTGGGTAGACTTCTGGCCAGAAGTAGAAGATGAGATTTTCTCACATATGCCACAAACTAAAACAGATGGGACAGTTAATAATAATATAATTTGCAATAACTTTCAAAAGTCACATAACAGTGGCCATTTTCACACTAGAGATGGATAATACATCTTCAAAATCCGTCAAAAATGATCGAAAAACAGATGGATAAAGTCAGGCGAATTGCCCATCCAAAATTAAGAGTGTTCCATTTTCAAATTAAGACGTATTATCTGCCAGACGCGAATTATCCAACGGATAATCCATCTCTAGTGTGAATACAGCCAGTCATCAATAAAGATATTAACAAGCAAGAACTAATTACTGTAACAATAAAATTTACCATCTTTGATTCTTTCACCAAGAATTAATTAACACTACACTTACATCAACATTATCTTCATTGGCAGGCTGGTTTCTTGTTATGAATCCCTTGATAAACCTTTACAAAACAGCAGATAAAAAAATAAAAAAGGTACCTAGTTGCCAATGGTAAGCTGTGAGTAACCTGTGAATAACCTACATGTACAGTGTAAGCAGTTTCAATATAAACCATGTCTGAGTTAACCAACCCAACCTACCCCTCCCTTGCTTGCCTGACAGGAAAATATAAGCTAGATATTACAGCCTTCAAAAAATATTATTTGAAGACTGAGTAAAATAAGCACAAACCAGCTAGTGCAAGAAAAAAGGTGAAATTTTAATCTTAGAAAATCTGGTAATGAGAACTTGAGAACTCTAGAACTGTTCTGACTTTAAGATATGCCCTCAACATCATGAGACATTTTATTACGCAAGTATACCCAATATTGCTTCTACTGTAGGAATTGTGAATTTTGAGTTGTGAGAACATAGAACTATGTTCACTAGTACAAAAAGGAGGATTAAAAACACCCATGGTGTTGTGAGAGAAGCAAAATATATCAAACAATACTTACTTGCGAATCCGCTGTGTGGCCTTCCTTCTTCTCTCAAGAAGTCTTTGAGCAAGTACTCTTCTCCAGTGTGTTGCTATGGTGAGAGCTGCGACTTGCAATCTAAGGTACTTCTTGCGCTGATAGTAACCTTTAAATTGTGTTTGGATAATTGTTGCTGAAGAAAAAATTACAAAGTTAATTGACCGACAAAATCACAGAAGAGGAATTAACTTGCAGATTTAAAAGTCTACAGATATAAGGTCCAGAAACAAATTTAAAACATTCTTACATTCTAAGAAACATACCAAGAGCAGGCTTTTTGGCTTGAAAAGCATCTTCAGTAGCAAACAAAGTTTTTGGAAATCGAATAAAAATCTTCGTCCTGTAAAGCAGAATATTGTGTCATTTAATATCGCAATTTGCCCATTAAGGCATAATAACAATATTATTGGGACAAGAAGTTATCCTCCAAATTTCTTTTGGTAAAAAATATATTAGTCATGGGGCACGTATATCTTGATGTACATAATAATAAAATATTATATGTGCCCCATGACTGTCTCCCTTCCCTCTCAAAATTTCCAACATGGGGGACCCTCCTTTGCTTGGTTATGGTGCACAATGCAATCAGAGAGAGTGAGATATTGAGCTAAGTTCAAAGAGGAAACGGTGACAACAAGACTACCCACTTAATCAAGCTAGTATTTAACTATGACAAGGCCGTTTATATTCCTGTCTCTTTAAATAATCTTTCAAAGAGTTCAAGGGAGAATACTACTTACTTCCCAATCCGGTATTCATCTGGTTTATAGTCCAGATGCTCACAGATTTTTTTCACTCCTGCACCAGGATCATCTAGAAACAACAAAAAATATTGCTGGTTTACACGTGAGTTCACAGTGGCCATGTTGGTGGTCAAGAACTAAAGCATTTCTCTCCTCTATGAACTACTTGAATACAAGCATGTAAGTGACCTCAAATTTGATTTCTTTTTAAACATTTTGAATAAATAAAGAAACTTTTTTTTTACAGCCAGCAACAATTCAAACCCAAAACTAAGAAATTTACATACCATACCAAGTTGGCCAAGTATCTGGACACAAACACTTGTATCTGTGATGTTTACAATGAAAATGAAATATTTATTTTGAGTTAGAAATGACCATAGCAAATGATAACCAGAATGCACTGAGTATTTTTAAAGCAAACTAATATACTTTCACTAAAGTTGAAGCGTCTGGTACATCACGCACAGCCTACCTTTGAAGGAAAAATGGAAAAGGTCTGCGATAAGCAAAGCCTGCTCTTCTAACTCTAAGATTCTCCATCAGACCCAGGTATTTTACCTGATGTTTCACAAGATCATCTTGAAACACAGCTGCAAAAAAAAAAAAAATGTGAAAATTCCAAATAACACAGGTTTAAATTTTTATTAATTTTGTAACTAGGCCCAGGGAGAATTTAAACTTTTTAGCCTCAGCGGAATTGAATGGGGATGCACATTTAAGTGAGAACAAAGTTGGCAAGTTTTGTTTTTCAGAAAAGTAACACTTATCAATGTTCACTTGTTAGAAAACACCAAGAATCAGTTGGAAGATACCGGTACTGATTATGAGAATTCATTTGCAATAATTAAAAATACAGTACTGGTAAATTAACTGATCAAGCTTGAATCTTGACATCCAAGTTGCATTGTTATTGGCATGACAGCCGACACCTCTTAGAATGCTGTAAGTATGTTTACTTCCAAACTTGAACTATTGGACTACTATCTTCCTTCTCTTGGGCCAACTGACACCCAAAAATATCGAAATCACAACGCTGAGTTTTTTTTTTATATAAAAATCATTAAACCAGGAGAGAAGGCTATTCATATCAATAACACCAGCCTATGTGTTGTGGGGAAGGTGTGGCTACAATAACACTTGACAACTAAACTGAGGTAACATGACTAAAAATCTAAATAAACCAACAGGGATATATTTAAAACCACTCTTGACCTCAAGGTGAACAAGAAAACATGCATTGTTCTTCATTGACCCTCAAGCTTGCTTTCCAAGGTCAAGGCTCTCACTTGCAATGATGTTTTCTAACTGCTAAAAAAGTGAATTGACCAAGAATCCTAACCTGCTTTCTTTGAATCATTTGGTTTGATGCATCTCACATAGGATGGCTGCTTACACATTAAGATTGTCATCAGATTGTTCAAACTTGTCTTGAACTGTGTTCCTGCCTAGAGAATAACAAAATCCAAAACAAAAATTAAAGACCAATAACTAAAATGCATGACCTTCCCTCAGTAATTTTTTTATTATTTTATGTGCAAGACTTACTGTTTCTGGCCTTTTCAAAGACAGCATTTCTTTCTTAGGAAACACTTCTGATGTGATGCAGTTTGTACTGTTACACATTGCCTGGTCCATGAAAAACAATTAAAAGAGGTGATGTGTGACTGAAAGTTTAGCATCTTTATTTATAGAAAGAAAAAATACTGAGTAATGATGTCACACAAAGACAGTGGCATTTGGCAGCTCATATGTTTTGGCAAGGCATGGCAGATGCATGTAGTAAAATAACAAATTAATACAATTTGGAAAAACACTTATGAGATGTAAGATTGCATTAAGAATGACCCACCTCTTTCAGATCTCTGAACAGAAGATTGTTATTCTTGTCTACAAAACCTGGGTGAATAATATAAGTATATGAAATGTGAACACCACAAACAAAACAATACATGTTCTGGTCTTAACTTTTCTGTGAAATTTTTATCCTGTGAAATCAGGAGCCTATGCCTGATCATAAGAAGAGCTCATGCAGCACTTGCTGATAAAAAAAAAAACAAAAAACATTAAGTCGGTAAATTTACTTAAACTATAAGTTGCATACTTGCAGTGAATATAGTGAGGAAAATTATAGCATGGATGTTAAGAATCTTTACCATTAACATTGTACGTAACATCTCCAGCATAGTGTTTCAATCTGAATTCCTGTCAGAAAGAAAAAGGAATCAAATCAAAATGCATATACACTAGGTGAAATTTTCAAGGGACAAACAAATAAACATAACAATATCTTGCTGTTGATTAAAATCACACCTGTTTGGTTGCTTCCTTAAAGCAAATTGACATTTCAGAAATAAAAAATTCTACTGTTGAGGGTTTTCATGGTCCAAAACCAATTTAATTTATCATCATCATCATCATCATTATTGTTATTATTATTATTACTATTATTATTATCACTTTCATCATTATCATTATAACTTTTATTTTTTTTGGCAGAACATGTACAAGGTCAGCTTGAGTGCCACCTTGCCATTTAACAATGAAAATGTTATTACATAAAAATATTATAAAATTATAAAATATGGCTGTTAAAAAGAACAGCCAACTGAATGTGTGCACAAACCCACAAGTACTAAAAATGGAGTGGTTTGTCTTATGCTTGGAAAAACTACAGAAGTGAAACACCAAAACCAATGACACACACCTCTCGTTGGATGGTTTTCCGCTCACTGTACCCAGATGTAGCATGACTGTCAAAAGAAAAAATTGTAAAATATTTTGTTCAAAACATTACTGTTACCAATATAACTAAAAATACTTTTGGATTAGGGAAACAGAAAGAATGAAACCTGTATCCTAATTCTATAAATAAATACTTGTTATTGATAAGTGATTGTATTGGGTTAATCTGACAGTCATGTGTTATTATAGCAGCACCTCTATGAAATAAAATGAGGCAGCATTACACCCCTCAATATTAAGTATTTTGCTGCTTTGTACTAGCAACTGTGAGGTTAAATAATATGAGCTGTTAGTAGCAAAAGCATATAATCTGAGATAAAAAATCACCCGGTCAAACAAAAACAGTCACCAGCTACCTGATGAAATGAGCATGCTCTCCAATTGTCTTCTCCATCTTGTCCAGAAATGTCATGTCTGATACTTCTCCAGGTCTAAGGCATTCCTCATCCTATCCATTAGAATAAAAAAACTGAAAGTGTACCGTCTGCTTTTGTATCTGACCACAACATTGAGTAAGTATTCATTCTGCCCTTAGGGTCTCTTAGGGTGCTTGGAAGTGGGCAGTCACCTTTGGTGACCTCCTATTTTCAGCTGAGGATCTTGAATGCTGCCCTCCTACCTTGCGTAGCTACATTAACAGTACCTACTCTCCAAAATTTCTGTTAGCTTAGAGTTTAACCAAAAGCCCTTTAAGCCCCAGTATCCACATACAAATTGTCCAAACTGATCTCCATACATTTCCATAAAGAATTAGTTGAGAGAATTTGATACGAGATCAAGGGATTTTCTCTTGGGTGACCATTTTAATATATAGATTTAGCCAGGGCTAAAAGCGAAGCTCCAATTAATAAATTTATAATTTAAATCAAAAAATAAACTTTTAATCTACAAATCATTTAACTTAAGGGCACATTCATGTGACGTTTGAGGGAAAGGCTAAATTATTTTAGAGTGAGACATCTTACATCGAATTGATAACCTTATATGTACACCCAAAAAATAGCAAACATCTTCGATCACATTCAAGATCACAGTAGATTAGGCCTCGAAAACAAATTCTTGGAAAACAAATCACGCCGAATTTTTTTGCGTTCGACAGGTTTACTTTACAAATTCTTGCCAACAAATCTGGGGGTGTTTAAACCAACCTTTTATAATTTTTATACATCACCTTTGAGGTGAAACAGTACTATTTATCATACAGACCTCGGACAGAATGCAGTACTTCACAGTTTTTCAAGACAAATTGCACTCAGTCAATATTCAGGACGATCAATCGTAAAGCGAAACCGTTCAAAAATTTCCAAAATCACCCATATGGGCAGCCGGTTCTCGTTTCTATAGTGCGAGCTGTCAGTGTGGTCGAGTGTTTGAATGAACTTTAATAGAGTTAAGCTTCAACATAATAGCGAATTTATTATTATTTTTTTGTTATTTAATGGTTTCAGTTGTAACGATGTGTAATCTTATAAAGCGTTTGATACGCACGACATTTTTGAGTACTCCTGCAAGCGATGTTTATGAACGATGAAAACAAACGGCACAGACAAACGATTAAAATTGCAAGAGAGACTACTAACAATCAAAAAAAGAAATATAATTCGGTGAAACATTTACAGAGATAACAATTTTCATTCATGAAGACAAGTATTAAAGTGTCTCTAAAAATCCTGAGTCTCGGCGTGAAGCTTTATAAGCCGGCTTAACGGCGCGGGTGTTTACTGTTTTCCAAGGTGAACTCCTCGAAGCAAGAAAATCGCTCAAAGTTTTCTTTCTACAGCCAAATTTATAACTAAATATTCTTCGGAACGTTTTCTTTCTATCTGTGGTGAGCAAATATATCTGAAGGCTTTTTAAAGTTCTGTAAGCTTATATCAAACCGTTCAAACCTGATACTAGGTCAGATCATTGACTCAAACTACGGCTACAAACGTGCATAAACTTGCCGCATAAACTGTCAGCGTGAATGTGCAAGACTTCATGAAATTAGATATAACAAAAACAAACATCAAATACAGTAGTTACTCAGGCTTACCATTCGAGATTCAGTTCCTGAAAGCTATCAAGGAAGGCCACAGTTGCTTGAGACTTTTAAAACCTCTTACGCATTAAGCAAGGTGACTGAACGAAAACGATGCCATCCGAAATCGAATTACCAAATTTTGACAAGCGACGCGTTCCTCAACCAAAAACCCAGTAAACAAACCAGCCATGAATAACAGAAGACTCTTGATAGCAGCTGCATTTCATTTTGTACATCCAGAAGAAAAAGACAGTTAAAAACATCACAAGTTGACACAAAACTCTTCAGCTTCAGCTGTCAAAGTAAACAATTTTCAAGATGCTGCATAATTTTTTCGCATGAACTCACCTGTCAAATTTTGACCAATCAGAGTATAAAAATTGGACGTAGAGCGTGACCAACGCGTGACCATGGTAAGATAAGGTCTTCCCCACCTGTACTTTTAAAAAAACTGGCTGAATTTTCGCTTCCGAAGTCAGTTTGAAATCAAAATTCTAATAGTGCGGGGCCATAGTGACATAAACACAACATATTTGATATGAATCCTTGGAAAAAATAAACTTGAGCCTGCGATCATTTCAAACGGGTAATTAATCAGCGGATAACTTCAAAAAATACTAGACCTCGATGGGTCAACACTTGAGCCCGCGGTACGGTCAGGTGATACTGGTCAGCAGATGTCCTGTTTTGACAGCTGTCAATTGATCACAACATTGATGTGAAATTAGTTTTCTCTTGGGCTCCCAAACTAGTTAAAATGTGAGAGTAAACATTGGTTTTCCTGTGGTGCGGACGGACGGTCGGTCGGCGGTCGGCAGTCGGCGGTCGGTGTACGGTCCCGTGATTACCAAATTTTCTGGGATGGGTAGATTTACTTAGCAATGGGGCTCCGCCCACGCGTGCGCGAAGCGCGCGTGGAGCTCCGCTATTAATTCCCATAGCTTATCTCTTGACAGTGTATGGATATTGTCAGGAGAAAATTGATTTTGGTCACTATTGGGACTTTAAGGGAAAGACTACATTACCATTACAAAATTTAATGTCTGCCACAACAGTAAGTGTAGCTGCATAAGATAAGAAGAAAAGTTGCTTACCAAAAGAGCAATAATTCCTTGGTGCCGGGCTTCAATAAGATCACATATCACCTTGTTGTCAAAGAACTCTACCTCCTCCCACTACAACAAGATTAAACAATTGTCAAAGCTATTCAAAATAGTCAGATACAGTTCATAGCTATCAGTAAGAAAACACAAAACGCCTAAACTTGTACAGTCCATGAGGACAACAAGCTTTCTCAGGTTTGTCGCTAGTATAGAAGCAACCAAGTTTCTTGTGTGTGCCTTTCAAATAATATTATGGCTAAGACAGCTTTACATTTTATTCAATTTTTTTTTCAAAATAAAATTCTCATCAGGCTAAAAGGCTTTTTAAAAGTCTGTGACTCAAATCCTATTCCTCTGAGTTCAAACTTCTTTGAGAGCACTTTTGAATGGTAATATCAGTTTTTTGGCCTCTTACAAAATAAATGGAGCATGTTTTTATGAATGGGGTATGTCACTCTCAATATGAACTATACTTTTGTCTCGTGAGCCAGGGGCCTATTCAAACCAGCAAACAAAATTGGAATTGTCTTTGAAACATCTATACCAAAAAATTGTATGATGACAATTTTTGTTTTGAAAAATATTATCCACACTGGAAACTATTGACTCTTATTAGGCCGTTACATCTGACAACACTTGCATTTGTCAATGGGAAGAATAATGGCTTTACAACAAAATAATGATTGATAAGAAAAACACATTTCTGTTTATTTGGTCGATTTTGTCCGTGCCTCCTGTGTGGGACAAAACTTTTAAAATCGCAACAAACCATCTGTATTTGTTAAGTGTTGCTGATGACAGAAAAATTGTCTAAATAAACAGCTTCTTTGCTAGTGCGGATAGGCCCTTAGTCTTCTTCATTAAAGCTGATATCGGTTAAAAAAAATAGGACTAGTAAGGAGCAGTGACAAATTTGATGGTTTAGGCAAATGGTTACAAGTGCTAAGATAGTGTGTTAATGTAAAGTTACCATTATTCCTTCCTTTCTGTACTCATCTTGTTCTTCCTTCAATGTTAGCTCAATGAATAACTGTTGAAGTTTCTCGTTACAATAATTGATACAAAACTGCTCAAAACTGAGAAAAAAATTATATTAATATACTGCAAACGTTTTTATAAATAGATAAATAAATATTAAAATTGATTAAATGAAAAATAATGATTTAGTGGTAGGGTTTCCAAAAACTGGTTCTTTATCTATTACTAATTCCAGATTACATTGGAATTTGGAAATCTTGGTTTTTGAGGAGAGGGCAAAACCAGAGGGCCTGGAGAATAAAGGCGCGAGCAAGAACCAAGAACAAACTTGTCCCACTATGTAGCAGCTCATCCTTGATTTGAACCCTGGCTTCATTGGGAGGTAGTGAGTGCTCTGACCACTGTACCAACCATGCTGCCCCATACATTAACCCTTTAAACCCTAATATCAAAATTTTAATTCTTATTTGTTGTGCCTATACATTTCCTATAGAAGCAGTGGGGAGAAGTTGATAAAGTATCTGCAGTTTCATTCATTTCTTGTGTGACCACTGACATTCTAAATAATTAAGGACCTGATCACACAAGACTACTTTGTTTTGAGCGTAGATACATGTATTACAAGGAGAAAATTTAATGTTGATCACTCTCTTGGGGCTTGAAGAGTTAAAAAAAGTGTTTTCGAGCTGTTTCCCTTTCATAAAGGGATATAGAATGTCCAGTTTTTTTACAGGTATAGCAGTTACAAAGTACCTGTTTGCTTCAAAAATTTCAAAGCCATAGATGTCCAGTATACCCATGAGTGTCTTCTTTCCTCTGTAAGACTACAACATTGGCAAAATAACAGTTAAAAACAAAATAAGATCTTAGCAGTTAAACAGTTGCATGTCTCCTAGCATTGTTTATTTTTTTCTACAACACTCACCAGGAGAGTAATTTCAGAGAGCAAAACACAAATTTGTTTGGCAGGGGAGGGTGAATTTTTAGGGAGGATGAGATCAAACAGACCCTTCTACATTTTTTTCAACTTTAACTAGTCCAGTATTTTGGTGTGAGGCTGGGTCCTTTTTACACAAAACACTAAAATTATGGTGCACAAAAGCTGCTAAATGGAATAAGGGACAAGATAAGATAGGTGATGATGTGGTATCTGAAAAAAAATGGTTATTTAAACCCCTTCTTAAAAGCTTTCTTGACAATTGTTATAAGAAACTATTTTAAAATCTTTGAGCATTTATAATACTTTACCCTTTATCATAACGGCGATGCAATTGTCCCTTAACTCCGTAACTATTTATTTAATAGGGTATGTCTGGGCCAAATTACCTGGCTGACAAGTGATGTATTGATTCGCTGAACAAGCCAAGTAAACATACGGTCATATACAGCCTTAGCCAGTGCGTCACGGGCGTAGATAGCTTGCTCACTGGTAAGTGGTGTCCTCACCTACAGACAAGACAATGATGTATTAAAAAACTTGCATTTAACAAAGAAAAAATTAAGCTAGTAACCCACTAGAAAGATTAGTCTTTATTGTTAAGTAAAAAATCCCCGAGGTCATGCACAAAGACATGTGTCAAAAAAAGTTGCTCACATTTTGGTTTCATTTTCATGGAAGCAGCTTGTGGCTCTGAGCCTATTTTGGATAATTTTATTGAAAAACAACTAAACTAACCCTTAACTGTGTGTGTGAAGGTTATAGGATTTTGTTGAGCCATAACAGAAAAGGTGCTATTACAGAGATAATGTGAATGCCAAATGTTCCTTGTCTGGTGTAGAAAAGCTGAGAATTTTATCAGTACCTTATCTCCTCTAGTCTCTACTGTCCGACTTGTGAGAGCTTTCTCCAAAACCTCTTCTGGACAGCCCAGAAGCTATGAAAGATAAGTGATGGACAGAGTGAAGGACAAGAAATAAAATTGTACAGGATTTAAAGTAGAAATATTTTTTTATTTTACTATCTATTTTATTTAGATATTTTAACACATCATTACACAAACATACTAGCCAACTTTTAAATAAATAAAAACACTAGTAGGCCTAACAGTAAAGGGTTTTCCTCCCACCAAAAAAGTGTGTCACTTT
Source organism: Porites lutea (assembly GCF_958299795.1). Lineage (NCBI taxonomy): Eukaryota > Metazoa > Cnidaria > Anthozoa > Scleractinia > Poritidae > Porites > Porites lutea. Next base: position 12,609,283 of record NC_133211.1, read on the forward strand.
AGCAAATGGATAAAAAAATTAAACGCCAAGGAATAATATGATACCATGCATTTACATAATGAAACCATGAATGCCTAAAATATTTTTTCAGTGTCACTGTCTTTCAACAAAACACATATGCATGTAGTTCAATGAGGACACAAACAACGTGCAAACCACAGTACAAACTGTAGCTTGCTGTCATCTTGCAACTCAATAATATTCAAGAAATATTTATTTTCTGTTGTCCAATTAGGCATTCTCAGCTTGCCAATAAATTCATATAGTAAAATGTAGCTCACCAAATATAATATTTGAAGATAAAAGAGTTGCTGTCATTCGAACCTATGCAGTTCTAAACACTCATTAAGGGATTTAAGTCATAAATAAAACTTATGATTTCTGTTGCTTATGCACACTTTAACAAGTCTAGGGCACTGTTTATATAGCTCTAACTGGAGCATTTTCTGGTAATATCATTTTAGCATAGCATTAGGTCAAAATTTTTGGAAAATAAGTCTCATATGAGCAACTAATGTTAATCAAGGTCTAATATTGACCTCTTAGCAACTCACTCTTTCATATTAGTTATATATATTCTAGTTTTTATTTTCAGTACCTTTGACACAACATTGACAGGTCGACCATTTTCTAGTTTAACTTCACCATGTTCAATTTCTGGGTCTAGAAAACCAATTGTTCCCAGATGGATGACAGATGCGATGATAGCAAACAATGCATTTTGCTCCTCTTCAGTGAACTCAATAATAGATAAGGCTTCCTTCACATGCTTGAAGTTGGCCACATCATTAAGAGACTCCACATGAGTGTCACCACCCTAAAATTTGAGATCATAAACACAAGGGGCACCCAACGTCAATTTTCCGAAAAATGTCTGTTTGGAAGATGATTTGAGATCTAGAATTTTCAGAATATTAATTTTGTTGTAAAAGTTCTTGCTTGCCTACCTCTCCTAGCATTTTCGAACATCTAAAACATGGTACAATTGCCCATTTTTAAGGGATTTTTACCCTAAAAAGGTCACCTAGAATTTTCGGGAGCCTTTTTCTACCTGAAATTTTCGACAGGGTAAGTTTTGATCCCTATCATTTTCGGATCACTAGACTTTCAGCTAGGAAATCCAAACAGATGAAAAACTTTTAGGACATGAAAATATGCCTATATCTACCGTTTAAATACTAAAATACGTTTAACAATGCTATGTTTTAGTGGTTTTGAACTATATTCTCGTTGGGTGCCACTGAAACACCTCCTGCTCTAGAATGAATCACACTGATACCAGTTTTCTGATGTTGTTCTCAAACTCATTGAATTATTCTTGCTGTTGAAAGCCAATAAATAACAACCATTTGGGTCAGGTGGATGAATCTTGATACTCAATGAAACACCAGATCTAACACCACAAGGTTTTTATTTGAGATCAAAACACTTGCAGTTGCATTTTTATTGTTTCATTTGAGAAGAAAAGGCAAAAACTTGGGCTTTGTGCTTCATCATGGGCTCCAAACACCTCAGAACAGATGGAAGCACTCGGCCTACAGCCCCATGCTTTCATCTGTTTCTCAGTGTTTGGCATATTACATTATGTTCCAGGGGCCCGTTTCTCGAAAGTCCCGATAATTAACGGTAAGCTCTCTCCGTTTACATTAAAAATCAAGGTTTCAATAGTTTTCCATCTAGCATGATAAAACTATCAGTTAGTGAAACAAAATGGAGTAGTTTGCTTGCCAGGACCCACGCTCCTATTCTTTATATTTTGATTTGAATATTTGATTTTGGGCCCGAAAAATAACTGGGACTTTCAAGAAACGGGCCCCAGGTCAAATGTGATGTCAGGTTTATTTTAATCTAACCTCAGTTAAATCTCAATTTCCTTTAGCAGGCAAAAAAATTAAGAACAAACCTGGGCTAACACGATTCAACCTGAAATCAAATTTGACTTGTAACATTTACAGGGTTGGATATGTACTAACAGCATAGTGGTGTCATCTTAAGGTAGCTGAGAGATATATGTCATTTGCCAAATCACGGCAAGAGAAAGGTTGCGGCTCACAAGCTGAGGTTACTTGGCAAGTGAATAAAATACTGATGAAAGATTTGTATTGACAAGTAAATTTTGACATTTTCATAGTTTCCATGGCAACATGAATGATTGAATGCAACTTTAAAATTTCACTTTTGCTCAGTTTAAGTAAAATTCGCCCATTAGATTTTCCTATAAACTTGCACACAGCTTACTATAATTACTCATTACCATTTGAAACTTATTTAACCAAATTTTAACAGACGGGTTTTTAGATAACCAATAATACAATTGTATCGTAATTATCAAATGTGTCACAAAATTTGTCTGTTTAACTTCCATTTTAAAGTTCTCGTTATTTATTATTTTAAGTAACAATTCTGACAAATATCACAAAATTTTAATGAGTAGATTTTGAATAATTGTCCTCTGTGTAACATTGCTTTTTTGCCACCAACTTTGTTTGTCTAATTTAAAACATGTGCCGTCACGCCAATTACCGCTGACAGCCTGCAAAACTGTGTTCAGCCACCTTAATAAGAGGTAAAAATGAGACACATCTAGGCATACCTGACTGAGATAAAAATACTTTGAAGTGTCTCGTTCCAAATCAAGAATGTCCAGTAACTCATTACTGCCACCTTGCAACAGCTGATAAAAGATGTGAAAATTTCTTTCACCTAAGGTGAAACAATAAAATCAAGAATCAAAAGCAAGTTGTCGGTAGTTTTTCTGTAGGAAACATACTGCTGTTCACATTTTAATTCAGCCAAAACATGATGGTAGCTGTGTTGGTGCAGTCAATTAAATCCTACAACCAGTTGCAAAAGTACTTGAGACACTGTACCGTATTTTCGCTTACATGGGCTCTCCATGATCTTGTGCTTGTGGTCCCCCTCCACCCCTTATCAAAGTTAACAGCAATACAAGATCATGCTCAAAACTTGGAGGAACAATTTTGAATGGAAGGGAAGGGGGAGGTTGAGTATTATATCTCACAGACTTGTGACTAGCAGCGATTTGAAGCAAGGAAGGTTGTTTTTTCTTTGGAGTGTCTCAACACTTTTGCCACTGGTTGTAAATTAGAGAGAATTACTGAAGCCTAATGGTTAACAAAATGAGGACTAAATAAACCTTTTGCTTGATGGACAACTCTGGATTTTTCCAACAGATAGTTGATAATATGCCCACCAACAGGAGATCCCTAAAATTGAAACATTTTAAGTGAGTTAGCATGTAATGTGGCATACAAATGCATGTAACATTCACAGCATTTCTACACTTAATTACATACTCTCACCTTGAAATCAAACTGAATATCCATGTACTTGCCAAAGCGACTTGAATTATCATTTCGATTGGTTCTTGCATTGCCAAAAGCCTTTAAAAAGGATAGTTTTGGGAAATATCAAAAACCAAGAAGCTATCAGAGAGTACACTTAGAGGTCATGGTATCATGCATATGTGAGGATTTTTTGTGTCAGGCACGTGTGACTGACACAGTGTTGTTTATTGTTTTGGGTTGGTTGAAATGGGTGAAAAAGGAAACGTGGAACCATAGTGGACGTTGCTTAGTATGTAAATAGCATGCATTTGTCCTCAGAATTCCTAACGTAAACTGCAGTGGCTCATTGAATAGCGAATGCCCACAACTACCAAGAAATATTATGGACTGGTAGCAATGTCTCTATTTCAAGTGGCAAGTGGACATGCAAGTGAGCTGTCACTTTCTTTGCCAGGCTATTTCAAAAAGGAAAACCAAGGAACAATAAAACTTGAACAGGTTATTTTTTTGAATTTATTTCTTATTTCTTCATAGAAATTCTACAAAGCTTAGAATTCTAGAGTAAACCTTACTTGGATCATTAATTTGCTATTATCTAAACACTAACAGATAGTACAAAAATTAACCACAAGGGACTGCAACAACAACAACAACAACAACAACAACACTTTATTTAACCCCATAATATGCAAGAAATAAAAATTTATAACAATAGTACAGATGATGATAGGGGCGCTGGCTGCCCGAAATAACCTAAGAGTTAAAAATGCCAGGCAGCCAGTTAAAAGAAAAGATGTTTAAATGTTTAGGTCAGGGACACAAGAACAGAAAACAGAGAAACACACACAAATAGTTAAGTAAACTACCAGTATATAGAGAGACTAAAAATTCATACATTGCAAAACAGTATTATTTCCATTTTAAAGTTACCCAGACAACGTACAGATGTCTAGTAATCTTTGATAAAGTGCTGTTTCATTTTCTTTTGCAAAGGACCGCAAACGAATATGCCAAAGAACGTAGGATCTATAAACACCTGATCAGCAAAAATAATAATGTAAACATATTAAATTCTGCAAACAGAACACTGCAATGCTAATCGTAAAAGAGGGCCCAAGCTGTTTATGGCTACAATCCCGCTCTGTTTTGAGTTCTTTTGGTGTCGTGTTGATGTCTTGCAGAGTTAACTTTTCACGTAGTACAATCAGCATTGCAGTATTCTGCTTGCAAAATTTAATATGTCTACTAACAGATACTTCAATTTTTGTAGCAACAGCTTGGCTCAAGTAATTTTAGGTACCTAGCAAGAGATCACAATAATATCATTATCCTATTTGAGTTCCTCAAAAAACCATACCCTGATCCCACTATACATTATCCTACCCACTGAGAACTCACCTCCAAAACGGGGTTACTCTCAAGGAGACGATCTTTGATTCTCTCAACATCATCTGAGGAAGTGCTTATTGCTGCTAGGTATTCCAAGATTTTCTTTGATGCCTCTAAAAATATGTGATAGAATAATAGCCATAATTACCATTGCATCAATATGATAATGACAGCCCCATTGAAAACTGTCATAGCAAGTTAGGCTCCCTTACTTATAAATAGTAATAATAGAAATAATAATAATAATGATGATGATGATCTGAAAAGTCATTGTAGTTCCTGTTGTTATTAGGGCCCTCAGAGCCGTATCATTCAACTTTAAGGAGTAGATGAAGCGAATCGGCATCAACGTGAGATTGGAAGTTATCCAGAAAATAGCATTGTTGGGGACAGCAAAGATACTAAGGAAAGTACTGTCCCTGTGAGAAGAAGGAAAAGAGAGACCTGGGACCCATGGTGACTTGTTGTAACCTGCTCCAAAGGACTATAAACCAGGCCGAACATCCTACCTGAGTCTACAAGGAATGGGCATGATAATAATAATAATAATAATAATAATAATAATAATAATATTAATATTAATAATAATCAGTTTAAATTCCCTAAAAAATATGACAATTGCTTCACATAAAAAAATAAAACAAACTCATCCCAGTCACATTTAGAAACCCAAGGCCCTTTATGAGCCAAAATACTCAGTGATTTTACACTTGCACTGACTAAATAACAATATAATATTCCTATACTTTCTCTCTTCTGCTAAAACATCAGTAATCCAATTCAATAATGTTACTCATCCAATCAGTGTGAAATTGGATCTCTTATCTTGGTTATATAGATTGAACGAGCATCTGACTTTGCCACACCCATTCAAACTGAACTTGTTGCGGAGCATTTATTAGTCTTAGCTGAAATCAGACCACCATATTTGACCGTACCTGTCTTTCCCGCTCCACTCTCTCCAGAAATTAACACACATTGATCAATTCTCTCTTCTTTCATCGAACGGTAAGCTGCGTCTGAAATAGCATAGCTGAAAAAGTACATAAATAATGTTTAAGCACTGAAATGTGGATTCAAACTAGACCATGATAATCTGCTTACTATATTAATATTACCACTACTGAGATATAACTCTGAAGAACTTTCTTGTTATGGATGCAAGCGGGAGGTTTGCTAAGCATGACGGATGTAGATCGATAAGGGTGATGGCTAAGAGCAACCCTAGCTTCTTGAGCACCTATCAAATCTCTAAAATGCATTCATAATAAATTCTACAGCAGCCACCACTGACCACGTTTTACTGATGACCTATAAATGGGATAGTAAGAGAAGCACAAGCATTCGCTTGCTGAACTAAATAATTGATGAGGTAGTGTATTCGGTGATGTATGTGTGCACTCATTTATGTTATGGTGTGCTCTACAAACCACGTTTGTTAAAGAATTGTCACTGAAAAATTATTTTCCCTCCTCTCGATTCTATGCTCAAAACCCTGAATTATCACTCAACAGGTTTCTGGACTTAACAATTGACACAAAATGGAACATGGTTTGGGATTTAGAACAAACATAATGTCAAGATGAAGTCACTCACTACTCCCCCAAAATATTCAAACAAAATTGGCCAAAACATTTTGAAATTATAGAATAAATAAAGAAATAAAGAAGTAAATTGTGAAACTATGAAATAAAATTGTGCGGGGGGTCACAGAAAAGAATTAACACTGGCAATACTACCACAAAGAGACATCAAAATAATAGTCAACAGAATCAAAGTCAATAATAATAAATATTAACCTTCGTGCAGATTATGGCTTGAAAATCTTCTTATATTTGACATTTTGACAGTCATGTATAAGAATACACTCAAAAAAAACAAAAATGTGTGGTTGACAGATACAAGATCTTTTTAATGCCAATCAGCTCAAGCTACAGTTAAATGTACTAAGTGCACTTGCTCCTCTATTCAGCATAATGTGATGTACTCTCAAATCCTTCAAGAATAACCAGGATCATCAAGATTCCTCTCTCCTCACTTTCAGAGGCAAATATTGTTTATAATAGGTTATTCCTAATGATTTTCATTTCATTATCCAATTCTTGAGGAAAAATGGGGAGACAAAACCCAACTTTAACCCTTTAATCGCCATTTATACCCACATACAAATTCTTCAAACTGATCTCAAAACATTTCCTTACAAAATTAGTTGAGAGAAGTTGATACAAGAAGTTGAGAAAAGAATTTTTCTGTAAGTGATCATTTTATTGATTCTCATTACCTTCCCTCTTGATTATGAAAAGATAATGTAAGGAGATAATCGATGTTGGTCACTCTTGGAACTCGGAAGAGTTAAGACAGAATCCATCGGGAAATTGAGTAATTTTCATTTTTAGTAGACAAAACCCTTGTACCAGAATAATTTAAACAATGTTGCATTCTTTTTTACATTTTTCAAGGGCTATAGATGTAGTTAGTTACCTGTAATAACATCAAAGAAAATTTCTTACGAGAGCCTGGGAAAATAAATGTCAAATTTCACAAATGACACCTTACACACAAAATTTTCAGAATTTTACCTCTGTTTTCACAATTCTTGTTATTTTCTCAGGCTCCTATAAGAAATAGTCTTTGGTGTTATTACAGATAACTAGGCCTTGAAAAGTGTAAAAAAAGAATACAACGTTGTTTAAATTATTCTGGTACAATGTTTTTGTCCACTGAAAATTGAAATTTTTCATATTCAATTTCCTGATGGATTCCATCTTAATTTGACACCTTTAAAAAACCCTATCAATAGCTTAAAAAAACAGGTGCCTACTTGTAAAATAACAATAATAAAATACTGGTATTGAGTAAAGAGCCCACAACATATAGAGCCAACAAATTATAGATTTTTTTGTTTTATGGTTTACACCCATGGCAGCTGCTTTTTATTATAGGGGCACTGAATATTTTAAATTTTTCAAAATTAATGTTAATTATATTAGCAATTAAAGAATCTAGCCTGTAGCAACTTGATAATAATTACTTTCTTAATAAGCACCACAAATTTGCAAAAGAATGTAAATCTGACATGACTACTTCTAATCTTCTAACTAAAAATCATTTTACAAACCAGTGACTTCTATAATATCATTTCATTATAAATTTTATAATATTAAATGTTATTATATTATATTATGATTTGTTATTGCCTCTTAACAAGAATCGAATTTTCTTTTAAATTTTCACAAACTTAGAGCATAATAAAAATTGAGGACACATAAACTTACATGTGTGGAGGCAGCTCATACAAATTTTCCCCTCTGTATTTCTCTATGACATCCTGGCTATAAATTGGCAAGTTCTTATATGGATTCACAGACACTACTACAGTTCCTTTGTAAGTCTGCGGAAAAAGAAGGATAAGTAAAGGAATTCGAACAAATATGTTTAATGCGGTATGACAAAAGAATAACAATTTACATGTTATAGCCTTGAGAACAATTATCGGTTGTTTACTTTAAGCGAATTAACTGACATGGAATTTTTTTAATAAATACTTAGCTAGTTACAAGAGAGGAGTGCTACTTATGTAAAATAGACCAACAACAGGATCGCTAAAAGAGAAACAATTACTATAAAAGCCTTGATAACTTTGAGTAGCTAAAAGAAAAAAAGTTAACTACACTCGTGCTTTACAAGTTAAGCTTAACTGCTTGAAAGTGACACTACCTGTGTGCACTGCCGTTTGACGAATTGAAATTTGAACAAACTTTAAGTATTCCTTGTACTCACATAAATCAACCCAGAATTGTAACGTTTCTTTAGGTTTTCCAGAAACGCATCCTCGCTCTGGAAGTCCTCGAGAAGGACAAAGTCTTGCACTCCAATGCGATCTCTGGCCTGGAGCTCGCTCTCCATTACGGCAACTGAACAACACCGTCACGCACTCGGAGGAAGAGAGAAAACCTTCCTGTTACCGCTGAGCGATCAACTACAAAGAAATAACGATAGAAAAATCATATGAACGTCATCTTCATGCAAGAATCTTGTATTCACGATCGAAATATCACAAATCGCCCTATACGGCGCGGATGGTAAGTTTTTGGCGCTTTGCTGAACCGGACCCAACCCACTGTCGGAAGTCGCAGGCGCATGATTAAAGTGACCCCGGAAAATGCTGCCCGGTGACTGCCTGGTGACATCGAAACACTGATATTTTCTCACCGGCTTTACTGCTGTTGATAATATTTTTCTTTTCATGGAGCTTTTGGTAGAAAGCTGTGACCAAGAGAAAGCCAGGAAACAATATATTCCTGCGGGCTGATGTAGGGACGATATATGTTTGACCTGTAAAACCAATCATAATCTATCGCTAAACATGACTTCCGGTGTACATGTCAAATGAGCATCGAGATCAGACTAAATATGGTTATTATTTTTTTAGTGTTCTGAAAAGGTAATAGATATTGTTATTTTTAAAATACGCCAAAACAAAAATATTTTTTTTGAACAAAAATACTTTTTCGGAAGCGCCAGCTGCAAGTGGGGCAAACCAGCCGGAAGAATTTAGTAGCTCTGATCAGGAGAGAACTGAAAAACCGGAAGTCTCTTTCTTCATATATTTTTATATTTATTTGCTTAATATTCCTTTTGACTTTTTTAAATGTTAGCTATTCTTTTTCTGGACATCCGTATCTACTTCGATCATCCTTAAAGATGAACAGTACACGAGCAAAAAATTCTCCACGAGACAGCTTGTCTTTTTGTGGTACTTTGTGGCTTTTTGCATAGAATCAATTCAGAAGCCTGTTCAATAAAAGGCAGAAATAAAAGAACAAACGTCCGTGGATCTAAGTGGACAGGCCCCAGGGGTCGGGCCCGGGGAACAATCTACCTACGGATCGTGGAAGCCTCTTTGGAGGAGGTCTGGGACGACTGACAAAAACAAACATGGCACCATGCGGATAACAGAGTTTTTGCTTGTGTTTCTTCTTCGGTTTTCTTCGGAGTAATGGAACAGCTACGTCATCTTGAACTTTGGTTAAGTTCCTGGAGCATTTGGCTTGATCCTGTGCACATATTTTCGAATGCAACCGAGAAAATTAATGGACTAAAGGAGAGTGTTAATGAACTTTGGCGGACTGACGACTGGCAAATTCGTTTGTCGTGGCTTCTGTTGATTTGTACGGCTTTTAACATTGTGTTTATTGGCATAGCGTGGCACATTTATAGGGAAACCATATCGAATATGCTCTTCAACAAGTCAAGAAGTCCAGTGCATCAGAGATCGAAGACGAATGTTTTGTCAAGTAGTGTGGAAGACTTAATAGTAAAAAAGATTCAGTAACTAATATTGTGGGGTGAAAGTAGTTAATAAACTCCTGGACTGACTGTTTCATGGGCACTCGGTGCTTTGGCAATAAGTGAGAAGTCAATCAGTCATGATTGTCATGAATGATGATGGTGATAATGATGATGGCAGCGATGATGATGATGATGATGATGATGATGATGTTGATGAGGAGGAGGAGGAGGACAACGATGATGATGATGATGATGATAATGGTGATGATGACGACTATGATGATGATGAGGAGGAGGAGGAGGAGAAGGACAACAATGGTGATGATGATGGTAGTTTTGGTGGTTATGATGGTAATAGAACTGTCCCTGAATGACTGGAGGCAAAACAGCAATTGTTTCCATGGCAAGAGTGGTGTTGTTGTCATTATTGTATCCCACAGGTTTTCAGGCAAAAATACAAAATTCAATAAAATCTTGCCGTTGATAGACACACAAGGTTTAAACAGTCCTCAATACATGTGAAAATGTTACCTATTGACAAAGATATTAAATATTTTATCAGACAATGTGACAAGTATGGGATAAAGCTAATACTTACAGAAGTTTGATTGGTTTAAAAATTACTTAACCTTACCTAACAACAGTTTAAACAGTTAGAAATGGTATTCTCAGCTGAAGAAAGCAACACTATTTTGTCTGCTGAAATTTAGATATTTATAAATAACAGGCCAATTTATCTGAGGTTAAAAAAACCCTCCCTTTCAAAATGAGACCAAGTGCAAACCTTTCTTGTGAAAATGAGTTTATTTGCATGTTAATTTGCCTATAAAGACAGCCAACATTTTGTGACACTACCAACTGTTTTCCCACAAAATGTCTGAGGAACGAGCACAGAAATTCTATACTGACGACGTGTCACTACCCAGATCTGGATAGTGCTTCTGATTAGGTCAGGAAAATTTCCCTTGTGACACAAAATCTGGGTAGTGACACTTTATGAGTGTGGAATTTCTGCACACATTTCTTAGACATCATTTCACAGGAAAACCAGTGGTGGCATTGTGAAATGTCGGCTGATTTCTCAGACTATATGTTAATAAATAAAATCATTTCCCAGGGTTGTCATTAAGAGCCGGGGGCCGGGGATTTTCCCGGGCTACTAAGAGAGTGGCCCCCGGCTACTTTTATTGGAAAATAGAAGAAAAATCGAACCAAAAGAAACCCCTAGCCGTTTGATTCTCCGCCCACTTGTTGTATTTACCTGGCAACTTGAAATCTTAGTGACAACCCTGATTTCCACGACAGAGGCTTTGCACTTTCCCTCGTTTTGAAATAGAGGCTTGGGGCATTTTGGAAATTGCCTTTAGGAATTCCATGTAATCTGATCTCTAATAATTTCTCAATTAAATTTGGGGAGTGAGAGGCTATGGATATCTCGGGCTGATACCAATAGCTTAACTGGCAATGATGGAGATGACACGATGGTAAACTGGCAATGACAGCAGGCAAAAATTTTGCAAACTTGTGTTTTCAGTAACATGCTTGACAAGCATTGCAGTGTATGCATACTATTCATATCACACAACCTGTATTTGCCAAAAACTTTTCATTATTATGGGGGCACTCAAATCAAAAAGACAAACCAGAAGAAAAAAAACAGACTGGAGTTGCAATACTCTAATTCCTGTTTTAGTTATGCACGTTTGAGATCTGTTAGTCAGCCATTGTTGTAAAAGATGCTGCAATCAAACCAATCACTAAGTAAATAATTCTACTTTCTTTATTTTCTTTGATTACCTAGTAAATTTTATGTATAAAATAAAAAATTATTAACCCCTTCATAACAACGTTTACAGCTGCATATATTTTAAGTAAGTAGGTAACCCTTCATTTGATAAGTGTACAAACTTTAGTGCTCCTCATTGGGTCAGCCAGCATTCATCTGGCTTAAAGTTTAAACATGTATCTTTCCCATTTACGAATACTTGCAGATCAAAGGACTGGCAATTTAATGATTAAAATCTGGCTTAATTTCTTTATTTCCAGGTCCCTATGATTGGTCAACTCACAATCATTTTCATTGATACTAGTGAACATACATCTATGGAAATGAGACTTAGAGAAAACAAAAGTCAATCTCAGTGATTGTTGTCATGTAGAGGCCAGCCTATAATACCTAACGAGGAATAAATAATCTAAATTAATGGGTGACTGCTGTTTGACAATGTGTCATTTACTTTTGTTTACAGTTTTTTTTAGCGTGTCACGTAACAACCATCGCGGTACTGTGAGACACTGGAGACCAGAGGAAGTGAAATAGACTGCCCCTCGCCCTTCTTGCATCTCTGCTTTCTAGTCCTACAACCTTAATGCATCTTCCAACTCAATACAGTATCTAGCTCAACTCAGCACAGATCCTCCACTAGGATTTTAGGGGTGGGAAATGGTATCTAAGAAATCACAGCTCTCTAAAAACTCTTGATCAATCTCAAAGTCTCAAAAACATTGGTCATGAGTCAAAGTCTTGCTTTTTCCATCTAGGTGTTTAAACAAGTAACTCTGGGCTCTTGGATGATCCAAACAGGTCTCCAGCATCTCAGTGAGTCTTGTTATATTTTTACCATTATTTTGTTCCGACCCTAATACTGATTTTGCAGGATACCTGCAATCATGGTCCTCAATAATTAAACGTGATTCTTTACATTTAATTAATGTTAAAAAAATTATACTTGATAACTGATACAAATTATGCATGAGATAGTAAAAAACCAAATTTCCCAAATCTGTGATTAATACAGACTTTAAATATTATATATTAAATAATTTTATAAATAAATACAGTGCATTTCCAAATCTACAAATTTTAATATATAATTTTAAGAAAATAGTTAATAAATTACTGATAGTTTCTCTACAGAACTTCTAAAATCTTCCTGACTGTCGGATTTACCTGAAAAAAATGTAATAAAAATATTACAAATCAGCAAAACAGTTTATAAAATCACCACTTGTAGCTAAAAAGGGGGACACAAATTCAATTCAATTTTATCTGGATTATAACACCAATATTATATCCAGAATGCATTCAAGTGGTGTGCGTCTCCTATAAATAGGTCTTTGTTTCATTAATATCAAAATTATTATTTACTTATTATCATTATTACAATTTTAATTTATTTTTAATTATCAAGGCTTTTTATATATTTTTCTTCATGATTTATGTGAATATTTCAAAAACTGTTACACACAAGCACACAATTCAAAGCTATCAATTCCTACTTACAGGGAATCCACTCAGCTTAGATTTAAGGCCACAGAAGTCTGCTTCCTCTATAATTTCCTTTGAGCTATATATGCTCTTCTTTTCTGTGATTCTAAAAGGAAATTGATACACATTCAGTTGCTTGATGGGATGCAAGTAGTCAAACTTGCTTAACTGAACTTCCCCTCCTCCCACACAAACTATATTTTGTTCCCGGTGGGGGAGGGGGAGGGGTACTTTAGGAATTTCTGGGTGAGGTTGTGCCGCTGGGACCCTGGAAGCCTTAGCCTCTACCAGAGCTAGTTCAGCTGAATTTTTCTACCCTATACTAGAATAAACTCCCCCAACCCCCCTATCATAGGGTAGCTGTTTTCCAGAAACTACTGAGGTCACTAGCACAGTTTAGCCAAAACATAACCTTATACCACAATCCCTAGTCTAGATAAAATCTTCAACCAACTGATCAGTTTCCTGAAAAATGATACCCTATTCTAGACCCAAACGCTCCGATTTATATACCTTATCCTAGAGTAAACTGCTTGAAAACCATACCCTTCACAGCGGCACATACCTATATAGCCCATATATAGCAGTACCCCCCACCCCCCGGATTTTTTTTTCTTAGAAGTTCTACGTGTATGTCATTAACACTAAAATGGTATTAAATAAAAAGATCTGACACAAAATTATTTCACTCACTGTGTTTCTGAGAAGAGTAACCTTTCTGAAAATGCTGCAATTGCTGAGAACTGTGCCAAATTAAAAGTAGACTTCTCATTTCCTTCAACCATCTGTAACAGGATGAGACAAAGTGATCATTAATACCCAATAAGTTGAACGTGAGCAGAAACGAAAGTAATAATATTAAAGTAAGTCCATTCATAACATTAATGCTTGTTACCTCTATAAGTTTCTTGACTTGTTCTGTAGTTATGGAGTCTACATGAATTTCCTTCAAGCCTCTATCCATTTCCTTTGACAAAAGTTGCACAAAGAACAGCATGAGTAAATTCACAATCACTTTTCAGTATTCATCATCATTGTGATTTTTTGGGAAAAAATTTATTTGTTGGGTAAGCAACATTGTAAGAATCTGAACAACACCAAAGATACTAAATGGGTTGATGTATAAGCTTGTAATATCCATTTTGAAATCACTGTACTGGTGATCTCTGCAATCTGATTGGCTCTCAGCAGTGTGATTTATTCACAAATCACACTTTTTAAACTCTAAATCACATCTGTTCTAAATCACTCCATTCTTGCTCTATATTGCATCATTTCTGTTTCAAATACAAAATGAGATGTAAAAGCCTTTTTGTTTCCAGTTTTCAACAAACCACCTTCTTGATCAATAAAATATAGGTAATGACTGAATTCTGCAATTTCAAAATGGCTGTAAATAAAGTGGTTATTGAACTTAATGTCTTGCAATTTTGGTCTGAAATCACACTAGTGATTTCAAATCGTATTCGTGGTGCATGCTGGTGCAATTTTGAAATGATGCGTATGATTTCAGGCCATATTGCAGTACACTCAGTTCCATAACCATTATATACATATACACGTACCCTGAAGGTTATTAAATTATCTCTGTCTTTATCCACCTTCAGAAATATGTGCTTGTAAAGTGCTTTCCTTCTTGTGCTGAAATTGTCAAGAAGAGGAAGTTAAGTTATTTTATGGCTTATAAATGAAGACGTTTTTACACCATTAAATTGAACAAGAACCTCAAATGATATCTGCACTCCTGACCTGATAATGCAGTACTTGGTTAAGTAATCCATTGGCGTCATAGCTTTACAGGAAAGAAAAAAACGGAGAAATCAGATTTTGATCACAATTGTCAAAAAATACAAAATCACCTATTGAAGTGGTGAATATAGCTAGGGAAGGGGCCCCTTACTTTAAGGAAGAAAGTGAGGCCCACAGGACAGAAGATTTTTTTGAAGGCTGTGGACTCCTCTTCATACCATCCTTGATAGTGGGACCAATAATTATTAATGATTTGTTTTTCTAAGGTGCTATTTTAATATTTTGTGTCCAACATGATTATTATTAATTTTTACACATTATATCAAATTAACTTTTAGTACAAATTACATAGATGTATGTACAACAACATGTACCTTCAAGTAATCTAACATCCATGGGAAGCTCAAAGCGACTAGTTTGTTTAGAAAGTGCCAATCTCCCTTGCAACCATGGCTTCATGCCCTCTCTCTTCCGCTGGAGAAAACAGACAAAAATACTTCTATAAAATTAACAGACCGACCTCAACATGGCATGATGCCATGCCTTTTTGTAACAGTTCCTTTCTTTTTCTTGTTTTATATTTTGCTGTACTACTAAAAACAACTTCATAAGGAGGGCTTTTAACCGCTTTTTAAGCTTCAAAATGTTGTAAAAATCAAATTCATTTCAATACAAGCTAGAGGGGCACTTATAATGTATAAATCTGGGGGGAAGGGGGCTTATAAGGGGATTATTTTTTGTTTAGATGCAGGTACAAGTAAATGGGCCTATAACTTGGGGGGGAGGGGCATATAAGCGAAACTTTATGGTAACTAACTACCCTTTGTACTTACCTTCTGTTCGTCCAAGATGGTTGTCATGACTTCAGTGCTCTCAGGAGATGGTCTGAACTGAGGCATAACTGTAGGATTAGTCAGGGACTTCTTAACAGGCTTAGACTCTCTTTTCTGTTCCAAATGATACTCTAGAAGGTCCTTTAGGAAAAATAGGTATGTTTCAATTCATTGAGTGCTATGATGCATTGTAGTGTAAAGAATAACACTGAGAATAAACCCCCTTAATCTTAGCATTGACCAAAATTTCCAAACAATTTGATTTGTAAAATGCTGAGAAGCAAGAAGTGTGATGTGAAAATTTTACTAAAGAGAATTCCTTTGAATTGTAACACAATGGAAATTCATCTGAAGACTCAAAAGGTAGAACCACCTTAAATGACTATACCATTAACTCTGGTAGTAAAAGGTTTAGATTCAGTCTGATTATTGTAAACATGTTGTGTGCAGTCAAAAGAAAAATAGACTGTGGAATTATGATTGGTTAAAAGAGAAGATCAGAGTAAATGAATTAAATACTGCAATGTTAAAAAAAGTGAAAGCATTTTTTACCTTTTGTCAATCAGAAGGCAATTTGATGATTGATATTTTTAAACCCGCATTACAGTCTCCAAAATATGCATGGTCATTACCAGAATATCAACATTAGTCAAGAGAACAAGAGGACATCAAATATCATTTTCCTTGCAGGTGGCAGGATAATTAAGGAGTAGAAACTTTTTAGAGTCATAATTATACCTCTTATCCGTGTTTGGAAAAGCATTACTCGTTTTATTTTTTCAAACTTACTTTTTTTGCGATGACTCATTAACAGTGGAGACTAAAACTTTTTATTTTTGTTATTAACCAACAAAATGCCACAAATTCAAAACTTCACCTCACAGTTTGAGTACTTTTGGCCACAATGAACAACATGATTTTGGAGCATAGAGGAAAACTTTCATAGAAAAGAGATCAATATTTTACTTCACACATTGAAAAGAAAAAAAAGAGAAGAAGCTGTGACCATCTAAACTAAACGGATAGTTTTGGCAAGTCAAAGGGTATTCTGTCAGCAGTTCAATAATTCATGCAGAATGTAGATGTTTAGCTGATAACAAGATAAATTATTTATAAACATCTGGAGAAGTCAGGTTAGCTAGTTCCTTTCTTCAAGCAATGGTGAATATAGTCAAATAAAAAATGTTCCAGCAGGAAACAATGATTTAAGTTATTTTCTGAATGTTACTGCTTTCCATGCCAAAAGTACTCATGTTTTTAAACCCACTGACAAAAAGGTGACTTAACTACCTCTACCCAATAATCTCACAGCCCAAAATGCATAATAGTTCTGTAGTACTAGTAATTAACATTAATGCAAATCTACCTCTCTGACAAACTTCTGAGCTAATGATGAATTTCTTAATGATCCAAAATATTTTCTTGCCTCATCTTTTCAGAAAGGGCAACAAATTCCCACCACTCCATGAGAAAAACATGAAGCAAATAAAGCTAACTTTTTACCTCCTAAGTTTTGCTCCATATTCTTCCTGCAACCTATATTTCCTGTTGTTCCCTAACAGTAGCCTATCTTTAGACATATAGATACTAAGCAAAAGCTACAGCTTAGACTTTCTTTTGTAAAATAGCAACATATTTTTTGTGTGTGTGTGTGTGTGTGTGTGTGTGTGTGTGTGTGTGTAATCCATACCTTTGGATCATACATCCTGTATGCACCAGGAGCTCTAATATACTCTGGCTTGGGTAAACTATAAAAACAAAAATAAACACAAAGTTTAAGTAAGATACTGACTCAAAAAAGCAATTTCCTTTGAAAGTCATGAGAACCAAATTACTCACACTGAATTCATTTTAAGCTTAAGAGCTAAAAAACTCATTGTGTCACTTATTTAACCACCAAAACTCTCTTGAGTTATTAGTTAGGCAAAAGAGTACATGTAAGTCGAAGAACAAACTCACAGAAACTAACTAATGGAGGGTCTTTTGTTTGGTAATCATATGATAGCTTATGCATGATAAATTGCACCTTCATTCCTAATAATTTATCAGTCACAAAATATCCTAGAAGCTTTACATACCTCTAGCCCTTATGAGGTCAGTCATGTAAGAAGACTTGGAATGATTTTTTTTTCTGTTAAAATTTTTGATCCTTGCATATAATAGTGTCAAGCTTTTTTATTTGAATCCGAAGCAAAAGTGAGGTTTCCTAGATGACATGCAAGTGGGCCATGGAAAAATGAAAATGAAATTAGGCCTGTGGCAAGTTTTTTTTACAGTGTAAATATTAACATTTTAAGTTATTAAATTAATATAAATGAAGGACAGCTTACACTTCAGGTTCCAATTTGGGTGGTTCATCAGTCCTTTCCTCCACAACTTTTGTTTCTTCCACGGGAGCTTTCTCATCTTCTATTGATACCGTTTTTTCTTTAACCTCTCCTTCTGGTTTAACAGGTGGTGGTTTTACCAGCCTGAGTGGTTTATCTGGCACCTTGCGCTGAACAGGCGAGTCTTTCTTCAGTGGGGAAACTACTGGGACTTTTATAGGTGCCTCAGGTTCATTTGATGGAGACTCCACTTTACTTGCAGCAGGCTTTAAAATTGAAACAGGTTTCTTGGGATGCTCTTTCTTTTCTTTTTTAGGTGGCGGTGGTTTATAGCTTGTGAGAATAAGAGAATCAGCAAACTTAACTTGATTCATTTGTGGTTTTGTCTCTTCTACTTCAAAGTCCTTATCCTCAACATCCTTTTTAGGAGGTCCATCTTCCACTTCATTAACAGGTTCCACAGGCTCCACAGGCTCCCCAGAGTCCTGGGTAGGCTGTGGTATAATCTCTTGTTCTTCTGGGACATTTTTATTTTGTTCTTCTTCCACTGGTGCTACTTCCTCCTTAGTCGCCCACTGTGGAATGTCAGGAACAACTATTTGTAAATCACCATCAAGTTCATTGTTTGGCATGCCTGTTTCAGGTTCTTGTTCTGTGACATCAGGGGATGGAGTTTGGACTGGTGAATGTTCCACTTTGGTAATGATGACTTCAAATCCCTAAACAAAGAAAATACCATCTGGGTCAGATTGCAAAACCAATTATTGCAAATTAAGTTATTAAAGTTAAAATTCTACAATGCACATCCACATGATTAATAAGAACAAAAGAAAGAAAAGAAGCTCAAATCTTTCATACGCAACCACCACCCAAACACAAACACTAAGGGGACAGTAGACTAACTGAGCAGCAGAGAGACACATGGAAAGCAAGGCCATACACTGAGTTCATACAAGAACTCTTTCTCTATGCATCCTGCATGTATGTAATTAACAAAGAAAGATGGTAAATTTTAAGTGGTGAATGACAGATGAACTTGAGACATAATGATTATAGTACATCTTTCCAAAGTGTTAACCACTCATCAAATACCTGATCGATAGGATCAGTTTTCTCATCAGATTGAGATTCTTGTGTCTTTAGTTCCGGTGTGGCATCGGATGTCACAGGGTCACCAGTCCCAGCTTCCTCATCTCCTATTAAGTACTCATGAACAAGATTGATTGTTCGACTCATCGTTTCAGGTTCTCGAGCTTCACTTGGTTCCTCGCCGTCTATATCTGCCAGTAATCAGAAACAAACTTATAAATAATTTTAATACTTTTGTCTACTGGGTAATTTTAATTCAATGATTTTTTTCAGCTAGGACTCTCTTACTTTTAACCCTTTAAGTCCCAATAGTGACCAACATCAATTTTCTCCTACCAATATCCATATGTTGCAAAGAGAAATGGTTATGAGAGTTAATAAAATGATCACTAAAGAGAAAATGCTTTGATCTGTTATCAAACTCTCTCAACTAATTCTTTAAAGAAATGTATGAAGATCAGTATGGAGAGTTTATATGTGGATATTGGGGCTTAAAGGGTTAATATATAGTAAACTAACAAAAATGGCTGGTTTGTTTTAATAATTAGCTAAATCCAGACACAAGACAAGGAATGTGCCTTGAAAGGGCATACAGTCAACTCCCTTTACAGAGAGTCCGTAATAGTGGGAGTTTATTTCAGTCAAGCGTCTGTAACATGTTTTTGCCGGGGATTTAGCTGCTGTCCGTAATATGGGGGTGTCCGTTATAGCGGGGTGTCCGCAAGGCGAGAGTTGGCTGTACCATGAATTTCCATTTTATAAGCCCCACTCTAGCTACCCCCTTCCCCTAACAAGACCACCTACATGCAAAGAAAATAAATGTTATTCTTATAACACCTGCTTCCTCCACAAACCAAACATAAACCCAATAATATTGTTTCCTTTCTTCCTAGATACCATGTATTTGTTACAGGTCAAAACTGGATTCAGGTTAATTTTTTTTAACCTAGGTTGATTATCTATTTCCTTTGTCTCCTAGCCCTAATTATTCATGAATTAGGGCTAGGAGACAAAGGAAAATGAGTAGATTAAAAAATTTTAAACTAAATTTAATTTTGACCTGTAACATACATTGTATTCATTACATGACCACTGTTAAGTTTTTCATTATTTTGTTTCTGCATTGTTTAAAATGTTTGTACCAGTGTCTCCTTGTTGTTAACAAATCAAAACTCTACCAAGCTTAAAAAACAACTCAGACAAGGTCAAGTCCAGAAGAAAAAGCTTCATAAGGCCATATTAATTTTTTTCTCATTGTAAAGCCTTGCCAAAAATCTTGAAATCCAGGCGAAATAGGTAGGCCTTTGGGATATATTCCCGATGCAAGAGAATATCCACACCTGGCCAAGCTCACCCCAACTTCCAGGAAGGCCTTAATTTGGCCCTGTTCTGGTCAGGCCAGGGAAGACCTTCTGATCCTGGCTTTCCCATATGTTTTTATCCCTTGGCAACCCCGTCCATGGCTGGGGTTACCCTGGATTTTAGGCAGGCGGCTATGACTCTAATTTTTCCCCAGTCTGGCCAGGTAAGGTAGAGCAAGAAACTAAGGAAAGGTAGCGCATGGGTGGATTAAGGGGTAGACTGCGTGGACTTGTATTATTTTTAAAGAATTCTCAGTAAAATAAATTAATAGTATCTATGTAGCTGGCAAGTGTCATGGTCGCCCCCTTTCTAAATTTTCTGGAACCACCCCTGTAGTACACTATTTATGTACATTAAAACCAAAATTTAATTAATAAAATTATCCCCCTAAAGTATTTTTAATCAGTACCTTTTGAATCTGGCATTTCTTCTTGATTTTCAAAACATTCTCTCTCTGAAACAGATGCTTCAGAAGGAGTGGCAGGAATTAAAAACTGCTCTTCATACAAAACTGTTCCTTCAAGGTCATCATCTCCATTAAACAGCAAATCTGCTCCTGCAGAAACATCAAAGGGGTCATCTGTTCTGACAAGATTATCAACTGGAGATGTACTACAACAAATTTCCTCTCCTTTTACCCAGAGACCTGCTGGCTTCACAAAATGAAGATACTTTGGAACATCTCCTCTGTGGAACTGTAGAATGAACAAAATATATCATTTGAGTTATGTACAGGGATACAAAGGAGACCATTGATGTTAGCTGTTGTGATAGAATGTTAAAGATGGCCACAAATAAAAGGAGAGTATCTCAAAGAAAAAATAAGAATTTTTGGTGAAAAAAAAAATATATCCAAGGTATGTAGCTCTCTCTAATAAAAGCTTTTGATTTTATTTTTTTAATTTTTTAATTTACTGGTATTCCATTCCTCTGAAAGGGTTTGAAGATCAATGTAATAAATTATTGTCTTTTTTGATAAATATAAAAATAAATGTAGCAAATCCTGATGACCAAAAAAAAAAAATATTTTCTCCAACCAGAATGTCTGTACATTACTATCTTGTTGGATGTTTCTTTGGGAAATTAACTGAGAAAACAGTAGCAGTATTTTAGCTTACCACTGCTGGTCTTGCTACAGGCCAAAACTGCTGTCTCTGTCAATTCAGGGGAAAGAAAAAAGCGTAGTTTAAAACTCATAGGAAATTAAAATCAAACATATTGCAAAGGGTCATCCAGTGCAGGTATTTCAGACTGTGTACTAAATTATAAACCACAGGGCTCATAAAAAGCAGGTTTCTAATCAAAATCCAAACCATTATTAACACCCTAAAAAGATATGTTGAATATTTTTTTCATGCATTAAATAACTCTTTCCTGCATAACTAATATAGTTGCCTTTCACCATCTTCATTTGAAGCAGGAACTATCAATATCACATAACATAGAGGGCACATTTAATAATTACACCTCAGGTACAGCAGTTGACCTGTTACCAACCAAATATCCATACCCAGTGAGTCACTTGGCTAACAGGAAAGTAATTATTAAGGAAAGCTTTTTTATTTTAGTAAACATTATGGTGAACTTAATTAGATAGGGATTTTGATTTTATCTTCTGTTTGCAAATCATTGTAAGGTGCATTGAGCTTTGTAAATGCATCATATAAGAATGTATTTATTATTATTATTATTGTTATTATTATTGTTAACAACCAATACACCTGGTCCAACTTAATGTACACTGGTAAAGCAGCTCTCAAATTTTACTTTTGTGGGGTAGTTGCATGCTTTACTTTAATTTCTATGATTTAGTTAAAAGACTTCTTGTCTTGGTCCAGGCCAATCAAGCAAGTAAGCATAAAATACCTGTTTGAACCCAGCAAAAACTCTTTTTGTCCTTAACAACTGACACTGAGGACTTGAAAAAAGTCCTGTCTGTTCATGATCATCTGGGGCAAGGAGGTTTCCCTGCTCAGCCAGTAACTTTTCAATCTCCCTGACACAAGTCATTAATTGATTTATTCTTTTTTAACTTATTTAAGTGTCCCCACTCAGTGGTTATACACCGCTATTACAGTTTTGACACTTTAATATAAAGGTATCATCATCATCATCATCATCCTTTAATATTATTAATGAGTAAATCATATGTCAACAAAAAGGTTGCAAGATCTACCAGTGTTAAAACATTAAACTGTTAAGCCTACTTGATGACAAAGAACATTGTAGAACTCAGGCTTTTTAAAGCACTGTTGGTTACATTTTACCTTAATTAGTTCATACTTGAGTAATGCATATATATGCAACTAAAATATATTGTGTTTAAAGGCAAATTAGTGTGAATAATGAGATTGCTGCATTCTGTTACCAAACTCAACAGATTATTCCAGAAGATTAGTTGTTAATACTGTCGTTCAACAAACCAATGCATATAGGATCATAAAAGCCACACAATAAAATTTAACAGAATAATTAAAATAGTTATTGTAAATTTCCTTTAGCACAGACAGAGATTGTAAAAGTCATCCCTTGGGCCTATATTGATACATTTTCAACCCAAGAAAAAAATAAATTAACAATATGTTCACTTAAAAGGTGGAGGGAGGAGGGGGGATTAATTGGCAAACACTTTCAAAAATTTAGGATCCACACTGTAACTCCAAACTAACAATGACATTTTTCTAAAATTTTCAGGAATAAACCCTGCTGTAGACTGAGCATCACTGCCACTGGTTTAGGCAGTTTGAGACCTACCGAACTGGAAGCTGTTTTAGGTCTAGGTTGATACGCAGAGCAGCAGTGTCTTAATCCATTGTGTGAAAGGACATTCTGAACTACATCTGGCATACATGTCAAAGGTCGTGTAAAAGCTTTCAGTCGCTGAATATCAGACCCATCTTCAGGCACAGATGTCACAACATCAATAGAGCTAAAATCATAAGGAAGTGGAGCTGATTTGCATCGCTCCCGCTGCCGTTCCACCAGTACTTCTTCTCTTGGTAAAAGAGAGTGCTGGCTTTTTGCAGAACTCGTCCTATTTTGCCAAGCACGTTTTGCAGCAACCCTAGAAGATGCAGATGCAGATCCTACATGAGATTTTGCAGTTTTAGGTCTCTGGGGCAGGTAATAATCAGCTGGCCTTGGTGGAGCAGATTTGCATCTTGCTTTATGAAGTCCAAGATACAAAGCAGAAGGTGACATGCTTTGAGTTGGTTTAGCTTTGCGTACTGATCGTGAGCTATATGAACTTATGCCACTTCTTGATGATAATGGGCGTGATGTTGCTGGTGTCGGCGATGGATCCCTTAGACTTGCAAAGCTTCCCAAATGACTTCCAACAATACTATCACGTTCCCTTCCACCAATCCTGGGAGCTGCACTTTTAATGCGCTGAATGGGCCTTCCATGCCGAGCTCTTGCTGCATTTGCATTGCTGAAGAAATGATAAAGTGACTGAGGATCTAAATGTTGTTTTGAAGCAGTTTTCTGTCCCCTTGTTGTCCACAATAAGTGATGATCATGGGCCATTGTATCTTAAGTGCCTTGACAAAAATACAAAAAATGACTACAGCTGATGTAGTAAAAGTTCCTTCCTAAACACTGCCTGATTCAAATAAAGAAAATAGCAGTGATGAAAAATTCTTCAAGGCATGTAGATGTTATAATCTATTATTGACATGCTTGTCACTCATGTCACTGTCATTATCAAAGGGTTCCATTGCCGTAGTCTAGAATTGGGGTGGTCTAGAAAGAAAACACAACAATTATCAGAAAAATAATGACAAAGAGATTGACATAAACTAAGGGCGCTTTCCATTTGTTAGAACTGGCTGGCCGGACCATTGCCGAACAGTCATTTTAGCTATGAAATCGGCTTTTTCTGAGGGTTTTTGCTGAAAAACTATCTCCTTCGTGCCCCCCCCGGGGGGGGGGGGGCAGATTTTATCTAGACTAGGGAGACAGCTCCTCTAGGATAGGGGGGATTTGGGGAGTTTACTCTAGTATAGGGTAGCAAAATTCAGCTGAACTAGCTCTGGTATAGGTTAAGGGTTCCAGGGTCCCAGCAGCACATGCCCACCCAGAAATTCTTGAAGTACCCCCCCCCCCCCCCTCCCCGGGCTTTGTGCACACTGTTTAGGATTTGACTGATCTGGATGGATAGTTTTGATCACTAGTGAAATTCTCATTACGATGGGAATGGTCTGGCCAGTCAGTTCTGACAAATGG